>NC_041062.1:760889-1086779 GCF_900634775.1 Gouania willdenowi | reverse complement strand
GTGTTTTTTTCCAGTCAGGTCAGCCTGTCCATCACAGACAGGCCTCGCTAACCCCACAGGACTAATTACAGGAAAGGCTGTATCCGTTACGGTCGGCCGCCACTTTAGAAACATGAAAGAGAGCGACTAACGGCTGCTCTTTGGCCTTAAGTACCGCACTCTGCTCGCTGGTTGGCAGCGAGTGAAAAACATACTGTGAATGATGAAATGACCAGCGGAAAAGTGTCCATCACACATCGTTGTGCATCATTCATCACGTCCTGTGTATTGAACGCGTGGTTTAAAGCGTGAAAAGGCTAAAGAATGAGGTCAAAGGTCATCGTTTATCAGGTGAGGAACGGTTCTTAAGAAGCACAGATGGTATCAGCGAAGACGAAACTCTACCTGAGCGTGTTCTACGGGATCAAATTAAGGTCATAAAGAGTTTGTGTGTGTAAAAAAAAAATGTGTGTGTAAAAAAAAACCGTGTATTTGTAAAAGACATTTTTTAGTCTGCCAAAAAAAATTGTGTGAAATTTAATTTAATTTGAATTTTTTTTCATTTTATTTAGTTAAATAGGGAAAGTACATGTTAATGAAAATATAACATATGTAAATATGTCAGATTATAGCCATAGGCTAATCTGACATATTTAAAATCTTTTTTTACAAATACAAATAATATTTTCACACACAGATCTTTTTTACGCACACAAAATCTTTATTTTTTATTCTTTATCTAATACTATAATTATATGACTTTATACTTAATGATCCTGTTAATAAAATACATCCTCACTCAGAACAACTTTTTTTAAGACAAACATTTAATTTCAACCTAATCTAAATCTAACAAAAACACAACCATGTACGTAGACAAAGAGACAAAACAGATATAATCACCAGACAGTGAGATTAACTCTAAAAAAACTACTTATTAATAAGATAAAGCAGACACAGTAAACCCTAAATGATAAATATGAATAAATTAATCACTAATTTTGTATTGTTTTAAATCAGCAGTAAATGTTATCTTTAATTCTAAATTATAAAGGTAAAACATCTTCTAATTAAAAGAATACTGTTAGATATAAACGTATAAACATATAATTTGTGTATATCTTTATCTCTGGTTCTAAACATGAGAGGATCTAAAAACTCTAACAGAACATTTGCTTAAAAAAAACAAAACATTCTCATGTCACTGTTTGAACTTCACTCCCAGGGACACGCCCACCCACACGGTGTCGTTTACTCAACATCTTAATGACACTTCCTGTCCAAAGTAACCTTACACTGTGGCACATGTAACTAAAAGCATCTTCCTCTTCCTAACGATTGATGGCGATTGTTTCTGAACAGGAACTTTGGACTTTCCTTTCCTTTGTTTTAGAGCAGAGCAGCAGAACTGGCAACCCTCCACCAAACATTTACCAAAGCAAGCATTCAAACTATTTGACTAAAGTATTTAGAATGTTTATGTACTGGGACCAAAATAAAGCAATAAAAGGGATTTTCTGCAGTAGAACCATCATAATTAATGTAAAGTATATTATATTAAAGCAGAAAACTTACTCAGAGGAATCAATGAAGTAAATGACAAGAGCTCCGATGCTGAGCGCAAACACAAGCACCACCTGGAGAGAAGAAAGAAAGACACAATCACTAAGGTTGAAGATGTATTTTCTAATATTATATCTAAGATTGCTATGTGATAAATTATAATGAATATTCAACAGGTTTTTGTACCTTTTATCATTTGTTTAATTCATTGTTATTAAATACTGCTGTTATTCTCCATAAGAAAAACACTTAAAAACATACTATGGATTATAAAAACATCCTATTGTAGTTATTTTTATATTATATTCTGATTCTGATTCAAAAACACAATATTATTCACTTTAGTTTTGATTCAACGTATATTTGAATTTTTAAAATAATCAGTGCAAATGTAAAAGTTTGCATTATAAACATCTACCAAATATTTAATAATTCAATAATGCATATCAACCAACTGTGTTAAATAAACAAAAGGCAAATAAAAAGCAACATGTAAAGAATAAAAAGTTGACTCTACTTAAAAAATGAGCAAATTCACTGCCATGAAAAACTAATTTATGTTTATTTGGATTAATTAGATTTGATTAAATTCATTAAATCTAATTGATCTCTAAGTAAACATAAATTATAAGTCAATATAAATTTGCATATTTTTTAAGTACAGTGAATTTATGATTATTTACAGTATAGTGTGGTTTTAAACTACACTTTCATTTTGTGCACAGAGTAAACAAACACGAGCTCAGTACTCGTTGTGAATTATCAGCAGAAGAGTGGGCGAGGTGACAGAGCTTTATGGTCACAGTGGAACCAAAAACCAGTGTTTCTATCGTACAGAACAGAACGTAGCGAAGCCATGACGACAGACGGTCAGAGCAGGACAGGAGGAGGTTTGTTGCTGGGCAATAAAACATGAGCGGACAAAAGAGGAGATGTCGGGTAACAGCTCCGACACTGATACATGAAGGTGAAACTTAAGCACCGATGCCAAGAAAACACAGGAACAAATCAAGATTAAGAGGATTGAGACCAGTAAACGTATTGTTGATGTGAAATATTATATATCTATCGTTTCTTTAACACACACTATACAGTAATTATATATCCTTTACCCTAAATAACCCTTATAATAAAATATATCCTTTCTCAGGTCAACTTTTGTGTCCTAATAATCCCTCCTATCTCCTTTCCTATCCACTTTTCCTTAACCCTGGAAGTGTTTAAGTGACGGCCATGATAAGGAGCAATCCAATTCTCTAAAAGCTAAGGAAAGGAGGTTCAATGCTTCCTTTATAACCTCCTTTAGCCTAAGAAACACTGATACATCCTTTACCAAAGGAGACAAGACAATGCTGACCCACAATTCATAGCGGCGACAACATTTAAAGGAACACACACACTCGAACGCTGACGAAAACTCACAATGACGTAAGTTACCAAGGCATTAATATGACTTGAACAACTTTAAAGAATCTAAAACCCATATTTTATTATATGTAAGACATATTATCAGATTATAACAGACATAAATAGTGATCAGAGACATTTTTATCCACATGTTTTATTCAACATAATTTATATTAGTGAGTGGAAGGTGACGTTCTCAATGTGACGTTCTTTTAGTTTCACTTTAGTTCCTCGTAGTCCGGTCGGCTCTTTTCCTTTGATTTACATTCAAACCGTGTGATTTATGAGAATATATCAGCGTAAAGTGTTATAAATGTGTTTTTAATCCATTTTAGGAAATGTTTTCACAACGGCGGACGTCACTAACCTTTGCAGTCGTCTGATTATTACGTCACCGAGTGGAAGTGCGTCTGATTGTCAAAACAAACGTGATCACCTGTTCCTAACTCCTCTCCTAACACCTTTCCTTAAACCTGTGGCGTCATCCACGGGGTGAAGGAAACGTGGATAGGAAAGGAGATAGGAGGGAATATTAGGACGCAGCCTAGGTCTGTTTTCTGATTTTAACTACAAGCTTTACATAAGTCATGAGAATTCAGACATAAACAACCTCCTAAACGGTCAGATTATCACTAAAGACCGTTTGAGAGTAAGAAAAAAAAAAAAACTCATATACATACCAAATAAATTAAATAAGCATACACCTTAGACCCCTAAATGATAAATAATAACTGATAAATCAATAATTTTGTACGTAATTTGTATTGCTATAAATCAGCAGTAAATCTCACCATTAATTAACTGTAATAATTGATTTCTAATTAAAGACTAGTGTTATAAAACTCAAATAACATGTGTGAGTGTCTTTATCTGCTAACAGCTAATGTTCAGACTGAATGATTCTCAGGTTTCAACACTAGAGTAACTTCATTCTGTCTAATGCACTTGGTTTTTGCAGTGGTTTGTATTATAATTAACTTTTTTTTAAAATAAAATATTGTATTCAGATTTTTTTTAATATTAATTTGCCAACCTTTACTGCTCACTCAGAGTTTAAAAAAAGCAAAGCAGCTCATTAATGATCAGTTTTATTGTGAACTCAGAGTCTTCGTTTTGTCTTTTTGCAGCGAGTGATGATGTGGAAAGTTCTCAACCCAGGAAACATCAGAACGGTTTGAGTCAGACTGCAGAACACATGTTTAATATCCAGATGATCAGCTGATCAGACATCCTACCTGGCTTTCATCCATTTAGATATGACACAAAGAAACCAATGGTCATGCATAATGAATGAGAACAGTCTAATTCATTTCCATGATGTGAAATTGTATTGCTAAACCACTGATGGCCTCATAATGACAAAAAGCTCCTTCGTGCATTTTTAATCGTCTTTTTTCTCTCTGAAAGGCAGGAAATCTCGTTATGCTTCCGAGCGTCCGTAAACAATGTTGAGGCAGAAAAACTAAAACTAATGTCACAAAGTGAAGCAGCTCCAGTAAAAAAACAAAAAAAAACACAACACGCCACAAATGGGTTTGCAAATGAGGTGACAGAAGATGATGCCAATGCTCATCATTCATCTCAGCCACTGGATAATGATGCATCACATCTGGATCTTCAACCGCCTTCAGCATTTTGACAACAGATGGCTCCGCCCACAAGGGGTGCACACGACGAGCTGCTACTCACAATGAGGCTGAATAATAAGCAGACGACTCTGACATTAGCATTCATGAGTCTCACCAACAGACACAGAACGTCATGTTGACGCCAATTAGGAAAAAGGAATGAGTTGATTTTTCAGGAAGAGAAAATGTCACATTTACCTCAGGTCATTAAAAAAGAAAACATTTTTCAGTTATAGCAGGGTTAGCACCAAGAAAAAACTCATAATAATGTCACAGCACGCTTAGCTGTTCTTTAGTAAGACACAATTATTAAATAATGTAGGTTGTATTCATATTCTGCTTTTAACTGCTTCCATATGTACAGTATACTGTATGTGCCCTGGATTCTGCAACTAAACAAAAGAATTACAGATTGTACTAATGTTTCTTTCAGTTAAAAACTGAAATAAATTATAATTGTTTTGCCTTTCAGAATTATTATTATTATTGTTTTAAAGTGGCTAAGCTTGAATGGTGAATATTAAAATGTAAAAAGACTTTCTTTAGTGGCATATGAATATTGATTTATTTTATTTATTGGTTTATTTAATATGGACAGTGTACATTAATATCAATACAGAAAATGTACCAGATTTAGCCATGTATTGTTCAATTGTCACCCTAAAAGAATACAAAATTACAGGAAATATACAATAAAATACACTGTGAAAAATGCAACTACGTACATAATAACATATCACACTTTAATCTGTTCTTTACAAAGTGTAGGTGTTGCTCCCTATAGGACAGAGGTAGGGAACTTTTATCACAGCGGGGCCAAAAAAAATGTGTTTTTTTGATCAGAGGGTCACATGATCAACGTTCATGTCAGCATTAGAATAATGAGTGATCTCAGCATTAATACAGGAAAGAATAAAGAGTTTTTCTGTCATTTTGTGTATGTTTGTTGTTGTCTGGCTCATTGTGAAACATTTTGTGTATTTCTGTTGTCTTTTTGTGTATTTTTCCTGTAAAATATATGTTTTTTGGAGTCATATTGTGTATTTGTGTATGTCATTTTGCGTTTTTTGGAGTAATTTTTGTGCATTTCTGTTGTCATTTTGCTTGTTAGTGCTGTGGGTTTGCAGAGTTATTTTTCATGTTTTTCTTGTCTTTTTGTGTACTTTTGTTGTCATTTTCTGTAATTTTATATATTTTTCGGAGTCATTTTGTTCATTTTTATAGTCGTTCTGTGTGTTTTTGGAGTTCTTTCTGTGTTCTTATCTTGTCTTTTACTGTATTTTCCCACAATGTTCTAATTATTTGTATTTTTTAATGTATTCTTGCTTTTGCTTTGTGTATTTTTCTGTCATTTTGTACATTTACTTTGGGGGCCGCATAAAATTAGATCGAGGGCCACATGTGGCCCCCGGGCGGCCAGTTGCCTTTGTCTGCTGTCCCATTGTGATCAATAAGTCAACTTTACCATTTCATTTTGATTTCATCTTCTGAGCCCCTTATCAAGCCTATACACATGCAGAGAGAACATGCAAACTCAGCTCAGAAAATAAAATATTCACGTACGTACAGTATATAAGCCACTGTGTCCCTTCAGAATCACTAAAGTTTTCCTCACCAAGCGACCATCGCTAACTTTACAGAACATTCTGACCTCTGCAGTCATTTTCTGAGAGATGTACGGTGCGTGTGAGAACACAGGTCATCTCAGATAATCAGAAATCCACCAGCAAACATAAAACAACCCACTCACAGTGTTTTATTCCTTCAGCAGCGTGACTCACCAACAGGAACTGCACCACAGAGGAGCTTTTTATTTAGCTTTAAAAATGAAAAAAAGCGACAAGGCTGAAATCTTTGGATTAAATAGTATTTTTCACAGTATGTGTTTTCAGAAGAGAGTTATAAAACAAGGACTATTTTCAGTCTGAGAACAGATAATCACCCTATTTATGACAGATGTCAGAAATCAGCCTCTGGCAGCCAGTGAAAAAAAACAAATATTAAATGTATTTACTTTGCAATCATCAAGGTTTAGTGAAAATGTCTGATTTAAGTCATGGTTAGCATCAGATTATGTACACTACTCTACAAAATAGATAATACTAATAGTCTAAACCAGGGGTACTCAACCTTGGGGTCAGGACCCCATTTGTGGTCATGAGACTCTGGGAGGGGGTTGCCAGATGCCTTCAAGAAACTAAGAATTTTTTTTTTTTTTTTTTTTTTTTTTTAACAATGTGAGCCTATTTTGCCTATTTCTACCTTTTTCTGCAACTATAACAAACATTTTATCCCATTCTCATCACTATTATTTGCCATATTTTTGCTCCTTTTAATGCATTTTTGCTACATTACTCTCATTTCTGACACTTCTCCAGCAGATTTCTATATCTTTTCTGCACATTATTTTCACTTTACGGACATGTTCAGCACTTATAAACCCTTTCCACCACTTTTACACCTAATGTCACATATGTTGACTTAATTATTGTCACTTTTAACCTCTTTTCACCATAATTCATGTTTATTTTTGCCAATTCAGCCACATTCACAATGATTCATGCCCATTATTTGCCAGTTTAAACTTATTTTTCCTTAATTTTGTCTGCCGTTTTGACATTCATTTTTATTGTACACTTCCCTTAGACCTTTTCCACACATACATGCTAACGTTCTTGGTGTTATTGACAGATTGGACCTTTAAGAAGCAGCTGTGCTGGAGTTGAAACCAGGTCTGCTCCGGCTGTGCATCCTTCACACTGATGTCTGCAGCGACAGGCGAATACACAGCCAGCATACTAATGGCTACGCTAGTTGGATGATGCTAAAGCTTGGAAACTTCCTCAAGAAGAGAGAAAACAGAAGTAATCACTAAGTTAGAACTTAGACATTGTCTTTATAGATTTATGTTCAGATGAAATCACTGTTAAATAAACTCTGACTTTAAACTCTTAAACTTGATAGATTTGGTAGATTAAGTTATATGCACTAATGTAAAGATGCATAAATGCATCTGGAATAAAGGTATTAAAAGATGCTGCATTTGCATAAATTACTGAAAATGTCAGATATATACATTTTAATGAGAGCCTGTGGTCCTGATTCTAGACTGTTCTGACAAAGGTTCATAACTTATAGATGGATTTACCCACATTGCTTCATGTTTTTGTGTCTGTATCTGCTGTTGATGAGGTGTGTAGATCAGCAGGTTGAACGGTGACGTGTTTCCTAGCAACAGCGGTCAACTTCTGTTGTGAGAGATCCTTGGAGGAATCAGGATCACACTCGAGGGGAAATGGAATGGATCCTAAAGCTTGTGTCTATTTCTGTGTCTGGTGTGAACATGGTAAACAGCCACAGGTATGATTAGTGTGTGTGTGTGTGTGTGTGTGTGTGTGTGTGTGTGTGTGTGTGTGTGTGTGTGTGTGTGTGTGTGTGTGTGTGTGTGTGTGTGCGTTACAAGAGGGAAAACTGTATGATTAGCATTAATTAGCATTGATATGAATCACAGATTGTTGATGAAATGTATTACTGAACAGGTGACACCATGGATAACGTGTTTCAAATTAAACTAAAAACTGGAAATCTCAGTTTGTCAGGAAGTGACGATGGTTCTACAAACAGCTCCTTGTTTGATATGAAGGTGATAAAAATAAACAAGATCTGAAAGCACGAGCTGCCATTAAAATCAATGGTTGGTGGTTTAAACTCCTATTGACACACATGGAAACAGCTGGACTCAAGACGTCACAGAAAACCAAACTTTGGGTTCAGGATGGAGATCTAGGAAGAACTAGACATGGTTATTGAAAAGAACGTATTCAGAAAAGATCTAATCATTTGTTTTATGGCATTTGTGTCAAACTATGTTACGTACAAATCTTTTTCCAACAGTTTCGTAGTCTTTTTAAAGCTCACCTTAATCAAATGTTTTAAATTCCAGGAAGTATTAGAGCAAACGTCTTAAAATATAGAGCTAAAATGTAGAGCTGTATTTCTCATTGTATTCCAGGTCAAAGGTCAGACCTTTATCTAAAGGATGACCCAGATTGGGTTAAAACCAGGTAGTTGATCATATCAGGATACGTAATAGACAGAAGATTCTCTAGGTCGTCATTGATCTAACTCATATAGATCTGTACCACCAATAAACTCTATAACTTTAACAAATATCATGACCAAGTCCTTCCCTGTATGTTTATACATCTAGAACGTATTTGAGGAGCTTTTCTGTGGTTTCAGACATTTATCCATCACAGTGTTTACCTCTGAGTGCCTCCAATATGGCCGCACATCCAGGTTACTGCCCAGAACGTGACGTAGGTAAAAACCCTCTATAGAAAGATTTGTTTATAATTTTTAAAATGAATAAAAACTTTACAATGATAAGATATAAAGCATTATGTATATTATCTACAATGTTTCATCTCCTTGGTAGATATTACATGCAGTCATGAATATATCTATAGAGCTGAAAACAAAATGTTCTTTTATTCGAAGGACATTAACAATTTTCTGGCTTTTTATAAAACATATGCTGCAGTTTTAATGGTTTTGTAATAACTTGAGGAATATACTGTAGCAGCTTAATTGAGAAGATATTTTTTTCTAATCAGGTGAACTTTTCTCTCCCATATAGAAACTACATCTTCATTTTCTCTTCTGTGAATCTGATCTGATTTAAATAGCTGATCACACGTGTGTTTTCTCACCTTGCTGGAGTCACGTGCCGTGTCTCACCTCTGATCTACACCTAATGTCTGTGATGAATGCTGCCACACACAGTCTGCTTCTAATGTGCATTTTTCTTTCATTTAATTAGTGAAGTTAAGCAGAACCTCATTTCATCAATAAACCAAGTCTTACAAAGTGTTAATGTCATTGATAAATTAATATTCATCCATAAATCTCATCAAAGTTTTCTTCAACCCTTAACAACAAACAACTGCAAGATGACTCATAGCGTGGGGAAAAAAGGAAGTATGCTCCGTCAATACAATAAGAATTATATGAAAATAATGTTAAAAGCTTACATTTCCCTAAGGACAACAAGGACAAAATGTGACAAAATGAGAAGAAATTGTTCCCATTCACAGACTAATTACATTTTTACTTTGACTGCCTGAAAAGGTGTGATTTGCTGTATCTAGTCTGGTAAATATTACATTTGTCATTACAAATATTCATTAAAAAAAAACGTAAACCCATCCAAGCTCAGGTCTGAACCAGAACAAAGAGGTCAGAACACATTACACTGGCTCCCAGTCAGCCTCAGAGGAGACTGTAAAGTTCTGCTGCTGGTTATAAATGTGTGAATGGGTTTGGTCCAGAATACATCAGTGAGATGTTAGTCAGGTATGAACCCAGCAGGTCTCTGAGATCTATGGACACAGGTCAGATAGTGGAGCCCAGAGCTCACAGTAACCATGGTGATGCTGTGTTTAGTTGTTATGCTGCAAAGAAGTGGAACAAACTGCAGCAGAGCTGAAGTCAGCATCACATGTGAACATTTTTAAATCAAAGTTAAAGGAACTTTTTTTCTCTACTGTATATGATTGTTTGATTTTTGGTCATGTTGTTGATGTCATGTGTTTGTTGATGATTTTAAATGTGTTTGTTGATGATTTTAAATGTGTTTGTTGATGATTTTAAATGTGTTTGTTGATGCTTTTAAATGTTCTTATTGATTTTAAACTGTTTTCTGTTGCACTTTTTGATCATGTAAAGCACATTGCGTTGCCTTGTGTATGAAATGCCTTACCTTACTAGTTTGTTTGGCGGCCTTGGGCAATGTAAATAATATATATAATATAATATAATGAGTCAGTTCGTAGTTTACTCTGGGTCGCTCGATGACTCATTTTTTTAGCCTTGATGACTGTTTTTTGTGTTAAATATAAAATACTGAATAACTCCTTCGTGAACACACTT
Organism: Gouania willdenowi; assembly: GCF_900634775.1. Lineage (NCBI taxonomy): Eukaryota > Metazoa > Chordata > Actinopteri > Blenniiformes > Gobiesocidae > Gouania > Gouania willdenowi. Next base: position 1,076,271 of record NC_041062.1, on the reverse strand, counting down.
TCTTTCAAATAATACACCTACACAGGTTCCTTTACTGTTCAGCAAAGCCAGCAGATCCCCTACAGATCCATTGTGATCTATAGAATTAGACCAGAAAGGCTTTACATTGACCTCCATATATCATTCAATAAAAGTCCTTGGTTGTGCATCATTAATACCTGCAGAGTTACAATGGCCTCCACCTCTCACTCTCACTGTGAACACTCAGCTATTATAAAAGACAACATGATTCATTGGACTTTTTTATATATATTATTATTGCTTTGTTGTCCGGTTTTGACACTTTTAGGAGTGGACAAGGTTCAACCTGGACAGATGAGTGCTTTGCAGCTTTTAAAACCAACACACAGCAAAGTGTGATGCACTTAATGCTGACTCACTTCTATAAGCACCAGCAGATGAAGCTACAATAACTATGTAAATCATATAAAATCTGGCTACTCATGAACTTCTTTCCTTTCGATCACTTTTAACAGGAAGTAAACACTGTTGATAGGGAACACTCACTACAGCTGCAGCTTTATGGGATACTCTGACCTCGTCAACATGACTCAGCATAAAACTCACACAAACCCCATTTTAGAATCACAAATGTTGGCGTTGTTCCCTTTACTTGTCCATGATCATAATGTTATGGCAGAGTGTGTAATAAAGCACAGACACTTTTATATGCTGTCCCTGTAGAGTGTATAAGTCAGCAAATAAATCACAAATAAATGACTAATACTACAAACTAAGTTGGTATTTTTAAGGGTTTGAGTTTATGTAACAAAACCCTGCTTTTTTTTATTTTTTAGCAAAACAAAAAATCCTCTTTTTTGTGGGTCATTGAGGCGTGTGCGGCAGCATCATTTATTTTATTTATCTTATTTATTTTATTTATTTTAATCTACTTTATTTCAGTTTCACTTTAATTCTATTTAACATAGCTTTTTATCATAATTTAATACATTTTTATCAAAACAATTACTGCATACTGTATACTGTATACTGTATACTGCATACTGTATACTGCATACTGTATACTGCATGCTGTATACTGTATACTGCATACTGTATACTGTATACTGTATACTGCATACTGTATACTGCATGCTGTATACTGTATACTGCATGCTGTATACTGTATACTGTATACTGTATACTGCATGCTGTATACTGTATACTGTATACTGCATAGCCACTTCCTCTGTTGCCGTGACATTTGAACACATGTAAAACCACTGGATTTAAGGGATTTCTCATCATCTTGTCAATAAAAGCAGATTATTCCTTTGTCTCCCTTTGCTGGTGTTGAGCTGCAGCAGCTTTCACATTATTAGGGATCCTCCAAGTATTACTGCAGCCCCACAGAGATAAACATGCTCTTTGGTAATAACACTGTCACTCTCAAATCTAAATGCATTCCCTTTTTTGCAGGTTTTGCAGAATGTGCTGCTACACGACTATGTTCACAGTTCAGATTAGTTTTCTTTGTCAACAATTCGGGAATTTGCAAACTGAAGTTTAGTCTGACATTTAGGAGACCTTTACAATTAAAGTGTCCAGACACATTCAATTCTCTAATGAATGTACGACACAAATGCAAAGGTTAGTAAACTACAGGAATAATCCATAGGCCAGATTAAAATTATTAATTAATTAAAGTTATATTAGATTTGCTGCATGAAACTCCTCTTATTTATTTGACTTTTGGAATAGAAGAACTAAAGCTCATGCATTTAAACCTACAATCATATAAACCTGTCTAATTTTACTGTTTATTTCCCCAATAATAAAACCATCTGATTCATGTACAAAGAATCTAGCTTTTAGATCAATACCACCAGTATTCAGTGGAACTATAACAATAACAAAGCAAACAGTGAGGAGTTCCTCATTCATCCTCCTTAGGACACTTTGTCAGCAGCTCCATTACAAACTAACACTTTCTGTGGTATTACAGAAATCCTCACAGGACTTCTTCACATAAAACATAACAGACTGTTTGACAGGAAAACTCAAAACAATGCAGATTTACTACCAACAACAGCCAATCACGTGTACGCCCCGACGGAGAAAAAGAGTCACGCTCGCTTTAAGGTTGTTTAATGATTCACAATATTCTGTTTAAATACTACACTGTAATGGAAAATTATCATTAAGATCATCTTTATTTGTCACACAAGGGGAAATTTGAACAGTTCCAGCAGCAGATAAATAAAATAAAATAAAATAAAATAAAATAAAATAAAATAAAATAAAATAAAATAAAATCCTTATGGTTGACAACATTTGAGACACTTCTTTTATTTTAAATTATACCTTAAAATATCTGATGTACTTCAGACTGAACAACAGGGTGGGGGTCAATTAAAACTTTCAGTTACAATTACGTTGTCAATTACCCATGTTAAATAACAATTCAGTTATGATTACAGTGACCAGCATTTTTTTTCCAATTACAATTAAGTTACAATTATTTTTTATTCTCAGATAGTCAGTTATAATTACGTTCTCAATTACTAAAGTTCAAATTACAATTAATCACAATTACTGAGCCTTAAACAAATAACTTAATAAAAGCTAACTGTTAGCATCTCTAATGCTAAAGGGTCCCAAATCAGCTGTAAAATACACTAAAAACTAATATCTATCATTTTTTTCCCTATATATTGATTATCTTGTTAAGCTTCCTAATCAATAAAAATATAGGTTTTATTATTTTTTTTTAATGGTAAAATGTGGGAAAGCTTGATCTGAAACATATTTTATTAATCGTTAACTACATGTGTGTAGAACTGGCAATTACAATTACAAAGTCAAATATCTGAACTAAATTATAATTTAATTGAGGATTACGACAGCAGCAGATTTTTTAAATCCTAATTATAATTAAGCCCAACCCTGCTAAACACACGTTAGGTGCACATGGTGCGTTATTTTGGTCAGAGGAGGTGGAGGTTGATGGCATTATAATTCCTAACGTTGTTTAAGCAAACACCCTCTAGTGTGGAAAGCAGAGGGTCAAAAATAACCAGAGAACTTTGCAAAACACGCACGCTTCATTTGTGTTGATTCGTCACCTCATAAGAGCCCCTCCCCTTTTTGCTTATAATGACGTGCATGAAGTACGAGATGGAATGGAGTGGTGGTCAACAGACGCTGCAGTGAGCGCCACAGAGGAAAGTTTTTATTAATGTTGTCTGAAATAAGCAGCTCACTCCTGAGAGGTGGAGGTTTGCCCATGTGGGGGGGGGGGGGGGGGGGGGGGGGGTGCAGGGTTGGCACACTGTGATTCACTCTGCTAATCAACATCAACACACCAGGTTCTAATCTGTGGTGCTTGGTGAACCTCTGGACACACAGCAGGCACAAACCAGCTCCTGCAGGTTCCATCAAGAAGTCCCAAAAAACAGAAACAAAAATTCAAAATCAAAATTATTCTGTCAAAAAGTCATTTCAAATGAACAGTTTATGTGAACGAGGCCAGGGCAATAAAACCATAATGATGATATATATTGTAACGTAATCAAGAACTCCATCAGAAAAAACCTGGAAACAACCACTGACCCAGAGCCGCAAGGCATTCTGGGGGATGTAGGCAGAGGAACAGCATTAGCCTCACCAGAAATAAAACGCTTGTTTTTCATATGCTTTTTTTTTTATAAATGAGGAAATAAATGCCAAGTTTCCCCTGATAATATTTTCTTAATTTCATACTCTGCTGTTTGTTTCTACCTCAGGTATGCGCTGATTTATTATTTACAAAATACGTTGCACATTTTGTTTGATTTAGCATTTATTTAATGTCTACATTTTTCACGTAGTTTTGTTGAGCTCGTTTTAAATGTTAAAGATTACGCTTAAAATAAAAGTAGTTAAAATTGGCCTTTTTTTCCTTCTGGTCCTTATTTTGAATAATTATCGATATCAACTGATATGGAACATTTACATCGTGATACATTTTTCAGGCATATCGCCCAGCCCTATTGTGAACTATATTTGAATTCAGCACAAATGGAAATTTATTGTAGTGATACAACCTTAAACATTAATTTCCACTTTCTCCAATAAATCTTTTTATTCTCATTAAAGCGTCTAAATTCTCCGTCCTGTTCTGACAGAGAATAACGTCTCACAGCAACAGTCATTCTTTCAAAGTCACATCAAAAAGCCTTTTCAACACGTTATTATGTTTCACCTTTTAAAGATTACATAACTTATATCCCATGTCTTTTTCTTGATTCATTGTTTAGGTGGACATGTTTTTTTTATTAAAATACATCCCTAATACTGTGTTCTTTGTTTGCGTTAATCAAATTAAAAAAGAAAAATCCAATCCTTTGTGATTCTGACACAAATTATTCTGGAACACGGATCAAAAGCTTATATAACTTCCTGTTTAGTAGGATTAGCAGTTAGCATATCATTGCTAATGGAGGCAATTTGTCAAACATGACTGTATTAGCAGCTATTTTAAATTATTGTTAATTCATACATTTAACATATTTCTAGTATTGGTAATTACCATGGTAACACAAGGCAACAGAGGTTTAATTTAATTTAAATTGGGTAGGTGGGGCCCTCTTTCTCTCCTATTTTATTTATTATTAATTATTTCATGACCTTTTTGTTTAGACCTTTCACGGATAATTTATTTATCTTTATATGTTTTTTTTCTTTCTGTCATCATTTACTTTTTTTGTTATTGATTTATTTTTTATTGTTTTATTTATTTTTAGTATTTATTCTTCTCCCATCGCTTCCATTTATTTTCTACACACACACACACACACACACACACACACACACACACACACACACACACGAATATTTGTAAATATCATTTCGAGAATTGTACACTGTTGTCTTTGTCATTGTCAATGTCTTGTTTATATGTTGCAAAGTAAAATAAAAAACAAATACTTTTATGCTATAGCATAAAATACATAGATAATTTAACATATAATGCATATATTAATTAGTTCCATTAGTCCATCAAATTGAATTATTAAAATAGTTTTGAAGCTTTTTTGGTTGATTATTAGTTTAAATATCCAAAACAATTCTGGTAATGAAAGTAGAAACAGTGCTGTGTGTGTTTTCTTTACAAAGTTAAAAACTGATATAATGAATCCTTTGATGGTGAGAAGCTCAATATTCAGCTGCAGATAATTTGCCATATTGCACAGATATTAAAATAATCATGGAGGGTGAAGCACCAGGAAACCTGATCCTCGCTTTAAACTCTTGGCATCAACACACGAGTGTTCAGTTTGTGTTTCACGTTGTATAGGTTGCACTGTAACTTCCTGCGCCTTGAAACACGATCCTGTTTGTTTGACACCAGGCGCTGAATATGTTACAGTGAGTGATCTGATGACATCCTTTCTACGCTGTAAAAACAAACACTGCTGTGAAGCCTATAGGAAAGTACTGTATGTTCTCTCTCCCTGTGTTTGCTTGCTTCACATTTATATATTCATCCATATAATTAGTCAAAATCTGTATATAGCGCGTCATCAAACAGGAAGTGGCCATATTGGAGGTACTCAGCAGGTAAACAAAGCAGAACATCAAACTAAAGGAAAAGGTGAATTATTGTCATGTTTTTATCTGTATTAATCAGTCAGACCATGAAAAACATTTAGAGTTTTATAAACTGTTAAAAGTTAGAATAAATCATAGAGAACAATGTCAACAGTTATCAGAGGAAAGGAGGAGCTAGTGGTTAGTGAAGCTAAACCAGGATCTACGAGGCAAACATCTGGACAACATCTGAATGTGTTCGTCCCATTTCTTGTCAGGTTAGAGAATTGTTGATATCAGCAGCTCTGAACTCATTTTCTAGTGTGATGATAATAATATAATTCATTATTGACTTAATATAATCACATTTAATAACCTGCTACAGTAGCAACACAGATGTTAAAATGTAGAGCTAAAATGTAGAGCTGTATTTCTCATTGTATTCCAGGTCAAAGGTCAGACCTTTATCTAAAGGATGACCCAGATTGGGTTAAAATCAGGTAGTTGATCATATCAGGATACGTAATAGACAGAAGATTCTCCAGGTCATCATTGATCTAACTCATATAGATCTGCACCACCAATAAACTCTAACTTTAACAAATATCATGACCAAGTCCTTCCCTGTATGTCTTTACATCTAGAACATATTTTGAGGAGCTTTTCTGTGGTTTCAGACATTTATCCATCACAGTGTTTACCTCTGAGTGCCTCCAATATGGCCGTACATCCAGGTTACTGCTCAGAACGTGACGTAAGTAAAAACCCTCTATAGAAAGATTTGTTTATATTTTTTAAAATGAATAAAAACTATACAATGATAAGATATAAAGCATTATGTATATTATCTACAATGTTTCATCTCCTTGGTAGATATTACATGCAGTCATGAATATATCTATAGAGCTGAAAACAAAATGTTCTTTTATTCGAAGGACATTAACAATTTTCTGGCTTTTTCTATAAAACATATGCTGCCTCCAATATGGCCACACATCCATGTTACTGCCCAGAACGTGACGTAGGTAAAAACCCTTTATTCTGCCTGATATAGTCGCTCTATTGAAATGTTTTCCTAATGTTTGGAACACGATTAGGATTTTCTCGTACATGCACTGTGGAACCTCCAATCCCACAGTGGCTAAGCCATGATTTAAGCCATCCTGGAAGCAGCCCAAGCACTCTCACAGTGAGGCGTAAAGAGCTTAGAGCGGGAGGCGGCGGACGTGTCTGCTCCCCGCCGCTTCCTGTCTGTCACGGCTGATAAATGAGGCTGTAATTCACTTTTCTCCTCAGCGTCGAAAAAGCAGGAGAAACAGAAAAAAGGTTTTAAATTAAGTTTAAATCATAAGAATATTTTAGAACAATTCCCCACTTTGTGTGAAACTATCAGCAAATGTGATTTTTTTAATTAGAATTTGATTTCAACATTCTTCAGAATAACAAAAAAACAGAACAAACAACACTCAAATGTCTAATTAATCAGTCAAAAGGTTGAATGAAGCAAAAGCTTAGACACACCTAGCCCACCACAATAATAAAATGGGGGTACGTGTACTCCTAAGGGTACGCGATGGCACTAAAGGGGGTACTTGAGAGAAAGAGAGAGAGAGGGAGGGGAAAATTGACATGGTCTCTAATAAACAGCAGAGATGGAAATGTCGCCCCCTGCAGTCACAGATGTATTCGGCTCACGGATTTTGTTTATCAAATTTTGGTAAACAATCGACTTTTTTAACTTTTACTGATTTTTAGATCAACCCAAAGCAGCACAAGTTGTTATTGTGACTAAAAAAGCTTCTCAATGACCCTGAATGCTTCACCTCATATAGAACTATAGTAAACTAGTCCCATTTTTAAAAGTTGACAAAACAAATATGGTGCAAAATAATGCGTTTTGTTCAACATAGATCTACTAATAAGGACATTTCAAAGGTTTTAGGACATATTTGTTAAATAGTGGAGGATCCCTTTAATAAATATTACCCTTGAATTGTATTTCTGGTCAGACTTTATTCAGTTAAACAACAATTGAGAATTTTATCGTATATTGCCATTTTGAGAAAAAATATCAAGATATGAATTTTGGTCCATATGGCCCAGCCCTAGTATCTAGTAGTCAAACAGTGTCAGGGAGTCTATTCATTCACAAGGCAGAACACACCCCACACAGGTCGCCAGTCCATCTCAGGCACCTTTTTAGAACTGATTTCATGGTTTCCTTTTCCTGTATTACTGAAACTCATTGACAAATAGACAGTAATAAAACAGATCATCCGGCAGAGGCGGATTTCCTTGGACATGAGTGATGGAAAATAATACCCTGTCAGAATGTTCTTGGTTTTGACAACAGACGATGAGTGAAACAAAGAACTCTAGTGGTTCTTTGTTTCCTCCAGTCGAGCCCTGGCAGCTGCTGCACCAAAAATAGTGAATGGCCGTCAAAGAGTCGAGTGACGGCGTCACGTTGTTGGCTAAGCTACGCGTCAGTGTGGTGAAAGTCACCCACGGCCCCTCTGGCATCAGAAACCACAGGTGGCGAGCAGGGTTGGGGTCAGTTACAGTTACGGTTTAAATTACCCACGTTCAATTACAATTCAATTAGGATTACAGTGACCAGCATTACAAATAAATTATAATTATGTTTTATCCTCAGAAAGTCACTTATATTTATGTTCTCAATAAATTACAATTACTGAGCCTGAAATTAATAACCTAATAAAAGTTAACCTTCCTCTTGCGTTAGCTTTCTGCTAGCATCTCTAATGCTAAATCAGCCGTAAAATACACTATAAACAAATATATATCATCTAATTTATTTTCTATCTATTGATTACCTTGTTAGGTTTCATAATTAATTAAAATATAGGTTTTAATATTTATAGTGTGGACATCTGAGCCTTTTTTATGTCAGTGTACCCCTAGATTTTATTTATTTTAAATTGTAAAATGTGTGAAAGATTGATATGAAACATGTTTAAATAATTGTTAACTAGAACTGTACACAGAACTGTAACATGGTTCAACAGTTTAGAGTTAAATTATAATTAACAATTTTTATAGAATTTTCATGGCAATTACAATTACAAAGTAAATTATCTGAACTCAATTACAATTTAATTACAATAACGACAGTAACACATTTTTAAAATTACAATTATAATTACAGCATGGTTCCACAGTTTTGCGTTAAATCATAATTGTCTCCACCTGGTGCACAAAGCACGTACGTTGTATTTCTTTCTTTTTTATTGTTAATTTGAGTGGGACAGTGTGTAATAATGTACAGCCAAAGTTATAAATACACTGGATTTAGCTAAACGCTACTTACCAGAGGTGTAAAGAGGACTGATATATTCTACTCAAGTAGAATTATTGTTACTTCATTGATATTGTACTGAAGTACAAGTAAAAGTAAGTCATACATAAAATACTCAAGTACAAGTAAAAAAGTAGCTCAATTAAATAATACTCAAAGTAAAAGTTACTATAGTTACTTTCACCCCCGTGTTTATAGTTGGTAATAAATCTTGGTACGGGTCCCTTACATACAGTAAACATCTCATGTAGAAACTTAAAAAAGAAGAAACACAATCTACCACAATTAGAACTTAATTTATTTTCCACAAAGTCATCAGTATAAAATAAAAGGTTTGAAAATATACAAGATTTCAATAAAAAAAATATTTCAATGAAAAAAATAATTCAAAATAAAAATAAAAAATACGTATAGATACACTTATGAACTCTAAAACTGATGTTTTTTTTAGAGTTTTGTGTCAGTTTTGACGCGATGCATTACGTTTAATCTGATTGGTCGGCTATGATGTGATGCATTTAATTGATGCCTGGTCATTTCATTGTTTTGTAGTTTCATTATGTTCGTTGATTATTTTGAAACAAATAATAATAATTTACTCAGTAACGGTTGGGTGTAGAAATGTAACTACTTAGTTTACTTCTTTTAAAACGTACACAAGTAAAATGACTGATTTAGAAATATACTCATAGTACCAATAAAAACAACTTCATTCCAGTAACATGAGTACTTGTAATCAGTTACTTTCCATCCTGCTCTAAATAAAGACACATCACCTTGTAAATGACGAGCCAACAACAAAAAACATTTTTTTTATCCTACCAATAAAACTAAATTGGTCAATTTCCCGCGGCACATCTAACGACGTCTTCTGGCCCACGTTTGAAGAATGAAAGCTTCAAGGACCATTTCTGCTGACGCAGCACCACAAATGTCAACCATTGATGAAAGTGTACCCAGATAAAGTGTTTTATCCCCCTCCTTCTTAAAATGCTCATCAGACAAAAAGCTTTTCCGTGTAGCAGCGCGAGGTGAGGAGGGTCTGCCAAATGAAAAAAGCCTTCCTGGCCCACTCATCATTACCCACAGTTCCTTTCCTTCTCAGCAGCAGCAGCAGCAGCAATGTGGTGACATTACAACTAAATGACAGAAAATCACTGTCTCATCTTCACCCAATAGAACCTCATCCACATGTTGACCCCAGTAGACCCTCACCACTCTAAAGTGTGAGCGCTGTGTGCTAGACAGCTGCTGACGTAGAGATTAGCAGTGATTTAGTCCAAGATGACATCTTCTGCTGTGTTTAACGTGGAACAGTTCAACATGGGGCTGAAAGTCACACGCCATTCACTGCTAACTGTATGCTATGCTAATATGCTAACAATCTAAAGCAGGGGGGTCAAACTCATTTTACTTCAGGGGCCAAATACGGAGCAGTTGGATCTGAAGTGGGCCACAGATTTTAAACTATTGTGCCCTAGTTTGCACCTCTATGTGTACATAAAATACAAAGTTTTATGTAAGAAAACGACAATATCCAAGCAATAGGCAACAGATATCAGTCCCAACAGAATCTACAGTTTAAATTTCTTAGATTTTGTGACCAATTTCTACTTAAATAAGGGAAATATTATGTAATAATCTGAAGGAAATTTTATTTTTTTCAACAGTTTAACATTAAAAATGACTGTAATCATTAGATGTAAGCACTGGGAAACTGTGAGCCTCTGCATACAGTATATTAATGAATTTCATTCACACAATGATTCATGTTTTCTTTGTCATATTTATTTACTCCTGCGGGCCGAATTGGATGCTCCAAAAGGCTGGATTTGGCCCCCGGGCCTTGAGTTTGACACGAGAGTACAATATAATTCATAGATTTTGATTGAAGCAATGTGTTTTTCTTCTCTTTTCACCCTGAATATGTACATTTTTGGTCCATGGTATAAACACACAGCAAATAATAAAATAAAGAAAACTATAAAAACATTCTCTTCTTTACTTAACATGTATTCTACTTCATCACTGCCATACATTACGTCTGCTTTACAAACTTTCTCAAACTCTTGCTGCATTTCTTTTATATCCTGCTTTTTATAAAGTCGTTCACATACGCTTTAATATGTCTGAAGGTTAACACATGTTTTGCTAGTTTTAAAGTTTTAGATAGATAGGGTTAGATAGTATAGGCTATAGTCTCACTAAAGTTATGTATATATAAATAGTCTGCCCATGCATATGTATACTGTATATATATATATATATATATATATAGTAAAACCCTATTTTTATTGTATTCTTTTGCACAACACAAATGTTGCTATTTTTAATATTTATTCATTATGTGTGTGTACATTGTTCTATGTCACACTTGCTTTTGCAATGTAAACTTGTTTGTCATGCTAATAAAGCTGTTTTGAATCCAAATTGCATTGAAATTGAATAAATAGATACAGTTCTACAGTCCCTGTGTATCTTGCAGCATTGCTAACAACAGTATGGGATGTGGTAACTATGGGAGATGTATTCATCCTAATGTGACTTTAACTATGTTGACTTGCTACCTGTGACAGTGACGGAGGTCAAAGGGCAAAACAGAAAACTTCATATTGCCCAAGGACATATCAGAGCTTCTAATAATAGAAAACCTTTCTCTGGCCCAGAATAATGGCTTTACCACATCCCGACTCCCTGCTGTCCTCAAGAGACGAGCACACATGGACTAAATGTCACTCAGCAGGGTCCCATCGTTTCAGAAAAATCCCCTTTTTCCAAAGAACACACCAGCCAACGACGCCCTGAGTGTCATTCCTGACTAAAGCTTCCTCCTCTAGGTACTAACATGAGCACTGTTTGTTTTGACCCGAGCAAACACTGATGTGATGTCATCTGGGATGAATGGGGATGATGGGATGACAGAGGGGGAGGGGAGTTGTAATAATAATGCACACACTGACAGATGGGATCCTTCTGTGTCCCCAATCTGGGGGAGACCATGTCTTTACATACAGCACGCTGTTGACTTGGTATCAGTGCGTGATGATGAAACCAACCTTTTTCCTCTAATATATGAGTGAATAGAAGCAACTAAACCGTTGTATCCAGGGGGGGAGTGGCCATCTGGCATTCCGGGCATCTTCCCGTTGGGCCGTCGACCCAAAATGTGCCGGTCCGTCTGCAGCAAGTGGAGGTAAAATGATCCAAAAGTGACAAAAACGTGGCAAGAAAAGAGTAAAAAGTGACTAAAATGGGCCAAAAGCAGTGAAGAGTGGCCAAAAAATGGGCAAATAAAGAGGAACCATGTGGTGGGTGATGACAAAGGGTAGCTTAAATGATCAAACAATAGTGAAAAAGGGCAAAAATGTGGAACAAAAAAAATTAAACAAGTGGTATTTATGAAGCAAACGTGGTCAAGAATAAGCTAACGAAATAAAATGTCAAAAAGAAGTAGCAAAAATTGACAAAGAATAGGAAAAAAGATGTATTTATTGCCAAAAGGTAGATAAAGTCTGAAAAAAGTGTCAGAAGTGTTTGAAAAGGGGCAAAAATAGGACAAAGAAAGTTCCAAAAAGAAAATAGATTAAAAAGGGGTGAAATAGTTTCCCCTTTTTAAGACATAAAGAGCCACATGTTGAGAATCACTGACTTAATAACAGCTTCATGGTCTCTAATAATGTAGTGGGCTGGTCTGGATAGAAAATGCCAGGGATGAATTTTGGTCCCAGTCCATCACTGGTTCAATCCCTGACATCATCAGAGTAAGGAAAGCACAAACCAGGGTCAGGGTCCTCTAGCACCTGCCTGTCAATCAACAAGTTCAATCAGAAGTAAACATTAAAGCTTTATTTCTGTCCCATACGCTACGTCACACTTTAAACACGACAGGCTGCACATGTTGATGGAACGTGTCCAGAGAAACATCAACCTTTGCCTCGGAGTCTGAACACGAACCCAGGTTTGGAACCACGATGTTTCCTGTTGACCTCCCAAAAAGCTGGACTGAAGTTTATCATCCACTGGTTTTCACACAGTTTTAAAACTTTTAAACTTGTAAGTAGAGTAGTTTTAGGGTCCTTAGTTTCTCAAACCTGCCCCTAACCCTAACCACACTGGATCCCTCCACCTAACCCAAAAAATGCCAACATAGCTCCAAAGGTGTCATAATTTAGCAAAAAGTGTCAAAATGTACACTTAATGACATAAAACTTCAAGTAAAGTGTTACCAATAGTAAGAAGAAGAAGAAGAAGAAAACCTGACTAACTAATTATTAAATAAATCAATAAAATAATTATAAAATAATTAAGAAGACAACAAAATACTAAATTGTTGCTCTAACTTGCCCTCACATGGCCTGGGAATGGGCTTTTTTTTTTTTTTTTTAAAGGATGAAACGGAAAACTCACATCTGCTGTGTTTAGGTAAGCTGCAGTCACCATGGCAACAGACAAGCACCGGCTAAACAGTTGTGTGTCAAGCCTTCATTGAGGCAGACGCGCACACACACACACTCACACGCACACACGCACACACACACACACACACACACACACACACACACACACACACACACACGCACACACACACACACACACACACACACACACACACACACACACACACAAAACAGTGAAACACAGAGAAAGCACAGAATGGTAGAGGAGCTGATGTCACACTTCTCTTGGCAATTTGCCGACAACATTGACTAACTCGCTCATCTCTGGTCAGGATGAGACGCCGTAGGGACAGGACAACCTGAACTCAACGGTTTAATGTGACATTACAAACATGATGTGATGTTGGACAGATGAAGGTTATAAATGTCAACCAACAGCAATGATCTAATGAGGTTTAAGAAGCTCATAAGAGACATTTCTGGAGTTATTTTTCATTTTTTGATAAATGTGTGTTTTTGGCTCTATTATAATATTTGTAGTTTTTTGCTGTTGTTTTTTTTTCTTTTCGTTGTCAGGTATTGATTAAAACTCACATCCGACCGTAGATCATCCTGCTAAACATGATTATAAATCTCTACACAACGATTCAGCTACAAATACTGCAGCACATTTAAAGCACTGGGCCAAAGTGGATCAGCACTGCAGTAAACACTGACACGGTCCTCCCACTCAAACCAATTCATTTCATTCTGCCTTACTCATGTTTAGAGCTTCAGATACCAACACACACTCCTAAAATCATTCAGTCTCAGTCCTTCTAAATACACAAATTCAATGAAATTCCACGATATTTCCAAGGCTCACTGTTTTCCTGTCCTTACGTCACAAATTGTTAAAAGAACTTTAAATGTTTCCAAAATACTGCTATTTTCCTCAAAATATTACATAAAATGTCCGCAAATGAAATAAAAATTGGTCACAAAATTAAGAAAATGTAAGTAAAGTTCCTGCAGAAACTGAAATCTGTCACTTATTACTTGGATATTGTTGATGCCTTACATAATGTTAAAATGACTAATAATAATATGCCTTTAATCTGCAGCCCAAGAGATTATTTTGGCTCCTGAACTAAAAACACTGCTTTATTTAATCCCTACATTTCGTCCATGTGTCTGAGGGAGGACGACAACATTTATGAACCAAGACGCATTCAAACATTCTCAACTATTGTCATATGACACAACTTTGGCTTCAGCGTTAACACAAATATTAAAGTCGACTGTCATGAGAAACTTTAAGGCTGATATGATCTTCCAGGGTTTCTGCAGCTTTAGTCAAAACAAATTCAAGACTTTTTATTGGTATTTGATATTAAATTTAAGACCAACTTCACAGTAAACATAATTGGGGAAAAAAACTGCCACATCTATTCTACAGGATTAGTGCAGACGTGCAACTGTCGGCCCCCAAAGTAAACACACAAAAATACACAAAATGACAATAAAATACACAAAAAAACAGAGTAAAATAATCAAAATCACTACAAAAACTCAAGATGACTTCAAACATCACCAGAAATCTATAAAACAACAATAAAAATACAAAAAATTTAAACTATTAAGGAAAATCTTTGTTGAAAAGGCAATTTTTGTTAAAGTTACATTTCCTCATGTTGTTTATACATTTTTAAAAAACCAATATTTCCATTTATTTTGAAATGTGAGACTAATTACAACCATAAAATCATACTTGTGTTCAAATTTAAGACATCTGAAACATTGATTTAAGACATTTTAATGACAATTAGGCCTTATTTTTAGAATAATTAATTTAATGCCTTTTAAGGCTTTTTAAGGATCTGACAAAACTTCTGTCATATTTCATCCTCCAGTCCCAACTAATGACCTGTGGATGGATTTTGATGAATTAAAAAGCAGATTAAGAGTCAACTCACCAGGACTCTTCCCGTCAGCGTCTGAGCAGATATCATAACGCCGGCCCAATCTTTGACTGAAGTCATCCATCCCACCTCGCTGGCTGCAGCGTTGTCCTTGTCGGTTCGCTTTATGCCATCGCCTGTGGTGAGCCGATGGACGTCCTTTAAAAACAAGCAAAGAGTAAAGTTTGTTTGGCCTCATGTAACATTGAAGCAGTTTGTTGAAAGGTTGAAATAGTTTTGAATTAAATGTGGAATCCTGCAAACTCATACATATGACATGTGAAACAATATAAAATCCATGTTTTTGTGAAGGAAAAAGCACAAATTCAAACAAAATGCTTAAAAAATCCTGTTACAAAGTCTTTGACTTTGCAATACATTTTTTTGAAATGTGTGATGTAATCAGCCAACATTCTTTGGGACAATTTATGAGAATCTTCCAGGTTTTTGAATATAACTGTGATTTGATATTAATGTAAAAAATGTAGTACTGCATCCCCCATTGTATTTTATTTACAATTTATATGATCATTTGTTTTTGCAGTGATTTTTTTTTTTACTTTGAACAAAATCCTCCTGTGGGCCGGACTAGATGCTCTGATGGGCCAAACTTGGCCCTCTGGCCTTAAGTTTGACATATGTGCCACAGACGGATGCATTGAAGAGTTTTTACTTTATTCTTAACATTATTTCTTGTGTTTGCCCCAAAACTCCAGCCAAAATCATTTCCCAACACATTTCTGGTGTTTTTCACTGACTGAAAGTTGTAAGAAATGTTTTTTTGGGGGGTTTGACAGAGTGAGGTGACATCACCTTCTAGAACAAATACATTATCAAGAAAATCTTTGTTCCTTATTGTCTGGCAAAGAAACACAATAAATAATGACAAAAATACAGGTGTCCCGATCCGATATTGATATTGGATATCGGTCCGATATTAGCCTGAAAACGAATATTATCAGATGACGGATTCAAATTTCTGGATTTTCCAATTTTTTTTTAATTAATTTTTTATTTATTTTATTCAATTGTGGAATAATGTAGGTATTATGTTGAAGATTAAAAATGATGTAACCAATTGGTTAATAATAAATGGGTCAGTTTTTCTCATCCCAAAAAAAAAAAAATCAATAAATAAATAATTATTTTAAAAGAAAAGAAAGAAAAGTATGTATGATTCATAAAATATCAAGATTGAAATTGTATATATGAGTTTTTGTCCGTATCGCCCAGCTCTAATGTAGCAACACATTTCATCAAATATTACTTTGTATTAAAAATGGCTTTTTTAACGCTTCAATCAGCTGATAGAAAGCATCATCCTTCATAACGTAATGGATGCGATTATGACAAAAGCCATAATTTATTACTCCAAAAAATCCCCAAAATATAATTATCAGTAATGAAAGCTAAAAGCATCCAGTAAATATACAGAAGGAGAAGCGCAGCCATAGCGTGTCTGTGTCTGTGCGTCTGTGTCTGTGTCTGTGCGTCTGTGTCTGTGTGTCTGTCTGTCTGTGACTGACGTTAATCACAGAGCAGGAAACAGGAAGCAGAGGTTAGTCCCGCCTCCTCATGAACAGCTCAAAGCTTTAAATCTCTATCACTCTTTTATTATAAAGGTGTCACATGATGCTCTGTCTACTGGCATGTCTGGTACTTGTGTTATGTTACAATGTTTTTTTTACCTCTGGTGTTTATGTCCAGGATTCCTACACGTTACATTCTCCACATGCAGACCACGCCCACACGTGTCTATATGCTCAGGCAGACGACTTTAAAAAAAAAAACTAAATTATAATAAAACACTCCTGGCATAATGTATGTTATACACACAAGGAATTAGAATTTTTCCAAGAATTCCCAATAGTGGTTTGAAAAGGTAAAATTGATGGTTGAAGGTCAGATGTTTACATCACTTCCTGTTCGTGGCTAGACGCACGACTGACGTTGGTTTTGGCTCGTTTACAGATGGAGTGAGACAAAGAGGTCCTTTTGTTTCCAAAAAGTTCCGCATTCACACGGCAAAGTTTTCAAAACGATCTCTGTTTCCATGGGAACGCTGGAAGCATAAAAAACATGTAGTTAACATGCTCGGCCAATAGGTGGCGGTATTATTTATCAATGAACCATGAATGTTCGTGTGCGTCGCTCTTTGGATTCAAACTGAATTTCTCCAACAAAGTGTTTTAGATTTATTTCACCATCATTGGATCAGAGACATTTTTTATTATCTGCACTGATTCTGACCAATCACAGAGCTGCACTGATTCTGACCAATCACAGAGCTGCACTGATTCTGACCAATCACAGAGCTGCACTCATTCTGACCAATCACAGAGCTGCACTCATACTGAGAGATATTTCACCAAAGCCGAGGTTGGGATTAATTTCTCTGTTTTTAACATGGTTAAATGGTTGAAGATGATGTGTTTCAGTCAGCGTGAGATGACGTACAGATGTTTGCTGTGGAGGTGAATGGATGACTGTCCTCTGGTACATTAATAAATGATGTTATAAAACACATAAATGACTAGTTTTTGACTCGTTGTGTTGCTGTGTGTGTCACATATGTAGAAGCAGCTCTGAGCTGTGTGTGTTATTGGATATTAAATAAAGCTAAAGAGTTATTAGAGAAACGCTGTGAACAGTGTGTCGGCATCAATGTGTTCAGGATTAAAGACAGATCAGCTTTATTCTGACGGCTACGGGCCAGGTCAGGTTTAACTTTGTAGGTCTGATTAAAGCTAATGCTAAAGCTAACATCTGAGACTTTCGGGCACGTGCCCTTAACACGTTTACTCTGAGACCGTTTTTAGAAAGTTCCGTTTTCAAGCACTAAAACATTGTTTCCGTGTAAATGAATCTCACCAAAACGCAACAGAACCTTTGCGTTTTCACTAGAAAATGTTCTCGCGTAAACAGAGCCAGAAAGAGGCGGAGCTAAAGAGGCAGAATCATTAAGCATCACCTGTAGAGACACAGAACGTATCGGCCTTAGAAAGACTTCTACAAGGTTTATCAGAACTGTCCCATTTATAACGTTATTTTTCTTTGATGTTGATGCTAAAGCAAACATAAAGCTGCTAGATCAGGTTTACACAAACTCATAAGGCAGGTAACACTGAGCTTTACACCCAACATAGCGTTCAGACTAGGGCTGGGTGATATTTGACTTAAAATGGTGATATACAATATAAATCTCAATATTTTTAATTCAAATAAAGTCTGAGCAGAATTCTGGGGTAAATTTGCTGATGCTAAACGCTACACATTTATTCACAAACAGATAAACAATATGAGACGCTTTTGTCTTTTTCTCCTCTAAAGGACAGCACGTGTGAGTGAGTTCTATAGTGTGGCTTGTTTAGGGGATGGTCTGTGATTTTCATGCTCTATTTCAATACAAAATAAGCAATATAGTATTCATATTAATATAAGCAATATTGGAATTTTCTATATCGCCAAAACCTTGAATCGTGATTTATTGCCCAGCTCTAGTTCAGAACTTATGGATCCAGTGGGAAACAAGCTGCGTCTGCGTGAGTTATATTTTAGGATTATGAAGGGGAAACTTGAGGAAAACAATGCATTTGTAACTGGGCAGATACTTTTTCACAGCTCTGTAAAATATTTGACAAACTTTGTTTTCCTACCGACAATGACCTCTTCTTTTTTCAGAATAAAGTGACACGGTTGCTACCATTAGAAAGCTTTAATTGGCCTCCTGCGAACATGGCATTTTAGAAAGCGTTTCCTTAAATTGGTGATGATATTTTTAATATTTCTAAGAACAGGCTCTAAAGATGAATGATTTATGACTTGTGACATGCCAGGGTCCAATTATTCTTTAAAACATGAATTCATCTTAAGGTCACTCACAGTACGGTGTGCCTTCAGAGTTGTGTTTATGACATTAAAAACTGGTTAATGTCACGCATGGAAACAGATCATTCTGGTGCTGAAATGACTTAAAGTAAAAGGGACGTCTTGTTTTTTTTAATCAAATCAAACCTTCCAGAAGTTCAGATATTAAAGCTCACTCTCATTAGAGTATAATAATAAAACATGTGACACATTTTCTCCAAAAAACATATACATTATTAAAAAAAATGTGTTGCCATGAATGACATCAGCGATAAACACTAATGAAATATCATCGTCTCTGATCACACATTATTCAGACAATTATCATCCATTCATGATTATTGCTTTGCGCCATGTTTGAGTCACCACACAATCACCACAATAGTGTTTTTTTAATAATTAAGAGTGGATGGATATCATATGGTATATCATCACACAACCGTCTGAGTTCTGAGGGTTGGGGATCATCTCTGTGATTACAGCCAAATATTAATAAGTTGGTAAGTTGGTATATAAAATGTTATATATACTAATATTCCTTAGCATAATGTCCACAAATGCATAAATAAAAAACATCAACGCAAGTTTAAACATGTTTATTTTATTGGATGGTCATAAGGCATCTCAAATAATTTCAGAAAAATAACAATAGCTTGAAAAAAAATGATGTAATATCAGAAAAGTAATATTTAAAAACCACCAATATTTGGTTGAAAACAGACTCCCACTCACACGTCTTCACACAGTAAAACTAATCAAGTGAAGTCAAGTTAAGAAGACGTGAGCGCAAGAAGTTTTCAAAATAAAATGACCACAACTTAATAAAAATAAAATGAAAGATTTTATTCAGGGTCACGTAGATAAAATGAAATTCATGTTTTAAAAACTATTTATGATGTTTTGCAGTGGTTGGTGATGGTTCCAGTAAACATGATGTTTCTATACTGGAACAAGATTGGCTGAAAGGACAAAACAATGCAAATATTCTCAACATTTTGTGTAAAACATATCTTTTTTAATCATTTTAACGACACTGAAGGGACGTTAATTTTTCTTGTTTCTGACGGCAGCATGTCGTGGTTACGGTTAATTTCTTAACATTTGTGTTGATCTGAAACCTGTTGGATCCCAGATGGTGC
Source organism: Gouania willdenowi (assembly GCF_900634775.1). Lineage (NCBI taxonomy): Eukaryota > Metazoa > Chordata > Actinopteri > Blenniiformes > Gobiesocidae > Gouania > Gouania willdenowi. Next base: position 1,056,098 of record NC_041062.1, on the reverse strand, counting down.
AGCATGCTGCATGCATTATGCAACAGAAGTGAGTGATAAACACCTTCTAACAGCACAGACAGTTAAACACACAACAAGGAACACATTTACATTTGTTACAAAGGACTCACAAGTCGTATCACTGAAGACATCTTATATTTAACCCTTGTGCATTCCTTTAAATGTACATGTCTCATAAAAGTGCAAAATATTTATTTTTTACTTCCACCGTATCAGATCTTTTCAAATATTTCAGTCCTATTCATCAACATAAAATGTATTATAACTTTTAAAATCTTTTTTTTACACTAAATCAGAATCATCTTTATTTTCCAGGTATATTTTACACACGAGGAATTTTACTTTGTTAGACTTTGTTCTCTCTGAACAATGTAAACATTAAAAAATAATCAACTGAAAATATACACAAGTAAATGAAGACTAATATGTACAAGGCTAAATAAGATAATATAATAATATAATAGTGCAGTGGTGAGTAGAGCAATAGGATGATAAAGTAAATATAAGGTCATTAATAAATATGCATTATTTATAAAAATGAGGGCCAAAGTTAAATATTTTTAATGAAAATATAACAGCCTTGATTGTGTCATTAATTTATAACAAAATTTAATTTAATGCATTATTATTATTTTTGGCATAAGAACAGTTTTTTCTTGTATATTTTATTTAATATTAAAAAATCCAGGCCTTCACTGAAATTTCCCTAAAACTGAATGAATGATCTGTGGTTGGTAGAGGGTCAGTAAACCTGTAGAGGCTTTGATCTATTAGGTATTATTGATAAAACATTATGATGTCATGATTTCATATTATGTAAAATATGTGCGAAGCAACACAATTTTTTTAGTTGGCAGAAGTAACTAATATGATTCAAAAATGTACAAGCAAAGCTAATTATTAAGTCCATCTGTGTGCGTGTGTGTGTGTGTGTGTGTGTGTGTGTGGGGGGGGGGGGGGGTCTTATCTCACTATGGATGTAAAGCAGGATTTAAAAACATTTATGAGGATTAACTCTAGAGTGTAGTTGGATTGATTGCTCTAATCCACAAACTGAAGGCCCGGGGGCCAAATTCTGCCCTTTAGATCATACAATTCGGCCCCCGGCAGCAGAAAGCAAAAAAAAGTCAGAGAAGCCATAAATCATTGTGTAAATTACCAACTCATTCAGTTTAACATATCTCCAAATGAATAAATACACAAATTCAATGAAACTCCACAATATCAGCTGGGCTCATGCTTATGTCACACGATGGCAGCCATTTTTCCTCTGAAATTATTAAAAGAACTTAAACATTTTCCTAAATCCTGCCATTTTCTTCAAATTGTCCCACACAATGATAATTCAAACTTCATTACAATAAAGGCTATGATACAGTCAGCCTTGGTTTCTTTAAATAGATGAATATTTCAATATACAAAACAACATTTAAAATACTACACAAGGAAGACGTCATAAACCCAAACAAGCATCATTCTTGGTGCAAATATTCAACACAAAAAATAAATACAAATGTATTTCCTGAATAAATAACATATACAACTTATATATTTATTTTGTGATGGCTGCTATACAACACTATATAAATACACCTAAGCTAAATCATGGAAAGCGGTTTCAGTACCTTGATTAATTTAAATTAACTATTTATTTGGTTTTATTTTGAAAGTCTACTCTGGGATATATTACTCTCTACTAGAAGGATGTCCACCATCAAATTGGAATTTATGATATTGGGTCTTCGGATGATTGAATCTGGCATTTTCCCGATCTAATGCAAAATTGGATTACGTTTGCAGCACTATAGGAAGCCGCAGTCATTGACGAAAAGAGCCAAACTCTCAGAACTCTCAGATGGATTTTACCGTGGAACTTTAAGAGGAGTGGATAGTTTGTTTCACAGGAAATGACCACACTATTGGATTACTGATCGAATTGACCAGGAACAGAACAGTAGGGCTGGCAGTCATGTTATGGCTAGTCCGTCTCAAAACACCTTCTCTATTCTCGTTCGCCCCTCCCACTCAGCAGCAGAGTCTGAGAAAACAGGCTTATCTCAAAGAACACTTTCACTCCTCCTACATCACTACATATCCTGTCTTTGTCACCGTCTCTGGCTCCACCCCTTTCTCCCTCCCAGTGGTTGGTCAGTAGGAGGTGCATCGTAAGGGCAGCGCCACACTGTGGCTGACCTGTGAACTACACACCCTAAAGACCCATTCCCTGTGCTAACGTGATGTTTTATTGAATTGAATGTTGTGTTTGCTGGTTTTTGTCGCAATGTTTGCTGAAGAGTTTATTCATGATCCTAAACTCCGCCCCTCTCTGCAAAGGGCCTAGTTTGGTTTTTGCCTGTTTTTATCTCTTCTTCTTCTTCCTACCATTGTTCTATATTTCTCATCTAAGAAACGGAGCTCCGCCCTGCTGCTGGCTACTCCACAGTTCTCCCGTTCCTGTTCCCATTAAGTGATTATAATAGTGATTATTTTTTCATGTTTCTTGGTCGAGATGTAACTCAAACTGAATCAATAATCAATCAATCAATTTTCCCCTCAAGAAAAAAAACTGTCCTGCAGTAGAAACTGAATGAGTTTTTGAATTAAAATCAGAAAATGTGGTCAAAAGCTGTGTGTGTGTGCGTGTGCGCGTGCGTGCGTGCGTGTGTGTGTGTGTGTGTGATTGTCTCAACAACACAACATGGTCACGTCCTCCACACTCAACAACTGCAACAGATGGAGTTTTACTCTCGTAATGAAATCCACTGCTTGCCTGTTGCCTAGCAACAAAAATACTGATTAATATGGCATGGAGCGTTTGCGCATGACACTGCATTTCTGACATTTTCCAAGAAGCCTGATTCTTGGATTAAAAAAACCATGAGTGAGTGAGTGATGGATGGATGGATGGATGGATGGATGGATGGATGGATGGATGGATGGATGGATGGATGGATGGATGGATGGATGGGGACAGAGTTATGAAATGTGAGAGGCTGTGAGGAGGAGCTATCTCTGACTGACTCCCACAGACAACAACAGGTTGGTGCTGCTGAGCTTCACTGAGGCTAAATGTGACACAAACACTGACTCTGACTCCTCCCACACAGACGCTGTGATGCTGCACGTGGACACAAACAACCTGATACTGGTGTTTTTACCAGTGGGCGTGTACTGTAGCTGTAGTTTGACGTCATTTGGAGTCAGAGTCTGTGCAGTAGGGTCCGGAGGGAGGAGCCCTGGTAACGCCCCGCCCATTTAGCGTACTGCCCTGATGACTTATGCAGCCCAGCTACAGTACGCCACGAACATAAGTATTTTTCCCACTGGAAATTCTACCAACATCTGAGAACAGTTTACTGCAGAACAACTCATTTTAACAACTCAAAAAAGATTTAAAAAAAAAAACTGAACGAAAAAGTTTAATAGTGTCTTTTGTTCACGACGTAACTGATATTCACACAGAGAGCTACGCAATATCCGCGACTGTCAATCATCGTCATATATGACGTAAAATCACGTTTTTCAAGCTCAAATAACTTATTTAAAACAAAGTTCACAGAAAAATGAGCACTTGAACACAATGTAGGGTGATAATAACTAATGATCATAGCAGAGTTTAGCTTTGGAAAAAACATATGTGATGAGTATTTTAACTTTACAGTTTGACCCACATCCCATCTGTTATCATTGAGGAGGCGGGGCTTATGACCTAAACTGCAGCCAGTCAGCAGAGGGAGCTCTAAAAATAAAAGCTTCACACCACCAGGGAGTTTGTCCCGTCTATTCTTTTACAGTCTATGGTTTTTACTTAATTCTGCATCTTTGCACATCTATTCTGTTGCAGAACAAAACATTTGAACATTTTGTTCATGATATTAATCAAAGGCACATGATGAGAACTATATTGTAGTTAAAACTCTAAATCAAAGCCGTCCAATTTCTGCTCTATATAGTACTCTATATACTCTCTATTTCAAACAACATTAACATAATACAGTACAGTGGTTTATAAGAAAAAATTCTAAAGCTGAGGTTCAGTTACATTATTTTTCTTAAGTTTTAAAACATTGTTCAGTGGAAAATGTAGTGTTTTAATCGTACGTTGTGTCCCATTTTGGTGAATTTATATTCCACTAAATGTCTTTGAAGACATTTAGATATTTCATAAATTTATGCCATGAAATACAATAAAGAAAAGTTTTTTTCAATTTCAAAACTACTTTAAGTGTTTATTTTTCACAGTTATGTTATTGGAATATTTCATTTCATGCATTACAACATGAATGTTTAGTTTTGGCCCTCCACCAGGATTACTGTTTGGCCCTTCATTAAAATGAATTTAGGCAGCTCTGGTTTAAATGGATATTTTTATGAATATCACATTTATCAGTGATGAAAATATTACAAACACAGACTTCAACGCTGCTTCCTGGCCCATTAATACATAAATGCACATTTACTTTATCAGCCACTTTAATATTCTACTTTATGGGGAAATACATAAACGTTACTAAAGAAGTCAAATGTAAAGTCATATTTTGTCAGATGTGAAGCAATTTCTGTGGGAAAGTCATCAGATAAACATCACAACAAATACATAACTGTAAATAACTGGAGGATGCTTTAGATCCGGGGTTTCAAACTCATGGCCTGCAGGCCAAATATGGCCCACAGAACATCCAGTTTGGCCCATTACATTAATAAAAACATTATTCCTGAAGTGTAAAACTCATTTTATCTCAGAGACAACAACAAACCCAATATTTTATAAAGGAAATAATCAATGTTGACATGAATCAATGTAACAAATCAAACATTACGTGACAGGATTTTACTTCATAAATAATATTTTCCCACTCATGTTAAACTATACTGTACACAGGTGTAAAGATTTCATCATTTGCCTATTTTTATATTGTTTTCTTTTGTTTTTCTTCTTCTGTGGTTAAATGTACAGTAATTTCATTTAAATATGGAGTCAATACATTATTTAAAAACTGCCTTCGATCATGGCTTTAAAGTTTATTAAAGGTGTGTTTTACTCTAAAATAGACTAAAGATAATTAGTGCAGAAAATATGGCAAAGTTTAAACTAATCAAGATCATTTCTAACATCATTTTGTTGTTGTTGGTATTATTTAAATTATTCTCAGTGTGTGTTTTTGGTGTCGTTTGATTGGTTTTTTATGTTTCTTTTGTAGTGATTTTGTATATTTTTTCTTTTATTTTGTGTGTTTTTTATGTTGTTTTGTGAGTTGCTGGTAATATTTAGTATTAATATGATTTCTTTAACTAGAAATAAAGATCATGTGTACCCCCATTTGAGAACCACTGCTCTGTAATGTTACAGAATAAATCAGAGTGAATGACGTCATGAACCTACCTTCTTCTTAGCGTTACAGTGGCAGCACACGGTCCACAGGTACTTGAGAGTTCTCCACAGGAGGATTATGAAGAGACCCCCAAAGAAAGTGACCATGGACGAGGCCAGGAACGCCCACCACATGCGCTGCCCGTTACTGTCACACGGAACATCTGGAGAGAACGGGATGATCACGTTCATCTTTGATATGTGAATGGACGGGTCGGGGCTGAATTTCTCCCGGTTTTTCGGCATAGTTGGCTTTTCCTGGTCACCTGCCAACCTTCCTCCTCCTCTTCCTCTTCCTCCTCCTCTTCCTCACTCAGTCAAACTACAGCTGTCGGGGAGCTCCAGCCAGCGCCTCCTGATGCCGCGACGGCTCAGGCATGTTTCACCCTTTCCTCTGCCCTAAAACACCTGAAAGTTCCACGCACAACACGCGCACGATGTGGAGGAGAAAAAAACTACTTCCTTTCCTATTGACGTATCAACGCGCGCCTTCACGATGTGCGTCAGGAATCGTGCGTCTTTTGTTAAATCCGTGCGTAAAAATTTTTTTTTTTAAAAAAATCACATTTTGGTTCCAAAACTTAATAGTATTTCCCTAAAAAAAAAAAACACTTGAATATGAGATTGTTTCACCAAACGTGGCTTTTAGTCTTCACCAGACGGAGGGTCGTCTCCATCGGATCAGTGATCCGATCTGTTCAATGCGTCAAAAGTCGCTCCATCTCATGTTTGTGCGTAAAGACGCAGTTTGTGCGGCGGAGATGAACAGTCGCTGGTTACATCCATTTGTTGGAAGATGGCATCAGGTAGTGGGGGGGGTGGGGGGGAGGGGGGAGGAGCCACGAGGAGCAGCAGACGTCGATGTTGATCTGGATGTCTGGTTATTTATAGAGTGCCTCATCAATTTTTCACCACTGCCTTTAATGCCATACCTGTGTGAACGCCCATGATTACAGCAATATACGGAAGCTTAATTATTGCATTTATAGGGGAAAAAAAGTTTAGTTTTTCCTGAATTAATGAGATTAAAAATAAATAAATATGCCCTGTTTTTATAGGAAATATGTTTCGTTTTTTCTGAATTTCCTCTAAAAACTTCTCATCAGCTCAGAAAAACATTTTATATATATATATATATATATATATATATATATATATATATATATATATATATATATATATATATATATATATATATCTTGTCAATTTTCTCACCAATATTTTTATCTAATCGACTCGGACAAAACGAAAATTATTTCCAATAAAAACAGAAAAACGGGGCCAATTTTAATCTCATCAACTATATACTATTATAGTCACTTTTTAAAAAATATCTTAGTCACTTTCTTGTGAATTTTATTTATTTATTTTTTAATACGACAAAATCCGTTTCAAGCAGTGGAAAAAAACATATCTAGATTTGCTTTACTAGCGATACTTGTTTTGTTTTTTAACTATTAAAACAAAATGTGTGGATATGATGACGTATGAGATCTAAAGGCCTGATAAATAGCGCCCTCTACTGGACAACACGTGTTTAACAGCAGCAAGCATCTCATCTTAAATGCTACTATACTTGATATAATATATATATATACTTGAATATAAAATAACTCTGGTAAAAAAGTACATGCTACTAAATGTACTTAGGTAAAACAATATTTTTTAGACTAGCAAATTCTATATCTTATTTTTTTTAAAGAACTTGTAGAAAAATAAATAATAAATTAAATTTGACCCTTTATGAACACGTGGAGATCTTAGCACTCATAGATTTAATTTGTTTAAGACAATTAATCACTCATTTAAACTCAGAGCAGCTTAAAGTTTTACATTTTTAAAAACGTGAAAATATGAACCATAAAACTAAGGGACACGCAGAACAGGAAAAATACACAAAACTACCAAAATTTTGCATCTTGTTACGTCGTGAAGTCATCGTTGAAGGTCTTAAAAGTAACGAGCTTTAAAATGTAAGGAGTAGAAAGCATAAATATTTGTTTTAAAAAAGTAAAAAGTCACCAAATAAATAAATAGCAAGTACAGATACCAGAAAAAACTACTTACAGTAACTAAGTATTTGTACTTTACTCGTCACCTCCGATTAAAATGTGTTTTCTGCTGTCATTTAATGGTGTTTGAAATGAAATCCAAAAATATTTAAATATTGATAAGCACATCCTTTACAGTCAATGGATCAAACTAGTTTTAATTTTTCATATTTATGATAAAAAAACTTTAAAAAAAAAAAAAACCTATTCAAAACAGGCTTCCACAGTATAGTTGCTTAACCTGACCAGTGCACTATACAGACAATAATCTAGACTCCATGAGCTGACTAAAGGTGTGCTGTGGTATCTGATATTAAACCAGGTCTTCTACTACATCTGTAAAGCACCGTCACCTAAAACTGGCACATTTGTATTATCCACTGTCACTCAGTCATAATGTTTAATTTTCATTAAAAAAAAAAACACACACGTGTAGATTTTCAGTAACAGAAATCCACTTTTAATATTTTGGTAAAAACATTAAAATTGATTAAGAAACAACCCAAGCTAGTGGTGTAGTGTAGGCTACATTAAAATTTAAAGATTCCTTCTTGTGAATCAACTTGACAGGGAACAAAAAAAAACCACATTTAAACTGAGAAACTTCTGATAAAATGAGTAAACCCGCTGTAGCGTTATGAAATCACCATTGTGGCATTAATCGTCAAACAAACATTATTATTTCTTCTAGTTTGGCACAGGCTGCTGTTTAAGGAGTTAAACCAAATCATTATTATAACTTTTTAATCCATAGAACTGTAGATAAATCACCATCATTTTCCTCTATAAATAAATAGAAAATATTGTCCTTCTGATTACCTAGCGACAACTATATTTGTATTAAAGATTTAATACCAAAAATATTTGATTAGATAAATTAAATGGCAGGAAAATCTGTATAAATATATATAGAGAAAAAAAAGAAGCAGTTTTCCATTTCATCTTCATTTTAAGAAAAAAAAAAAATATGTCTTCGGTTTGAATCAACGAAGACTAAACTGGACTGCTACAACATTAGAGGGAAAGTCAAACATTCAAGTATTAAACACTAGTGTAAACGAGTCTTCGCAGTATAGTACATCACTATTATAGTGGGAATATTGCATCATCATCATCATCATCAGTTCCATCTGCACCGTACCGCTCTCTGTGCATCACATCCTGGGTAGTATTTCTGAGACCATTTGTAAAAAGAAAAGAGAAATAATAATAAAAATAATAAGTTATGGAGCTCCATCAGGTATCCACAGCACTTTGTTTTGCTCCTGCTCCACAATGGTCGTGATCTGAGTGCAAATATAGGAGACGCTGCCTCCCTGGACAACGCCTGCAACAAACACAACATCATTAAAGTACGTCAGTCACAACTAGCAGCTGTTCTTTTATGTAAATAAAAAAAAAAAATTATTTTTGTTTGATATATTTTTTTTTTTTTTTTTGGAAAAATGCAACATTCACCACTTTTCATCATTTACATTAAAACAATTAACATCTTAAAATACCAAAATGTCCAACAATGTGAAATAAATTAGAGAGAAAATAAACATTGGTATTACCAATCCTCATTATATATATAGTACATACACACTGTATAAATATATATAAGTACATATAAACACATTTTATTTTTTTAATAACATCCTGGTAACAGTAACACCTTCACATCCAACGATACTTATGGGAACATTTCTTAAAAAAATTAAAAAAGGAATAAAGATGAAAATAAAAACTAAAAACTAGGAGGAATTTAAAAATAGCTTTTATTCAGTCTGTTGATAATGTCTGTAATGAGTTTAAATCAGAAAAACTCCCACTTCAATAAAAAGTCTCTGTATTGCTCTAAATATAACCATCTATAACTATTGATTGTATAATTAGTATTTTTTTCAGTTTATGGGCAGTTTACTTGGATTCAGAAATAATGAAAAAAAAAGGGGACTAGAGCCTAAAAAGTTTGAGAACCACTGATCTAGATAATTAAAACCGTATGAAACATGGCTGTATTAAATGCAAACAGTCAGTGAAATCATGACTCAGGTTAAAAAAACGCAACGTCATTAGTGGCGCTCCACTGACCTGTGAAGAAACGACTGTACTCGTTCTCGATCTTCTGCGCCGCCTCAAACTGTTCCTTGGAATGTTTCTGTGAGAGTTTGTCCCGCAGGTACAGAGGGTCCCTCTGCTCTCTGTGAAGACATTAGCCTCAGTTAGCATGATGCTAACCCACTGTCATGAGGTGCAACAGAACAACATGTACAGCTTTTCATTCAATATAGCAAATAGTCAGTAATATTTGCTGCCGTCTGAACCGACTAATGTTTTGTGAAAGATGAAAATAAAGGAAATTGTAACGCTATAAAAGTTAAACTGATCTCACAGGGGAACGCATTAGTCATGAAAATGAAATAATCTATCGTTTGTACATGTCGTACTGGAAAATACAATTTGTTTTGTGGAAAAACAAATTGTTTTTGTGCTGATTGGAAGTTAAATTTAAGCTGATGTTATGAAATCAGAAGTTATTCTCCAAACCATAACCCCTGACCCTAATCATAAACGTATACCAGGGATGGGCAACGGGGACCACAAAAATGTGATAATGACCAATCTGAGCTTTAATACAGGAAATAATTTATTTTGTCTTTGTAGTCTTTTTGTGTGGTGTTTTCCTGTTGTCATTTTTAGACATTTTGTGTTTTTTAATTGATTTTATAGATTTTCTCGTCAATAAGGCAAATTTTTGTTTTTTATTCAAGTCTTTGTGTGTTTAGAAGTCATTTTGTGTGTTTAAGTGGTTGTTTAGTGTGTCATTGTGTGTGTTTTGAGACATTTTTTGTATTTATATCTATATTTTTTAATCTTTTTCTACATTTTTGTACTTTTGGTGCATTTTGCTGTTGTTTTCTGGAGTTTTGTGTATTATGTTATTCTTCATAGAACTTCAAACTTCATGAATTCCAATTTTGTTTTGGGGGCCGCACAAAATTAGACCCGGGCTGCCAGTTGCCTATGCCTGACTTATACCATGTCTCCAAGCCCTGAATCTGCAGCACACTTCTGGACGTTAGCTAATTATGTGCAATGGTTAAGAGAGATCCGTTGTCCCGGGTTTAAACCTTTGAATTTTTTCCAACTCAAGTTTATTTTCGTGCCAAGCAGCAAAAAAAACAAACACGTTTTGCAGCACGAAAAATGATAAAATCGTGTTGGAACACACAAAAAAAATTACATTTATTAGCGTTAATAAACTTATTACAACCAGTGAAGTGAACAGGTTATTTGTGACTGATTTTAAAACTCTAGTCCACTGTGAGTAAAAAGAAAAAACTAACCTTTGACCTCTCGTCTCCATCTTCAGTTAAAGCCCCTGACCTCACATCTTTCCTTCTCTGCTTCTTAGCATTTATTCACATTATTTATCTCAGATTAAAGCAACAACTTTGGTGCTTGTGTCACTTTCTGCAGCGAGCAGGAAGTGGGAGGCGGCTTTGTTTGAATGTGGAGTTACAGCCCCCCTGGACTGACAGCTGGCACTCATCTGATGACAGGAAGGGCTTAGAGGGAATCAATCTCTCCCATGTTCGCCTGCTGCACCCTTTCAATGATTTGTAGGCAAGTGCGTGCGCTTGCACGGGCCGAGAAAAGCTGTTCCAGTGCCAAACCAAGTGTGCACGTTTGTGCATATAAGTATAGCCCCTGCTGAGGGTTGACAGATTTAATCTTGCTTAATGAAAACGCAGATAAATCTTTCAGATATCTGCTTCAAAAGCCCAAATTCCAGCAGAGGAGGCAGTAAAATGTAGACTAATGTCATTAAGCAGAGTTAATTAATAAGACAGACTAATTATAAACCCAAAGACAGTCTTTATAATGTTTTCTTAGCACATCCAGCAGCTATCAGGGTGCTTTTATACATACAGTCCGCTAAACTTGGCAACATTGTCACATTATAATTTGGTCTGGTCCACTTTCACACATTCTATTCGACAAACGCACCAAACTTCCTGAACAACGCCACACAGGCAAAACGGTCGGTCGCCTACTGGACAGAATACTTCAGCCTCCATAAACGAAAACACTTTCCAAAGGAAATCCTCAAACAAACTCCAGAAACGTTTAACATGATTGAAAAATGACCCATAAACACAATGAGTGATGATATGATTGTGTCGTGTATGTACAGTATGTGTGTAACTGCAGGACGGAGGAGCGTTGGGTGTGTTCATGCGTGTACGCGCTTGTTGCCGTGACGACAGTTTGAGTGATCACTGACAGTTGCGTCATCAAATCCTATATTTGGTCCTTCTTCCTATGTTTTCCAAAAGATATTCTAAAACAACCCCCCCCCCAAAAAAAAAAAGCTGTCAGCGCTCAGAGGCGTTAACGGTAACTTACCGGTGAGGATGTATAAATCATAGAGCAGTCAGGTGTGCAGCCTGACATTTACACATGTTAACCTAAGGTCACTCACTTTATCTGTTTGGCGTTTTTGTAGCGGATGAAGACGATGATGGGATAGATGTGGACGCTGTGAAGACGCTCGATGGCATGGGGAGCGATATCAAGCAAACAGTGACAGTGCTGTGAGAGAACAACGACAGGAAATACATTAGTGCATCAATGCTTTGAGTAGCTACACAATTCTACAGGAATCATGAAAGATTTAAAGTGAATATTTATGAGTATCTGTGCAGATAATGTACCTTCTCTGTGATCTCTTTTATTGACGCTACAGTCGTCACATCAAAATGGCCACTTCTCCTTTTGAAGTCAATGAAGACACAGTCTTTCACCCCTCGTTCAATGGCCTGTTGAGATGCTTTCATGATCTCTGAAAGTACATGATTCAAGTTACCTCACAAGGCTTAGTGTAATTAGTGGTCTATATAATGAATAAACTCACCGGGTAGACACCGACAGAAAGTGGTGGGAGCCTCTTTCTCCAACATGTCCTTACAGGCCTCCACTAGAGGACCAAAGATCAGTACTGGTCTGGGTGACGAGCATTCCACTTTCTGAACCCGCTGATACAGCAAACTGGCTCCATCTGCTCAGGTCAATAAAAAAATGACACAAAAATGGGATTCAGATGCAGCTGCTGGTAACAGCGACACATACTTTTACATTCTATTATCTAAATATTATCAGTGGGAGTCATTCAGTTATACTGATGCATGCCTCACCCTCTGTGAGTGGCAAAAAGTCTGTGCTAATGGCGTCCAGGACCATCAGGTCTTTTCCATCTTTGGATCCGCTGCGTTTGTGCTTCAGCCTCTTACGGAAGAACGACCGGCGAGCAGCGGCCGACAGAGTCTTGTTGGTTCCATTATCATCTTTCATATCCGTCATCCCGTGTCTTCTGTAGAACTCCTGGTCCATCCTTGAATATAAAAAGCACAGCCTTGTTATTAATCTGAACAACAACTACCGTAGATATTTGGTGCTTTAACGGAGCATAAGACAGGATTTAAGAAAAAAATCTACTTTTTTTTAACGCTAATGGTTGATGAAGCGCTTTAAATCAAAGAGAATGAGTCCACACACGCATTTCTACCTATTGCTTTGAATAGATTGTGATACATTTTCTACTGCTGTTCCGTGCAGACGTGAGATCAAATGATGCTGGTGAGCGTTCGACAGCTTGGAGAGGCGTCCCACTATGGGAAATAAGGAAGAATGAGAAGAAAACGACTTGGAGACTGAAAGAAGACAAGCACAGTAGACTAAACTACTGTTTTGTTCCACAGACGTACGCAGAGGCATCCGCACAGGTCTAACAGTAAACAGTCACATGAACGGTGAGTAAATAAACAACTGTCACAGTTGGAGTGTGGATCGGCATGTATTTAAAGTGAAAACCTTTTTTCTCAAATAAATGACATATTTACGTTTGTTTTAGTGGTAAACACTGATTTTATGAACAACTATTAATGTCATCAGATCAGCGCACAGGTAACAAGTGACAGGGACGCAGTCCACGCAAGAGACCCATGGGATCTATTTCCTTAATCCATGTATCAAAGATAAGGATAATCCATGTAGTTATTCCTCTGCTCCATCCTCCTCCACTGGATCCTGTTCTCACAGTTAAAGCTGCATTCTTCAGCTACAGCAGCTGCAGCAGGAAATGAAGAACGCTGCACGCTAACTACACCATGTGACCAACACCACCACCACTTCTACATATCTGTGTGAACCCCACCCATCAGGTATCCATCCTCTAGTTACAGTAACTAATCAGCTGTGCTCCGGTGAGAAACAGTTGATGTTCCCGCGGCGGCTTGGCTGATGACTGCAGTTACACAAACCACCGTAGTGTCACTATGGAGTCTGATTTATACATCCTGCTCTATGCTCCTTTAAACAGTTAAGCAACATTCCAGTCAGGTCTTACATGTATTTACTTGGAATCTGTCCTTTTCCCAGTTTCTGCCCCTTCTCATCCAGTTGCCAGGCCATCCAGTAGCCAAAATTGCCGTTGGGTAATGTGTCTTCAACATAGAGAATGTCATCTTTCTTGAAGCTGAGCTCTTGCTCCACCTCAGCCACCCTCTCATAGAGCGCTCTGACAGAAGAACGATAAGGATTTATTTTGCATGTGAAGACAATTAGAGATTCCTTATACTTAGTGTCACAATAGTTACATTATCTCCACCTTAAAGTTATAAATGTCAAACCAAGGACAAAATGTACTGAACAGAAACACAAAAGTATTTAAAATGTATTTCATAGTTTTGAGTATTTTATGGATCCAACTTTTCTAAGTTGCCTTTTCCACATGTTATGCAGATTTAAAAACTATGTTTAAACTTTAACTCACTTTCTTCTTAAAGCTGTTGATAAAGAAGTTCTCACAGTACCTTATGAAAAACCCATCTCCTGGAGATTTGTGGACTTTTTCCATACTGTCGTTACAGTTCTGAACTTTGAATGTAATGGATTCAGCCGGTTTCAACAATTCCAGGTAAGCGTCTTCTTTAGTTTTGTTCTTCATGCTGATTCCATTATACTGTAAGGAAAAAACATTGTGAATTATATTTTATAATTATGTGAGAAACTAATGACTGATTGGTAATGATGCACATGCATTCACTAAGCATTTGTCGATATTTCAACTAGGAAACATAAAAATAAACAAATCATGTAACACGAGCATTAAAATTTCATTTTATATTGTTGGGTTTGATTAACAGACTGAACCTGTAGATACCTCCAGTATTAAGTCTCCAGGTAGGAGGCAGTGAGGACCCTTAGCAGGGCTTCCATCCTCCAGACTCTCCACGAAGATGCCGTAAACATTTCCTCCACAGATCTGAACTCCCAGTTCCACGTGGACCTTGTTCAGTTTCACCAGCCGAGGATCAGCAGCCCCTCGTGTAACTGAATTAGAAAGTCTGTGGAGACACGTGCCATATGTCTGTGCTGCTCCAATGCCTCATGACATACTCACAAACCTTCCTCCAACACAGCAGGGGTAGGGGAAATGCATTACCTCAGTGGTTCCCAAACTTTTCACAGTTCCATACCCCTTCAGACATTTAACCTGAAGCCATGTACCCCCTACTGTTTTTCAACCTAGGGGTCGCCTGAATGTCTAGTAATTTATAGTAATTAAAAAAATACTGATTAAAATGTTTTATTCATTATTTTTTTCAAAATATAACACCACACACACAAAATAAAACAAAAAGTCACAACCTAAAAAAAAGGTTGGGAACCACTGATGTAATGTCAGACAATGTGGCCCTACAGTAAAATGGGTGTCTGAATTTTACATATCCTGTTGAGGGACAATGATGTATAACTAAAAAAGAAGAATAATCTCTAATACGCTGCTCATATTTGCGCTTTTTTGTTGAGATTGTTTTGCCGTCACCATGGTTACTCTTACATCGGCCCCTGACTTCTGGTTGATTTATATTCTAGTTTACAATTTATTCTTTTATTCATGTACCCCCGATGATAATTTGCATACCCCTGGGAGAACCTGTACCCTACCTATGCATTACCTGAAAGAATTGTTGGGACTGGTGGCAGGGGATGTGTGTTTAGACGGTGGCGTCCCGGTGCCCTCGTCCTGCTCGCTCAGTGCACGATTATCCAGAATCACGGCTCCACTTTCTCGAGGTGTTGGCTGATTACTGAGGCTCTCCATGCGTGACCTAAAAAGTAACGAGTACAGGAGGTCATTTAAAGCTAATTTCAGCATCGTGCTACGGATTTTTTAGTAACATTTCCTCCATGTTTTCTTTACCCTGAACGAGAGTGGTTCCCCAGCTGAAACATGTGAGGATTATACTGAGCCAAGATGGTGACTGTGTCACACTGCTGCCCAATTACCAGCCGTGCCTGCTGCTCAGTAGCATTGCGAAGATTGATTCCATTGAACTGAGGAAGGAAAAAGGATTTTTTCTTTCAACAAATCTCTACGAATTTACAAGCATAGCTGCTGTGTAGCTAACCACATGCTGACTGTTGTACCTCAAGCAGTTGGTCTCCATACTCTAAACAAGCTTTATGAGCAATACTTCCTGCTGTCACTTTGGACACAAAAACGCCACCGTTCTCTCCGCTCACAATGGAGATGCCCAGTGGTTCTGCTCCTTTCTGGACAGTCACATTTCGGGGCTCCTCCAAGTACGGTCTTTGAGATTTAAAGAATATAAGTTTTAGACAAACAGAAAATACCACTTTTTAAAGAGGCTTAATAAAACATGCATATTTTTTTAAAACATTAGATACTTCTCGTTACTTTTGCTCAAAAAAAAAAAATCCTCTAGTTTAAGTGGTTTTTCTGACAGTGAATGCTTGATTTGAAAACCCCAAACAGGAAATGTGAGCAGTGTTTAAACCCTTCACAGCGTCATAAGCAGCCATGATACATTATCAGTATAATCAATAAATAAGCCAAGTAAGAATCTGTTGGATTTGAGTTTTACTGAAATGTACAAGCAGCATGCTGCAGAGTCAGGAGATCAATTATTTCTATTTAAGTTTGCTCTGAGGAGTCTTTGCTGCAGATTTTATTCAGGCCATGCATCCACTAAACGTTCCTAAAGCAGCCCAAGACAAACCTCAAACTTCTTAAAGAGAAGAACGTGGGCCTAACTGCAGTTGGTATTCTAACAGAGGAAGTGCAGTGAGAAATCAATCTGAGAAAAAGGCAGAAGAGAGGAAATAATCAATGCAGGAAAGAATGATTTCAGGGTGTAATGATCAGCAGCAGAGAAAGAGAAAGAGCAGAGTGGAATGATCGATGGTCAGTCTGTGTAGCCTCACAGTTCTATTGCATTGGAGCTCTTAAATCACAATGAAGCAGACAGACAAATTAGTGGTATAAGACGTGTCCCGTTGTGCTGAATGATGGTGGACCTGGATGAGGAGCTGGCCTACCCATATTTCCGCCTGTCACCAACATGAGCGGGACTGACGGATATTCGTGATTGGGTAAATATGGAGCTCTGCGACTGGCTGGTAAAAGATGATAACTCCACGTTGACAGGGGACATCGGCGGTGTTGTGCTGCTGCACTCCGAATGTGAAAGAGAACCTGAAGTATGAAGACATTGAGGCTTTGCTCTTTCAGACAGAAACATTTAACATCAAACCAGTTGACTGAAGAAACCAATGATACCTTTATCAGATCCAGTGGAGCGAGGATACCGAGTTGGTGGGATTTTTATGCGTTCCCCCCGAAATGGTAGACTACCTAAAACATGCGCACCAGGATAATGAAATGTTTGGTTACTCTTTAAATGCTGTGGTAAGCCATCACATCATTTAAAAAAAAAAAAAACCTGGTTCAAACTCTCAACCCAAACATACCAAGTTTACTGCTGGAGGGCAGGGAGTTGCTGTTTGAAGCTTTGTTGCAGTTTGTCTCAGCAGAGTCTCTGGTGTGTTTGTGGCTGAGGTCCAGACTGAGACGACCTTGATGTTGGAGGCTGAAAGTGAAAAAGACTTCTGTATGACTCCCAGAGCGGTCAATTAGTCAAATCCAAAAACAAGATGCAATTTGTTACATGCCATCTGTTCATGTCATCACTTCCTTTTTTTTTTTAGCAGGTTCAGTTTTAGGACATCATCATGTGTGTTGTCATTAATTCAGAATCAGGATGTTTTCTAATACCATGTGATGTGGTTGACAGCCTAGTGTAGACTACCTTGTATGTGAATGTGAGTTGGTGTCTGAGCTCTGAGGAGGTAGAGGAGGGTGAGGAGGACAACTGTCACTTTGAACCTCGTGGCTCCAGGCGGTGTACACTGGGTTTCTCATTACAGCCGTCACGGCAGGACACGGTGCTAAACCTCGTTGTGCTGCGTCTGGAAGAAGCAAATATCCAAACAGTTTAAAGGCAATTCTGTTCATGTCTCATATGGTCCAAAACTTTAAGAGCCTATACTACAAAGATAGATTTCCTCTTATCACACTAACTCGTATTTTTAAATAATTATTCCTTAAATGTGACGTAAGTTTCTCTCCAGTTTCTCTGTGATTGTGATTGGTCTGACGCTGCATTCTCCACCTCTGTCACAAGAGTGCGCATGTAGCCAGGCTGGAATCACCTGGTTAACTTAGCGGAGAATGTTTGGTCAGGTGAAGCTAACGGAGATAAATCCAGGATATAATTATCTAGCTTCGTAGTATAGGCCTCAAAGGTGTTCAATTAGTTCAGATAATAAAACAACATTTTTTGCGCCAAAACAAAATGTAAAATTTATATTGTGTAAAAAAAAAAAAAATAATGACACCAGATTTTCTTCAGCTAAACAACAAAGTTGTGTATGAAAGCTTATAATAATGGTGAGAAAAGAGGATGACTTACATGTTGGGATGTTGCCGTAGCTTGGGGGTGCAAACTGCATGCTATAGCGGTTGGATCTCATTGGAGAGAAACGTAACAAATCCATTGGCTCTGGCGAGTGTTCATCATTTGAGAAACTTTGTACCTGTAGAAGATTTGTAAAAAATGTTCAATGAATACATATTTTAAAGCGCTAACAACACAAAACAAAAGCCATCTGATTTTGTGATGAATGCGATGAAATTACTATCTACTGTAGATAAAGTTTCATTGAATCTGATCATAGATGAAACACAAAGGTTGCTAAATCAGAAGGGAACTCTTACTTGCAGTGGAACAGGAATATGCAGTGGCGTCACATTACGTCGAAGTGCTGGTGCTGATTTTGGACGGTACCGCTTCTTTTCCTGCACTTCTGTCCTGTGCCGACTGCCATTCACATTCACAGAATGTTTGGCACTGCTGTTGGCCTCTCCTGGAGGCGCGTCACTGTAATAGGGTGGGTTCTCCGTCTCTTGCTTGTCCTGGAGACTCGTATCCTCTGGCGAGGCCGGTGGCGTTCCCATTGTGATGGTGGAGTCAGACGCAGAGCTGTTTTGTTGTCGATGTTTGAACCTGAATGAATCACTCCTGGCTGGTGGGGTCGGGGGTGTCTGAGCTGATTCTGAAATAGAGCTCTGGGGCGAATGCTTTGGCAGCTGAGACAGAGATATGTAGTCCAGTTTTGGGGTTTGCTCAGGTCTCCTGAAAGCAGTCACGTCAAAGATGGACTTCCTCTGTTTGGGCCTTTTGTAAATGAACAGCTGGCTGCACTCAGAGAAAGATGTTCCAGCAATGACTTTAGGCCATGTGCCCCCTCCTGGCTTCAACTGGGAGTTTTGCACTCCTTCTACATTACTCTGAACAGGGCTGCAGTTAGAGGGAACAGGGGTGAAGGTAAGGGGATGACAGTGGAGGTCCGGCCTCCTGTAGCCACACTCTGGGTGCGGCTCTGCAGGGCTGTGTGAGGTGGAGAGGGATCGGGAGTGCATGCTACTGTTAGGAAAAGGTTTATGTTGGGAACGGACGCTGGTGCAGCTCTCTGGAGAGTCATCGGTGCCCTTGCACACGTCGTCCTCATCGCTGCCAGGGTCACAGCTGCAAACATCAGTCTGTGTGGACGAGTTGTGCTTCGAGTTTCTGCCATGAACCTCACAGGACTGGAGCCTGGACATCTTCTCAGAGTCTCTCAGGGTTTCAAAAAAACTTTGGCCTGAATAACTTTGAGGAAGATACTATCAAAAAGAGAGTGAGAAACAATGGGTTTTTAATGTTTCATTAAATAAAGGACCAGTAAACAACTTTTGCAAACAAAATCTTTTAAATCAGTGGTTCTCAAACTTTTTTGGCTCTAGTCCCCCTTTCTCTTATTTCTGTATCCAAGTTCCCCCTTTGTCCGACTACAACATTCTGCTCAGAACACTATGAAAAAAACAACAATAGTGTAATGATTTAATGAATGAGTGATACATATTTTAAAGAATTTAGTAAATAAGTGAATGAAACAGTATTTAGTGCAGTGGTTTACAACCTTTTTGGATCGTGACCACTATTAGTTTTTGATCATGTTTGAGCTCAGATATATATATATATATATATCCCCATTTGTATCGGTAACACTTATCAGTAAAGGATGTGAAATTAACAGCTGTGTGTTTAGGATCTAATGTGGTTACCTTTATGAGTGAAATGCTGAGGGAGCTTCTGCAGTTTCTCAGCAGGGATTCAACTTCAGAGAGCGACTTATTATCGAGTGCAAGTCCATTTATCTGCATTAGAAAGCAACAAAAGCTACATAACATAGCAAAAAGTCTAATCTATACAGGATGATTTCACAGCCATTTTTTTTGTTTAAAGATGCTAAATATTTTAAAAGTAATACTATTGATAATTAGAGACCAACATGGATCCATTTGGACTAATTTAAGGGAATATTTGACCATAATACCTACAGCCAACAGTCTGTCCCCAACAGAAAGATTGCATTCCCTGGCAGCTGGACCGCCTGCAGTCAAAGTTGAGATAAACACTCCACTTTCCAAACCTATTCCACAATCTGAGGAGGAGAGAGTAATTATTATGCATGTTTGTATGAAAAACGTTTAATAGTAACTAACCTTTATATCCTGCCAGGTTGATCTGGATCGGGGTGATGACCCGTCCACCCACCGACTTCCTTCTACGGACGACCATGTTGATCACTCCCTCTTCATTCTGCACTGCCTTCATCACCTGCTTCCTGTCCTTATTGGTTAGATCAACGTCATTGATCTTTAACAACCAATCATTCACCCTGCAAAGGAAGAGCATGGTTATAGCTGCTAAATAAAAACAAGTGGCTAGTTGATGAAATGACCATAAAGATAGTTAATAGTATTTAGTTTAGATAATCCTGTCATAAGTAAGATTGTGTCAAAACTAGCCCTTTCGTTAATTTTCTCACAATAATATGTTTTGTTTTTTTAATAACTACTCCTTTAAGTACCTCAACTTTTATTTATTTATTTATCACTCTTTTCATATTCAGGTTGTGATGCAGGTGAAATTTACCTTAATCTCCCTTCAGCAATACTTCCTTTATCCACCTTTGTGACATAAATGCCACAGTCTCCTTGCAAATAAGGATCATTTACCCCTTCAGCAATATCAAACCCAAGCGCCTTCAAATCCATGTCCTACAAAAAAAAAGGAAATTTAAAAGCTTAGGTACAAATCTTTACATTTGATTTTAAAAAGAAAATACATTCACATGTTTTTGTATTCAATACAAAAGTCAGTTAAAATGTCTTTACTCTGTGCTTCTCCAACTCTACAACTTCCGTTTCCCACTCCATCGAGTCCGTGTCAATGGCCGAGTCATGAGAACTGTGAGCCATCAGCTGACGATATCTTGCTTCCTGTTCCAACTGGTCCTCCATCTTTTCCCTGCAGAAAACAATGTGTCGCTCATAATAAAACTATTTTCTGAAGATTCTTCACAAAATAAAACAGCCACTTACACAGTTCTTCCACTTGGTGGCAGAGAAGATCCCCAAAAAATTATTTAACGACAACATATCAAAACCATTACCATTTGTTTGAATAAATAATCCAATGCATTACATGACTGGAATCCATGTACCCTTTGTTCTTTGGGTATTCCATTTTAAAACCAAATCAAAATAACAAATAAACAATGTGGCTATTTTGTTTTACTGAATTAAAACAAACAGAAATACAGAAACATCAAAAACCAGACAAGCAGCATTTTTCTTGTGTATTGAAGGGAAACTTTTGAGCTTCATGTTTTAATCTCACCACTCAGAAGGGACCCACAGACGGGGGGACTTTTACTACTGGACAAAAAAAGGAGCAATGCATAAGTCACATTACTGATGAACTGAAACATTATTAATGCATAAATAAATCAAAACTAAAAACAAGGATGTTACGAAAAGCACACACGATAGGTGATTAAAGGAATCAGTGGTGTAATGAATCTACTGATGCTCCTTGTGTCTTGTGAGCAACTTCAGTGTGTTTTGACGGCTGCCGTTAGTGGCTATCGGTATTACAACGTGCAAAAAATATATTTTTACTGCCCTCAAAAAAGGTGTGTAATTGTTTTTGCAAAAGTGTCAAATTGTAGAAGTTCTAACATCCATTGTTCCTCACATCAACCTCACAGTCGATAGTCAATCAGTTTATCTGGATACTATTTGGACCGTAACACTGCAAAACAAAACAAACGTGAGCAGCTTTTTACGAGCTAAAACATTCACACACTAAATGAAAACATGAGCAGGACCACAAAACTGATGAAATAAATCCTAAACAGTCCTATTGTGTGAGGAGACCTGGTCCTGGACCTGTGGAGGGAAACCAGGTGCAGTGGACTTCAGTCATTTTCTCAAATATCCAAATATCTCACAAACAAAAAAAGATTAGTTTTAACACAGAGAAATTGTATTTCTGTTTTAGTTTTAAGTTGGTAAAACAAAATAAGCACACCGTTTATTTGTTATTTTAATTTGGTTGTTCCGTTTTAAAACCAAAGAACGAAGAGTACACGGATTATCTGGTAAGAGTTCAAATGTGGGAAAATACACACTTTAGTTCTTTGAGCTCTCGCACTGCATCGTTCTTCTGTTTCCTGGTGTCGTCAAGATTCCTCAGAGCGTCTGCCAGGTCGCTCACAGCTCGGTCCCTCTCTCTTCTCAGGTTGTCACACAGAGTGCTGAGACGAGACATTTTCCCCATTGTGACAAACAAAACAAACAGTATTTTTTTTTTTAAACCCTTTCAGGCATCATTTTCTTACCGTATGCTCTCCCTTTCTGCTACGATCTTATCCCTCTCCTGAAAGGCCCAGTCCCGCCGACACTTGGCCACCTCAGCCTCCTGCAGGGCCTCCTTCACCTCCTGAGAAATGGCTTCACACTGCTTCCTCAGCATTTCAATCTCCTTGTTGGCTCGCTCCATGTCCAGGGTAGCAGAGTCTTGTTTCTGTCAATAAAGTTAAGTGACAACAGGTTCATATGGAAGCGCATTAAGGCAGATTTGGGCCAAAGCAGTGATAGAATACAATTACAGGGACCTGTATAGACAGAATGCTTACACTAACACCTAGGTTGCCAAAGTGGGCTACGGGTACCCCCAGGGGTACACAAATTGTCATTAGGAGTAGTATTATTAATGTTAGTTTAATGCTAATGTTAGCTAATCCTAATATTAAGTTAATGCTAATGTTAGGCTGATAATGTTTAGGTAATGCTAATGCTAGGTTAATGCTAGACTAATATTAGGTTAAAGCTAATATTAATGCTAACAAATGGTAATGTAAGGTTAATGCTATGTTAATGTTAGGTTAATGCTAGGCTAATATTAGGTTAAAGCTAATATTAATGCCTGGTTAATGTTAATGCTAGGGAATGGTAATGTTAATGCTAGGCTAATGTTAATATTAATGCTGGGCTAATGTTAGCAGAGGTTAATGTTAGGCTTATGCAAGCTAATTTTAATGGTAATGCTAGGCTAATGCAGTGTTCAATGACGTGGGCCAGCACCTGCATCCTCACTTGCTTTTTCTTCAGGAAATTTAAATATTCTAGTATATATATATATATATATATATATATATATATATATATATATATATATATATATATATATATATATTCCTCAAAAGTTTAGGTAAAACTCAGACAAATTTCACTGTAGGGCTACATTGTATATGACATTACATTATTGTGTTTTTTAAGTGTACAGGAGTAGGGGGTACGTGGCTTCAGGTTAAATGTCTGAAGGGGAACAGGACTGAAGATGAGATGCTGGAAGTTTGGTTTCACATTAAGGAGTATATCAAATTTGCAAAAGTTTCATTAATTTCAAAGAGTACCAACACTGGCTCAGCAAAAAGTATTCTATATTACTAATGGAGACCAAAACTTTGGTTATTGTAGTTTAAACTAGAAGAGATCAAACATATTGATTCTCACTCGGACTGGTGATGGTTACAATTAAGCAATAAAAAAAATAATGTAATTAATTGCAATAACAAAACATGCATTGCTGTCATCAAAAGATTGCACTACATGTAGTGTTGACCTTCGACAGCATGTGCAGAGATGGGAAAAAATTATTTTATCCTACGAGAGAGAAAAAAATTGAAGTTCAATAATATGGTGTTCTCTCCTCCCTGCAACCTTTTCCCTCAGAATCAGAAATGTTTTTAATGGCCATGTACAGTTTTAAGGACAGTACAAGGAATTTGTCTTGGTAGTTGGTGCACAAAAACAAACAAAAAATAAAATAAAAATAAAAATAAAGAAAAAACAACAACCCAGCAACAATAATCATAATAAAAATGATAAATATAAAGGATGAGGGATAAATAAAGGATAGAGAATAAAGGATAAATAGGATATATATATATATATATATATAGTGCAGCAGATAATGTCATCATGGAGGTGGTGATCGGGTGGGGGGGGGATTCAGTGGGTGACTTGGGGTGTGTTCATGTGGATGGTGGCAGAGGGAAAGAAGCTGTTTTTGTGTCTGGAGGTTCTGGTCCTGATGGACCGAAACCTTCTTCCAGAAGGGAGAGATTGAAACAGTTTATGACCAGGGTGGGAGGGGTCGGCCACAATCTTTCCTGCACGCCTCAAAATCCTGGAGGCGTACAGGTCCTGGAGGGAGGGCAGATTGCAGCCGATGACCTTCTCTGCAGAGTGGATGATACGCTTCAGTCTGGCCTTGTCCTTGGCCGTAGCTGCAGCGTACCAGATGGTGATGGAGGAGCAGAGGATGGACTGGATGATGGAGCTGTAAAAGTTCACCATCATCTTTGTTGGCAGACTGAACTTCTTCAGCTGCCGCAGGAAGTACATCCTCTGCTGAGCTTTTTTGATAAGGGAGCTGATGTTCAGCTCCCACTTGAGGTCCTGAGTGATGATGGTCCCCAGGAAGCAGAAGTACTCCACAGAGCTCACTGTAGAGTCTCCCAGGGCGATGGGGGTGAGGGGGGCTGGGTTCTTCCTGAAGTCTGCTATCATCTCCACTGTCTTTAAAGCGTTGACCTCCAGGTTGTTCTGGCTGCACCAGGACACCAGCCGGTCTGTCTCCCACCTGTAGTCAGACTCGTCTCCATCAGAGATGAGACGATGGTGGTCGTGTTGTCTGCAAACTTCAGGAGTTTGACCGACTGGTGAGAGGAGGTGCAGCTGTTGGTGTACAGGGAGAAGAGCAGAGGAGAAAGAACACAGCCTTGAGGAGATCCAGTGCTGATGGTCCGGGGAGCAGAGATGGTTTTTCCCAGCTTCACGTGCTGCTTCCTGTCAGACAGGAAGTCTGTGATCCACTTGCAGGTGGAGTCTGGCACGTTCAGCTGAGAAAGCTTGTCCTGAAGGAGAGCTGGGATTATAGTGTTGAAAGCAGAGCTGAAGTTCACAAACAGGATCCTGGCGTAGGAGCCTGGGGAGTCCAGGTGCTGGAGGATGAAGTGGAGAGCCAGGTTTACAGCATCATCTACAGACCTGTTGGATCTATAAGCAAACTGCAGGGGGTCCAGGTGGGGGTCGGTGATGTCCTTGATGTGGGAGAGCATGAGGTGTTCAAAGGACTTCATGACCACAGATGTCAGAGCGATGGGTCTGTAGTCATTAAGTCCTGTGATCCTCAGCTTTTTAGGGACAGGAACGATGGTGGAGGCCTTAAAACAGGCTGGTACGGTGCATGTCTCCAGTGAGGTGTTAAAAATGTCTGAACACTGGAGACAGCTGATCAGCACAGTGCTTTAAGGTGGAAGGAGAGACAGAGTCCGGTCCACAAGCCTTACGGGGGTTTTGTCTCCTGAAAAGTCTATTTACATCTCTCTCTTTGATGGAGAAAGGTGTCTCTGTGGGAGGGGGGGAGGGGGGGAAGATAGGGGAGAGAGCCTCTGTAAGCAGCTGTGGTGAGACTGTAGCTTTGATGTGGGGGGTGAAGGTGTTGGAGTGAGGCTGGTCAGAGGTGTGAGGGGGGTTGGAGTCAGGTCTGTCCCATTGTCTGTCAAATCTACAATAGAAGTTATTCAGACTGTTGGCCAGGCAGAGGTCGTTAGCAGCAGCAGGGGCTCTGGGCTTGTAGTTTGTAATTTGCCTGAGCCCTCTGCAGACAGAAGCCGAGTCATTCGCAGAGAACTGATGTTGTAGCTTCTCGGAGTACAAACGTTTGGCTTTTCTCACCTCCTTTCCAAGTACTTCGACTCTCTGTACCTGGCTCTGTCTCCACTCCTGAAAGCGTCCTCTTTGTCTGCCCTCAGCCCTCTGAGCTTAGCTGTGAACCAGGGTTTGTCATTGTTATAACTCACCCTGGTCTTTGATGGAATGCAGCTGTCCTCACAGAAGCTGATGTAGGACGTCACAGCGTCTGTAAACCCATCCAGAGAACTGTTTGCAGACCTGAAAACATCCCAGTCAGTACAGTCCAAACACTCCTGGAGTTTCTCTACTGCTTCACTAGTCCACTGTTTGGTTCCTTCACCACAGGTTTACAGAGCTTCAGCCTCTGTCTGTATGAAGGAATCAGGTGGACCATCACATGGTCCGATAGGCCCAGTGCAGCACGGGAAACGGCGTGATAAGCACTGCTTAGTGTGGTGTAACAGTGATCCAGTGTCTTCTCCTCTCTGGTCGGACATTTAAATAATTGTCTATATTTGGGGAGCTGGTGTGAGAGGTCCCCTTTGTTAAAGTCACCAAGCACAATGATAAAAGAGTCCGGGTAGGTCCGCTCCATGCACAGGATCTGGTCGGCGAGTGTGCGCTGTGCCTCGCGCACATCAGCTGACGGTGGGATGTACACACCAACCAGGATGAATGAAGCAAACTCACGGGGAGAACAGAAGGGTTTGCTGTTGATAATCAAGGATTCCAGGTGAGGACAGCAGTGCAGTGCTGGAGGATCACTGTCACGTCGTTACACCAGTTGCTGTTCACATAAAAGCAGATTCCTCCACCTTTCCTCTTCCCGGTGAGCTCCGCGTCTCGGTCCGCTCTGTGAAGTTGGAAGCCGGCCAACTGCAGCGCAGAGTCCGGTACCGCTCCACACAGCCGCGTTTCCGTGAAGCACAGAACAGAAGATGAGGAGAAGTCTCTGTTTCTACCCAACAGCAGCTGGAGTTCTTCCACTTTGTTACACAGTGAGCGCACGTTAGAGAGGACTATCCCCGGTAACGGTGTGCGTCGGCCGCGCTGGCGGAGGCGCACAAGCGCACCAGCTCTTTTTCCTCTCCTCCGGCGCTTCACTGTGTGAGCAAAGGTGAGCACACCTTTGAGTAAAATGTCCAGTAAATCCACAGAGGAAGCGATGAAAGTGGGAAATAAATCTTTGGGGATTGTTGCCCTGACGTTCAAGAGCTCTTCTCTTGAAAGGGTCCACACCATCAGGTTCCTCGGTGTCCTCATCTCTGCGGACCTCTCCTGGTCAAACAACATCTCTGCGGTTACCAAGAAGGCCCAACAGAGACTACATTTCCTGAGAGTCCTCAGGAAGCACGACCTGGACTCAAAACTGCTGCTGACCTTTTACCGCTCGACCATCGAGAGCCTGCTCACGTACTGTATGACTGTATGGTACGGGAGCTGCACTGAAGCAGATAGGAGGAGGCTTCAGAGGGTAATAAAAACGGCTCAAAGGATTGTTGGCTGCCCTCTCCCCTCCCTGACGGACATCTACACCTCACGCTGCCTCAACAGAGCATCATCAAGGACAGTTCACACCCTGGCTTCCACATGTTCAACCTGCTGCCCTCTGGTAGGCGCTACAGATGTATCAAAGCTAGAACAAACAAACTCAAGAACAGTTTCTTTCCGAAAGGCATAACCACTCTGAACTCTCATATGCACTAAATCTACAATACCATACACTGTTATGCAATATTATCTGACTGGTGCAATATACTGGGCAATGTGCAATAGTTTCTATGCAATACGCTGGCACAGTATTATGTTAATACTGATATGAGTGTATGTGAACTTTTTTAAATCTATTATATTGTATATACATTGTTTATACTTATGTTTGTATTTTTATGGGGAGCTCTATCTCATTACATGTTATGTAATGATAATAAAAGGCTATTCTATTCTATTCTTGAATAAGAGCAGCCAGTTACGGATTTTACGACAAAAACAAGACAAAAAAGTAAATGGACTAAAAAATGGACTTGATTTATATAGAGCTTTATCACCACTGAAACAGTCTCAAAGCGCTTTACATATCAGCTCATTCACCCAATCACTCTCACATTCACACACCAGTGGGACAGGACTGCCATGCAAGGCGCTAGTCGACCACTGGGAGCAACTTAGGGTTCAGTGTCTTGCCCAAGGACACTTCGACACATAGTCAGGTACTGAGATCGAAACCCCCAACCTCTCGATCAGAAGACGACCCTCTACCACCTGAGCCACGGTCGCCCATGCGCACCAACACACCACAGCAGCCATCTTGCCATCTCGCCCTCCCCCTAGGTGTAACACTGCTCTCCCTTTTTATAGCCTCCCTATAATAAAAGATTTCTTATCCTTCCTTAGGGAGGGCTGGTGATGGTCACAATTAAGCAACAAAATTAACTAATTTATTTAATTGCAATAACAAAACATGCATTGCTGTCTCATAATGATTGCACTTGTTGTAGTGTTGACCTTTGACAGCATGTGCAGACAACTGAAAAAAAACAAAACAAAACAAAAAAACAGTGTTCATTAAAATACACTGGATTCTGGCCCATGGATTATGGTGCTTTTAACGCAATACATTTATTATTATGATCATGAAAATCACCATTTACTATTCATAATGCTCTTCAGACAAATGCATGATTCATAACTGAAAATGGGGCAAAGCACAAGTTATTAATATAATAAAATAAATAAAACTCCCCAGTTGATTAAAACGTTGCTTCTACTACCAAGAGAGATGAGCTGAAGAGATTATGGTGACAATAAATTCCCCCCCACTGTAGCATTAAATATTGTGTCTGGCTACCTGTCTCGCCTGGTAATACTCCTGCAGCAGCTGGTCCCTTTGGATGATGACCTCCGTCCTCTCTTTGCGGGCCACATCCCTCTCCTCACGTACCATCTCGATGTCCTTGCAGGCCTGGTTCAGCTCCTTCTTGGCCTCGGCTTTGTCCTTCACCTCGTGACAGTACTTCTCCAGCAGCTCGTTCTTTTCACAGATCGCCCGGTCTCTGTCCACCAGTGCTGATGCAAGCTCCTTTAGATTTGATTCAAAGCAAAATTCAGATTAAATTTACTCACCCTGCTTTATAAAAAACAATAAAACATTTATTCCCACGCTGTCAGAAAAACAACTTAAGCCTGCAAGAATGGGTGTGTCTGTTATCACAGCATGGCCGAAAAAAGTGTGTTTGATCAGAGGGTCACATGATCAACATTCATGTCATCATTTAGAATAATGAGCAATCTAAGCATTAATACAGGAAAAAAAAGTTTATACTAATTTTGTGTGTTTCTCTGTCATTCTGTGTATGTTGTTATCTTGCTCATTGTGAAGCATTTTGTACATTTCTGTTGTCCTTTTGTGTATTTTTCCTGTCATTTTGTGTTTTTTGGGAGTATTTTTTGTGTATTTCTGTTGTCGTTTTGCTTGTTTGTAGATTCATTTTTTCTTGTTTTTCTTGTCTTTTTGTGCACTTGCCACTGTCATTTTCTGTAAATTTTTTTTTTTTTTTTTTTGAGTAACTTTTTGTATTACTGTTGTTGTTTTCTTAATTTTTGTAGTACTTGTGTGTTTTCGGAGTATTTGCTGTGTTTTTAATCTTGTTTCACTGTAGTTTCCTGCAATGCTGTAATTCTTTGTATTATTTAATGTATTCTTGCTCTTGTTTTGTGTATTTCATTTTGTACATTTACTTTGGAGGTCGCATAAAATTAGACCAAGGGCCTTGGGAGGCCAGTTGCCTATGTCTGGTAGTTGTCTAGTTCTTGAGGTGACGAGCTGTCAAACTGTAGGAATCTGTGCATGAGTGTGTGTGTGTGTGTGTGTGTGTGTGTGTGTGTGTGAGAGAGAAGATTTGTAAAGAAAAATACTTGTTTAAACAGCAATAAATTATTTCAATATGTCGGTGGTTTGTGTTGATGTAATTCTGTATTATGCTGTTGACTGGTTTTTTAACATAAAACATTGATTTGATCTGTTATAATCTCTGAATCACAAGACAAAATACATTTTTATGACATGCACTACTACATGTAATGTCATTTTGTTGCTCTGTTGCTTTGTAACATGTGCAATGACAAATAAACTCATAATAATGACTAACAAGATGACAAAAAAGCTTCCTTCAGTGGAATTATTTTTAACTCAACACACCCAGCTTGGTTGTCACACTGTAAAGCCTGTTTTTCTTCCATCTTACTGGTTCTAAAGTAAAGCTCTTCAATAGTTGCAATTACATTTAATTACTTATTGACAAGCCTTAAGCTTTGCCTGCATCACAAATGCTCAGCAGTACCAACAATTTGATGCAGTAAAGACTATTCAGGACCACATTTTTATAGTATTCTACACTTTTAAAAAGTGATTGACTAAAAGAGTAATGTGTAGTAGGCGTTACACAATCAGGATTTTTGGGCCAATCACCGATCAGTGAGTTTAAAAAACCTAATCACCGATCCGGTCATATGAATTCATTTTGGGTTTTTTTGTTTTGTTTTTCAGATAACGGGCTGATCGTCAATCGTCTGCCTTCTCCTCCAACCTGGATGTCTGCCAGAGATCGGGAGCATTTGGTGTTTTCATTCTTCCTACTCCAGACTGAGTTCCATAGGCACACTGCCTCTGAGCATTGCTGTGGCTCGGCCACGTCAGGTCACGCTGCTACGATCACACACACTTCCTGGTGTAAATAATGAGCTCATATGAGCTTAAACATTGACGTTGTGCCCCCCTTCTTATTTGCGGCGACCCAAACAAGCCTGGGCCGTAACATGGAGGTATCAGCTCTCGGAGATGTGAGCTTGACCGAGCAGAAGGGGGTGGGGGTTGTGATCGACAGCTGTCAGACAGTCCATCAACCAATCCTGGCTTGATTAGTTCTTTTTGCACCATCGTGATGGATTCTGGCAATTTACAGTAGACGGGACTTAATGAGCCTAGTAATTTTTTTTTTTTTTTTTTTACAGATTACTAGTTTCATGTAATGCTGTCTTTACATAGTGGCAGTTTTAGCAAATATGACAAAAAAAAATCACTTATAAAAGTCACCAACTGCACCTTTAATTGCATAAAATGCAAAATATCGACCGATCCGATATAGCCGATCAGATCAGTGTAAAGCCTAATGTGTAGTTCTGTTCCCCCCTCTGTGAAATTAGCTAATTTTCATTCTGAGTCCAAGCTATTCTTGACCAAATAAAGTCTCTTTCTGCTCATACCTGTCTGAAAGCCTCCAGCTCCTCGCCGGCAACTCTTCTCTCTGACGAAGTGTTCTTGAGCTTTGCCTCTGCCATCTCCAGGCCAGTGTGAAGTCTGTCCACCTCCTTGATCACCTGATCGCGCTCGCTCATGATCAAGCGATATTCGTTGATCACGGAGTCCCGCTCTTCCTTGTACTTCTCGCAGTCTTTGGCCGCCTTGAGCTGCTGGGTCTTGAGTCGCGTCGTCTCCGACTGTAGTCGGTCCATCTCTCGCTGCAGCTCCTGGTTCTGGGCCGTGGCCTTGGACAGCTCCTGTTGCGTGTTGTCGAACCTGTATCAGAAAATATAGTTTGATGTTTTCTTAACTTGCACATTTAATTTTTTTCTGTGTAAAACCCAAAAAAAACAAAACAAACAGACGCAGACAAAAAGCAAATGAAGGCTTCTGTTGATCTGTAAAGCTTTATCTGCCATGGATTAGGCATGATTTTTTTTATTACTTTGTAGGTTTTCTGTAGCTGCTGTTCAGTTAGTCTGGGTGCTGAAAATAATAGTGTCTGCAATATTTCTATCCTGACCTTCTTATGGAGGAGGAGTAATGCTGCTGATAATGGATGGCAGCGTCTCTTTGTTTGAGCAGCATATCC
This sequence comes from Gouania willdenowi, assembly GCF_900634775.1. Lineage (NCBI taxonomy): Eukaryota > Metazoa > Chordata > Actinopteri > Blenniiformes > Gobiesocidae > Gouania > Gouania willdenowi. The sequence continues at coordinate 1,024,277 of NC_041062.1, read as the reverse complement.
AGCTGTGTCTGCAGTCGGTGGTTCTCCTCCGCGGCCTGATCCAAACGACTCAAATCAGAGTTGTGGCTGGCCGTCTTCTCATTGTAGCACTTCCTCAGGGTCTCGTAATCAGTCTTCATGGCCTCCAGCTTGTCCACAGCGGTGTCGTACAGCTTGTTCAGGACATCAGAGGACCCTTCCCTCATCACCTGAAAATTAAACAACCAACTGCATGAGAACATGTTGCAAAAATTTACTTTTGATCAAACCCTTTATCAAGTTAAAATAAATTATTTCAATCTAGCATTCATACTTTGCTATGTATTAAGGATCAGGTTAAAAAAAATAGATCCTTTATTGCAAAATAATGTGTATTAACATACAGGAGCTTTTAAAACTAAAGATGTAAAACTGCCAAGGGTCGGAAGAAAAAAAAAAAAAATCTCCAACCTGCAATAAACCCCTTAATGGCCCACGTCACGAGTGATGTCACAACTCTAGCTGGAGGCAAAAACAGGAAACGCTGCTGGCTAAAGACTGTGGAGGTTAGTAATTTAACAGCTTTAGAATGGCGTCTTGTTGCGTGTCAGAAAAGACATAACCTTAGTGGTGAGGACAATTGTGGTTTTGCCTCCAGGCTAAGCTCCGCCCAACAAAATGCGTCACAATGTTTACAAACAATCAAAGAGTCTATACAAACAGCACCGTCTTTGCCTTTGAATCATGTGCTTTTTTTAAATTATTATTTAACCAGGTAAGTCACATTGAGACTTAAATATTTTTTTCTCACATGAGATTTTTGTTCAAACATTTGCTGAGATGTGATGCTACATTTACATGACCTATCATTAATGTATTATAAAAACCTGTTCTAGCACGCATGGAAGGGTTTGCCATTTAAAATAAAGCTCCTACAAATACTAACACACATATGTAAAAATATATTTGGTCAAATTACATACATTGCCAATCAAATTACCATATTAAGCTGAATATTCTTATGATGCCCCACTGCATGTTTTTTTATATCAATCATTTTCTGTGCATAATAAGAAAACTGATTCAACTTCAGTTATGGTTAAGTGTATGCCCTTCCTTAGGGAGGGCTGGTGATGGGTTTTTTTTGCAAGAAAGAAACCTGTATATTGGTCTAGAAAAGGATGCACTAGATGTAGTTTCAACCAAAGACAACATATGCAGACATGGGGAAAATTAAAACATCAGCAGAAAAATGTATAAATAAATACTGATGTCACCTGATGCGTTTCATGACAAATATCAGCCAATAATATCACCCATCAGTAAAGAAAACAACAACTCTACAACAAAGACAGGAAACAGTTGCAGTCATCTCAAATGTCATGATCAGGAAGTATCCACTTATTAAAATGAACAGAATACAATCAGCTAATCTGGAATATTTTGATTTTGGCATTTGAACATTCATAGAAATGGGTAGTAGTTGAATTACTTTTTGTACAGGTACCTGTTGGTGCAGCATCCTCATATCAGCGACCTCCCTCTGGTCGTCGTCATGCAGCCTCCTCAGCTCTTCACACGCTTGCTTTATGTGGTTGTGCTCCCTGACCAGTCCGATGTTGTCCTGTCTCACCGCCTCCAGCTCGTCTTTGAGCTGCGTGTGCTCGCTCGCCAGATGGCTGTGCAAGGTGCTGCAGAACAACCACAAGCATCTAATTTATAAAACGCTTTGTTTAAAAAAAAAAAAATAAATAAAAAAAAAAAAAAATACTATGTTACAACCCTGATCAAAATGTTAAGACCAGTTGGAAAAAAAATAAATAAAAAAATGTAAGAAGGTTCTAAGTAGAACTTCAAAATGCAAAAACAAGAAATGGGAGTGAGACAAAACAAATTTGAGTCAGCAATATATTGTAAACAAGAATTAAACTGAAACAGGCTGTTTAAGTCCATAGCTAAAAAAAACTAAACTCAAAAGGTACAACTAAAAGTTCCAAAAAAGGACTCAGTAATGATCTTTATTCCTCTTCATGCAGGAACGTTGGAAACCATCAGGACCATCAAGGTTAGATTTTTTTTCTCAAAGAAAAAAAAAAAAAAAAAAAAACTTTCTTCCACTTTTCAATGTCCCATGTTTGGTCCTCTCGTGCAAACTCCAAACAGGCAATTTTGTAGCGTTGAAGACGACGAGGCTTTTGAAGACGCTTCTTGTTCTTAAAGCCCTTCTCTTGCAGATGCCGTCTGATGGTTATTGAACTGCAGTCGGCATCAGTAACAACCAGTGCGTTGGGTCAAGGATCGTCCCGTGTCTTAATGGACAGCCAAACGGATCCTCCGGCTCAAGGCTAGTTAATTCTTTTGGGTCTACCACTTGAGTTTTTTATTCCATAACTATTGCTAGAGTTCTTGCTTATGCAGCTTAACAATCCAATTTAGCACTTTAGAGTAGCCATTAAAGGAAAAAACAAAAATCATATTATCGGTGGACCTCTAGTTTTATGGCATGCAATCACAAATTTCATTATTTAATATTGTATGTCAGGTAGTTTTGCATCAGGTATAAATTTCAATATGAATAAAAGACTAAATTCAATGTATTATTTCTGTCATGTGTAGAAAAGCCTCTACCATCTCTAGATTAAAGCTGTACTGTGGAACCCTCTTTATACAAAGACTAAGAGCTAAAGCTTCCCAATGTCCTAAGCAGCTAATTGATTAAAACGCAATATAGAGGTCAGACCAATGTGATTGTCCCATTAATAAAGCAGAGTTTTACTGTAAACGGATAAGTGCAGGGACACACAGACCAATAATAAAGACTTTCTCTGGTGTGCAAACAGGAACCAGAAGGAGAGGCTTAAACACCAATAATCCTTCATCTGTCCGTTAGCATCAGGGGCCAGATGTTGGCTCCCTACACTTTGGGGACAGTATGGCATCAATGAACCAAACAAATGGAGCGGCACTCTCTTCATGTCAATGTAGAACAGCTTATTTCACCGCACAACAAACGCTTGGTGCAAAGCATTATCCTCATGGCGCAGATGCCGTGCCATTACCACAGGGTTTTCATAATGATTACAGAGCAAGCTTTGGCATGAACTCTGCTCACAACATGTAGTCTGAAAATACCATCAGGTTCAAGCAGCCACAATCAAACCATAGAACAGAGAGATTTCATGCAAAATTCAAAAGAAAAAAAGGGACTATGGATTCATACAAATGCACTGGCTGTTGAATAATGTACAGTATCCCTTAGGTTGGTTGAGGGTATGATGATGCTATAAGTCAAATTTTTCAAAATTTTGCCAGATCACATTTTTCTTTGTTCCCATTTATATATTCTGAATATCTGAACCAAAATATCATCAGTAAAGAGTGGCTTGCATTTCTTTTCTACGCATCATTGGAAAAGGTAACTTGAATGTTAATTATGTTGGGCATATAAGCCTTTTTGCTTCTGCCGGTTTCAGTCTCGCTATGTATTTTTGAATTGTGACAATAGAACAATAGAAAAACTGCCAACATTGTGAAAAAGTGTCTCCCCTAAATGTGCAGCAACTACATTTTTTGGTACGGATGCTTACAACGTCAATTAGAACATCAGAAAAAGCAATCTGACAAAATTTGGAGAAAATTAATTTGTAGATTATTTACTTACTGATAGAAGTCTGCCTTCTTCACAGCCTCTTCGCACCTCTTCAGGGTGGTGCTGTGTTGGTTCTGCAGGGATTGCAGCTCCGCCATTGCCTGTGTGCACTGCAGCTTGAGACGCTCATAGTCATGACCTGCTTTTGAGTTTGGTCTAAATAAGGAAAGCAGGGAAAGGACGTGACGTGTGAAAACAAAGTTACACGAGTCAACCTGGGAGAATGTGAGCGAGATGAACAGAACTGAAACTTTACGCTGTAAACACACACAAAGCAAGGCCTCATTAGAACTTGATGAGTCACAGAGGGTGATCTATCTTTTTATTGTTCTAAAGCAGTGTTTCTCAAATGGGGGTACGCAATGACACAACAGGGGGTACTTGAGAGAGAGAGAGAGGAAATTTAACAAATAAAGTGTCAGTCTTGGTCTCACCCCAGGCATGAGATGGCAGAAAATGATAAAAACTATAGAAATAAATCTATTCAGGAGCCACTAAAGTGTTTTTTCAACCTTCGGACCTCATGTAGGGTCGCCTGGAGTTTTAATGGGGTCGCCTGAAATTTCTGAAAAATTCAAATAGATTTTTGTAATTTTTGTAAAATCTTAAACAACTGTATTTCTACACTTTCACTTTGGGGAATATAAATCTAATTCAACTAAAATGAAGTTCAAAAAAAAAAATAAAAAAATATCTGCGCTCAAACATGATCAAAAACTAATTCTAAAAAAAAAAAAATTCTTGATGAAATAAGAGAAAGGGGGGCTAGAGCCAAAAGGGTCTGAGAACCACAGCTTTAAAACAGCGAATAAGAAAAAACAGTGCATGTTTGTTATGGATGAAAAGCAGCTGAGTGCATGAGGTCAGAGCAGTACCTGCAGTCATCAAAGGTAGTTCCTGGCGAGGAGAGCGCGAGGCGTTTGCGGAGTTCGTCTCGTTCTCGCATTACATGCCTCAGCTGATACAGAATGGTCTCCATCTTTTCGTTGACTTGGTGGCTATCCATGTTGACAGGAGGTGGGGAGGAGGCTTGAACAGAAGTACCTGTGCAAGTAAGCCTGTCACTGCTGGCATGATCCATTTACAAAGCTCAGATATTGGAGGGATTTAGGAATCATCAAGCACGATTAAAATGATCAGATTTCCATATGCGTCATTGATTAACTGAGCACACCTCCCTCTGCTCACTGTGGTGGCTCTGCTCATTTACCTGATTGGACTCACCTGTTTCAGTTTTACAGAGGAGGCAAGATTGACCTAAATTGAGGTCAAATAAGCTCAAAAGTTGTTTTTGTTTTGAAGCACATAGACTTCTAGTATCTCTCCAAAATTAATTAATCATATCATTAAAAAAATATGTAGAGATGAGTTATTTCAAACTCAAGGCCCAGTGACCAAATCCGGGCCATTTGTACATCTACTTTGGCCCACAGGAGAAAGTAAAATTGACAGAAAAAGTATAAATTGTTGTTTATCTCAACTAATTCAGCTGTAGATATCTCAGCCTCTCCAAATACACAAATTCAACCAAACTCCACATTATTTGCAGGGCTCACAGTATGTTTATATAAAATAATGCTGTCATTTTTTATGTCACATTGGTGAAAAAACTAATTTTTTTTTTTTAGTCCTGCAATTTTCCTCAAGTTATTCCACAAAATGTCCCAATTTGATGACTATAGTCCAGGGGTGTCAAACTCATTTTAGTTCAGGGGCCAAATACAAAGAGGTTTAATTGGGCCACAGATTTTTTGTCAGAGAACAAATAATTTAAAATGTAAGAAACTGACAATATCTAAGCAATAAGTGACAGATATCAGCCCCTACAGGATCTACACTTTAAATTTCATGGATTTTGTGACCAATTCCTATTAAATCAAGGGAAATATTATTTTTTATACCTTTATTTCACACTCTGGGCCCATATAAACCATACAAATACACATAAAAACACACATTATGTAATATTTTGGGGAAAATTGAAGGATTTTATAAGAATTGTGTTGTTTTTTCCCCAACAGTTTAACATTAAAAATGACTGCAATCATGTGATATAAGCACCAGGAAAACTGTGAGCACCTGCAAATATTGTTGAGTTTCATCTACACTATGATTCATGTTTTCTCTGTTATTTTTACTTTCTCTTGTGGGCCGAATAAGATGCTCCAAAGGGCCGGATTTGGCCCCCGGGCAATAAGTTTGACACATGCAGATTAGACAAAATCTACAAATTTCTTTATGATTTTTTGTCAATTCTAATGTGTTTGATTTTGTGAACATAAGTCTGTGCTATATTACTACATCGTACGTCCTATGTTTATATTGTTTATTTATTTATTATTTCTTAAACTGTTACTGGAGTTGGCTTTTTTAATCTCATCATACATGTGTACAGTGACAATAAAGGCATTCTATTCTATTCTACATTCATTATTCTACCTAGCTCTTTCTTTTGTCAACAATATTTTCTTTCTTTCAAAAGGACAGTGTGATAATCTTTAAAAACAACAAACCTACCTGATGCATTCTTTGACCTCATCATCTGTCTGACTCACAAACATCCTCGGACTGATAAAGGTTTTTTTAAGCGTGTGAACTACTCAAATCCTCTTGCCCTTTGAAAGCGTGTGTGTTTCTGTGTTGATTTTCACTAAATCCTTCTCACATCTGTATAATCAGTTGCATGTGCTTGCTCTAAATGGCCAGTAAACCAGTGACTCACTAAAGTTTTTGAAAGCTGTGGTCCATTTTTGTATTTTCCTACCCTCAAAGACCAACGCTACCTCACTGGTTTTCATTAAACGTCGACATCAAACACGTGTTCCACACTCACCTAAGCTGCTGAGGGAGCTGCTACTTTCTGAGTCCGATGGCATGGTGGACAATACGCTGTAAGTGGAGCCTGGATGGTGGACAAAAAAAGCTTAAAGTCAGCTTTGAGTGTACTCAACCTTGTCTGTATTATAGTTGATGATAATCTGGAGCATTGTATGCTACATCAAGGTTCTGTAGCTTGGGTTACAGTCGAGAGCCATCACTGAAAAAAGGGCAGCTGGAGAAATAATAAAGTGGGACTTTCCCCAACTCTGGGTTGTGGGCCTGTGGGCTGACGGCGGAGTGTAGCTAATTATCAGTTGAGCAGGGAGCTTGAATACAGAACAGCCAGGGCCCCAAAGAGGCTGAAGCCTTAGAGTCTCTCCTTTTATCTCCTCTGACTAAATCACACAGTCCCCCTGTGAAAGCCCCTTCTTTTATAGCCTACAGTGATTCATAATTAACTGTACGTAGAGAAAGCTCACACACAACAGCAAGCTTTGTTAGAAAAATTACATGATGACAATAACTACAACCTATTGAAATAGCTAAAAACGACTTGATCTAAAACACTGACATACCTTAAGTAAGAATCCTTCATTTAATTTTTAACGTTTTTTTTATGGATTGTTTTTAGTAGTAGTAGTATTAGGTTACAGTTTGTGATAAACACATTTTCCAATCCAATCCAGTTTATTTATAGAGCACATTTAACAACAATGCTGCACAACAAAACATAAAACCCAGATTTATAACAATGTAAAATACCAGTATTTAAGAGGACATTTTTAATAATAAAAAAACATCGACTCACACGGTGTGAAAAGCCACAGCAAATAGATGTGTTTATGAAATTAAATTTAACAACAGGAACAGAAGAGGCTTCTCTTTTGTTATACGATACACATTTTCCAACCTGGAATCCATCCTAATCTCTTTGTTTTATTCAATGTTTAATACAGGTAATTTCTTACAAAAAGAAAGGAAGTGGGTGTAACATTGTCCTATATGACAATACAAACAGATACTCAACGTGTAATTTAATAAAACTAACATTCATGTCACTATAGATACAGTACAAAGTTTTTTTATTGAGCATACTTTACTTGTTCATGTTTATTTATAATTATCAAACATATGTATATTTAAGCAAAGCGGTTTTCTTTGAAGTTTGCTTAATATTAGCATTAGCGTCCGCCTTAAAAGTTAAAACTTATCTACAGCAAAACTCTGTCAAACAAATAAAAAACCCAGAGTACAAGTTTAAAATACTAAGTGACACTTTAGCCAGACTTCTAGTAAGTTTTAAGTCAAATTTGTTTTCAGCAGAGCTGGTAATATGTCGAGTTTTCTATTTTGAGGAAATAAAAACTTACAATATCGCCTATATCACCATATATATATTTTCTATAGCTTATTTTGTTTTGAAAAACACTTGTTTTAGGAGTCATTGCATTCACTACTTCTCAGAACAACATTAAAAAACACAGTATGATGGATTGTTGATAGTACGTTCTAACCCAGATGTTCCCCACACTACCGAACTCACTCATACGTGCTGTCCCTTGGAGGAGAAAAAGACTAAAGTGGAACATATTGTGCATCAGCAACTTTAACCCAAAATTGTCTTTCTGGCCAGACTTCATTTGTAATAAAACTATTGAGATTTATATCGCATATCACCATTTTAAGAAAATATATTGAGATATGAGTTTTGGTCCATATCGCCCAGCCCTAGTTGTTAGTTTTTTTTCGTTTGTTATTGACATTAAATGTAGTAAGTTCAACTGCAAAGAATGCAGAAAAGGGAAACCTTAATAAAACATTTGGCTGCACAAGTCTTAAACAAAGTGCCTGCGATGCACATTTGGTCAGATCTTACTTGGCCATATAGAACAAGCAGCGTATAGTTTGGTCCATCCTAGATGTATATAGTGCTGCAAAGGCTTGGAGCAGCAGCATGACAAACGATTCTATTTACCCACATCTCACAACTCTAAATCAATCCGTGGCTGGCCGGGGTCCCACTAGCTAAAGGAGGCTATGAGACTACGAGGAGCCCAGATGACCCCGGTTTTTTCTCAGTAAAGCACTAAAAAAAAAACACAAAAAAAGAGTGATGTGCCTCAGGAACTGCGGCATCCCATGGATCAAGCTTTCTTTGTTCTCACTTTAGCTTAAGTTTCCCATGACTCTGAACAGGGAGAGCTTCACTGAGCTAGGTGCACTGTGTCACTTCTCTGCTTTATGGAAATCATATGACCTGGACCATGCCGTGGTGTGACCAGGAAACGTAAGCATTTCATGTTCATTTGGTCACCTAGAAAGCAACAGCTACAGCTCCAACAATGCACGGAGTACTGATATAATCTACAATCATAGGGATGCACAATTAATCCACTTTTAAACGATTTTGGTTTGCCACGATTAAATTACCCTGACCGTCGGCAATATTTAAGTTTAAAATGTGGGCTCTGCTACATATCAAATCAGGAACTTTCTCAACCATTAGTCATTTGGTGGATTGATGTGAGCTATAATTGTTTCCAATGAGTATTTATTCAGTTAACACTTGGTACATTTAAAATTATTGAATTATTGTCTTGTTTTTTTGGTATAATTTTTATTTAAAGCTTCATTTTGCACTGTAAACATTGTTGTTTTTTTAAGGTAGTGCAAAAGAAATACAGATGTTTTTTTCCTAACGTAATACATAATTGTGATTATAATCGTGATTACAATATTGATCAAAATAATTGTGATTATCATTTTGGCCAAAACCGTGCAGCCCTACAATCATGTGGTACTCTACTCCATTGACATTTCAGTTAAAAATAATGTTTGACAAGGATCAGCTTTTAAAAATAAATGTTGCTAAAGCTCCAAAAAAGAATAAATAAATAAATAAATAAAAAACTTTCCATTCAGAAGCCTTTCTATTCAGGAACTAAGCATGAAATATTCAGGGTATAAGATGAAAACACAAACTAGGGTCACAACTTTGTAAAAAATCCCCAAAAAATCTTACATTTTGCTTAGAAAATTATTTAAAATCATCTATAGATCATAATGATGGGATGAACGAGTGATAACACACATTTTAAACAATCTCAATTTGTAAATAAGTGGAAATAAACAGTATTTAGTGCAGTGGGTCACAACCTTTTTTTTGATCGTGACCCCATTGTGACATCAAGAATTATTGGCGACCCCAAAGATATTTTTTTTCTAGAAATACTTTTTGATCATGTTTGAGCACACACATATATATATATATATATATATTTACTGTATTTAAGTTGAACTAGATTTACATTTCACAAAGTGAAAGTATAGAAATACAGTTGTTTAAGATTGTGTTTCAATAAAAAAAAAAAAAAAAAAAAAGAGAACAATAATTATAAATTATTCAAAAACCTATTTAGAAATTTTCAGAAATTTCAGGCGACTCCACATTGGGTCCCAACCCCGAGGTTGAAAAACACCGATTTAGTGGCTCCTGAATAGATTTATTTCTATAGTCTTTATAATTTCCGGTCATATCATACTTGGTGTGGAACCAACACTGACACTTTTTTTGTTAATTTTCCTCTCTCTCTCAAGTACCCCCTGTAGTGCCTTTCCCTCTCCTTTTGTGCATTTTGTTGTCCTATGTATTTTTGTTGTTCTTTTGTGTATTTTTCTGTAATTGTGCATGTCTTTCTGAGCCCTTTTGTGTATTTATGTTGTTCTTGGATTTTTGTTGTCCCATCGTGTATTTTTTCTCCTGTTATGTATTTTGTTGTCCTTTTCTTTATCTTTGTTCTTTTATGTATTTCTCTTGTCCCATTGTGCATTGTTTGATCTTTTTGTGTCCTTTTCATTGATTTTGTTGTTATTTTGTGTATTTCTCTGTATATTTGTATGTTTTTATAGGCTTTTTTGTGTATTTTTATGTTCTTTTATGTATTTTTGTTGTCCCATTGTGTATTTTTTTCTCCTTTCATGTATTTCATTGTCTTATTAAGTATTTCTGTTGTTCTTTTGTGTATTTCTCTGTAAATTTGTGCTTTTGTAATAATTTTGTGTATTTTTTTACTGTCATTTTGCCCATTTACTTTTGGGGGCCGCGAGTTGCCAATGATTGTGATATACGCACAAGTTTTTGTTTTTTTTTACCAATCTTAAAGCACCGTGATGTTATTTTTGCCTGTGTGGCGTTTTGCATCAGCAAGTTTAAACCAGAATTGTTTTTCTCATCAAACTTTATTTGAATTAAAATTATTGAGATTTATATCATATATTGCGATTTTCAGAAAACATATTGAAATATAAGTTTTGGTCCATATTGCCCAGCCCCAGTTTCTAACTTAAACTATCCTGCTGCACAAAGCTGACACTTACAATGAGTTGTCGTCTATGTATTGTTGATCATGAAAATGTGGAGAAAAAAAAGAGTCAACACTACAGTAGTAAAACGTTCTTTACACACGTACACCATTGAGCATCATTGTCACATTGTAGCTCGAGTGTCTCACTGATCATTTTCACATGCTTTATTTAACCCTCATATTGCTGACGTTCCATATTATTAATGTGCCAGTGGTTTTGTTTTTTGTGCAAAACGAATGAGAGATTCAGATTCCTTTACTAATGATAACAGTCTCCTTACAGTGCACTGATGATCAAACAATGGGATGTTTACAGGCAAATGGGTGTGTGTGACATCATCAATCATGTGATTTCAAGATTGCGGAACACGTGTTTTAAAACTGTAAAGTCGTCCCATTTTCAAAAGCTAATAAAACAAATCTGGTGCATAATAATGTGTTTCGTTACTAATAAACTACATTTCAAAGATTTTAAGGCCACGTTTGTAAAAACAGTGGAGGATCCCTTTAAAATATTTTATTGGTGCCTAAAAAGCCAATGTGTGTTTTTTTTTTAAAAGCTGGCATATATCTTTCCTAGCACTTCAGTTACATGTGCTTCTGTTTTTAAATGCAAATTCATATGCACAGCCTTGAAAATGTTTCTATGTTTACAGTTCAGATGCAGTGGTTTGAAGAGGAGAAAAAATTGAATTAAAAATACTGAATTTTTGTACATTGTGTAGAAGTTTATTGAGTACTTTAGACTTAATATAATAGTAGTTAATGAGTGACTTAAAAACATGTATTTGGTTATAATTATTTAATGTTTTTAGTATAAATATTTTAATAAATTAAGTTCAATAACATTAAAATTAGTAAGTTGTGAGAAATTAAAATATATATATATATTTTTTTTTATTTTTTTTAAATTAAAGTCACTTGAAATTTACAAAAAAAATCCCTAAAATTTTGAGTATTGATAATTTTAAGTTTTTAAGTAAACTTAAAAATATTAAATTACCTACTCGAAAGCTTTGAGGTAATTTGTCGATGTCCACAAAAGTTTTGAATATTCTGAACTTATCCAGGTTTACAGTGTGACTATAATTTAGAAACATAGTTACCGTACACACAGCTGATTTCCTTGGGAAAGTGCAGTGGAGAAACCAGTCTGCCCAGTAGCAAAAGCTTAGCCCAATTGTGTCCTGTTTGACTACCAACAAGGTGTTGCACTCTACTAACTACTAACAACCTTGGACATACTAGAGTGCAAACATATAACTTCTTGAGAAGTTGAAAAGCTGTGACAGCATAAAATGCATATCTGAAGGGTATGTAGTGGAAATGCATGCAACATAAAAATAGTTGAACGTATTAATAAACTAAATATGTGCACATTTATTTAAAAAACACATTTAAATAACTTTTTTGAATGATTTTATAGCTACACACAGCTGCGTATGGCTGCTCCCCATAGATTGTATATTTGTGGATTTGTCTTACAAGATTTCGCTGATTTTTTTTTTTCATTTAGGTTTTTTTTTATTATGCATAAAAATGCTCGATCAGGATTCATTACAATTGTATTTATTTTTTAATGCTTAAGAAGTCAAACAGTAGGTTGAAATCTCCATCAAAAATTGAATATTTCCGTTCCAAAACTCCTATCTCGATATTTTTTCTCAAAATGACGATATACGATATAAGTCTCGATATTTTTAACTCAACGTCTGACCAGAAAGATAATCCCTGGTTAAATTTGTTGACAAAAATGACACACAGGCACATTTATTAACAAACAGCTGCAAAATATGTTCCACTTTAGTCTTTTTCTCCTCTAAGGGACAGCACGTGTGAGTGAGCTCTGTAGTGTGGCTAGTTTAGATGAAGGTCTGGGTCAGGACGCACTCAGAAATCCATCAAACTGAGATTTTCATTCTGTTCTGAGAAGCAGCGACTCCTAAAACAGGTATTTAAATACAAAATAAGCTATAAATATATATCAAAGATGTGAAAAAATTGTAAAAAATGATGGGATTTGCAGTCTGTGATTGTATAAAAAAAACAACTAAAAAAAAAAGATATATCTCGATATAGGAGATATTGTCATTTTCTATATCCCCAAAACAGAAAACTTGATATATCTTGAATCTCGATATATTGCAAAGTTCTAGGGGGTACTGGGAACTGCCAATATAAATGGTTTTAACAATGACTCTGTAGGAGTCGAGGGTTTGAGCTTTAGATATATGATAAGGTATATGTTTTCTGTGGTATTTTATTTACAAGGATGGACAGATAAGTTTAGAACATTAGTGCATTAAAGGAACAGCGAGGACAGAGATGGACTTGTATCACCGCTGGGGCTCTAAAAATAGACCACAATATCAACATTCTTTTCAGCATTTACAATAATGCCCAATCTGAGCATTAAACAAATGACTTTTGTGTGTTTTAGAGTCAATTTGTGTTATTTTTGATGTATTTTTTTTGTTTTGTTTTGTGTATTTTTGTTGTCATTTGGTATATTTTCCCAGTTTTTGTTTTTTTATATTGCTTTGTTTTTGTCATCATTTTGGGTTCGTGTCGTTTTGTTTTGTTTGCACGTGTCTGAGTTAGAAGATTGTAGAAATCCAGGACAGCCACATCAAGATGGGCTGGATAAACAAAAGAGAGATAGTAGATATTATTGACACATAAATAAATAAATAAATAAATAAATAAATAAATAATGGTGCAGATGGGACTTCCAAGCCAAGGGAAGAGATGACGATGGGTTTAAAAATGTTGTGAAGGTGTTTATGAACATGACTGATGTTTGAACTGATAAAACCAATGTAGGGGGAATGGGATTGTTTCAGATTCATTCTGAATGGGAGTCCAAACAAGAAGCTCCACTCCACTACAAACAATTCTGCCACCATCAACCAAAACCACTCACTGTACTGTGCCCAGTTCATTCATCACTCACTCATTCATTTATTTATTTATTTGTGCACTATTGATGTTTTCCCCCAGTCTCACCCACTCACATCAGGCTATACCCTGACTCCCACTACACTACATTGATTGTTTGATCCCTTTTAGGACCATTAAATACTTCTTTGACAAAAAGCCAGCAAGCTGTGCTTTTAGTGCACACGGCAAATGAAACAGGCAGTGAAGTGTGAGGTAAATAGGCATTAGGTCACATGATTGTGCAGCTAGCTAGCTCTCTCTCTCTCTCGCTCTCTCTCAATTCAATTCAATTCAAAACAGCTTTATTGGCATGAGAAGCAAGTTTGCATTGCCATAGCGTGACATAAAAGTGTTTCTCAAAATTAGCAAATGAAAGCATAAAAAATATGGGGTTTTAATAATGAATATTTTTAGTAAAAATGATAATCATACTAAATATTACCAGCAACTCACAAAAACGACAACAAAAACACACAAAATAAGAGATAAATGTATTGAATAATAAAAAGGACAGACAAAAAACAACAAAATACACAAAACAATGATAGAAATGATCTTGATTAGGATAATTAATCTATTCACGAGGGACTAAATACTATTTGATTACACTTATTTACAAACTTAGATTATTTAAAATGTGTGTTAGGGTTCGTTCCATCATTATGATCTATAGTTATTTTTTCACAGAATTCTGAGCCAAATGTTCTTGGCGGACAAAGGGGGGGACTTGAGCCAAAACAGTTTGAGAACCAGTGACATAGAACAATGTACACACAAAAAGAATAAACATTTTAAAAAATAGCAACATTTGTGTTGTGCAAAACTCTCTCTCTCTAAAGGAAAAGTCGTGCCCTTCATCAAGTTGTTTTATGGTCAGTACCCCAAATGTTAGCGAGGATCGAAACTAGGGTGGGTGTTTTAGGGGTGGGCAATATATCGATATTCAAGATATATCGAGTTTTCCATTTTGGTGATATACAATATCGCCTGTATCAATATACATAATTTTATAGCTTATTTTGTATCAAAATACCTGTTTTAGGAGTTGCTGCTTTCACTACTTCTAGAACAATTTGACTGAAAAAACAATGACTTGTACTCTGGGTTTTGTATTTGTTTGACAGTTTTGCTGTAAATAAATATTAACTTTTAAGGTGGGCGCTAATGCTAATATTAAACAAACTTTAAAGAAAACAGCTTTGCTTAAATCTATATGTTTAATAATTATAAATATACACAAACAAGTAAAGTTTTTTCAATAAAAACAATGTACTGTATCTACAGCGATTTGTACTGTGTGATCGTAAACATCAAAACAAGTTAAAAAAAATATAGATATATATCGATATAGGCAATATTGTCATTTTCTATCTCGCCAAAATAGAACACTCAATATATTTTAAATCACAATATATTGCCCAGCCCTAATATACATACAGTGCATGTACACAAACACCTACATATGTATATATTCATACGTCGTGCTCTTCATCAGGTTGTCATATGGTCAATAGTAGGGTGTGCCAAAATATCGATACGACGATATATCGCAAGGTTTCGTCTCACGATACGTTATCAATTCACTGACGCCAAATATTGATTTAGAAAAAATAATAATAATAATTAATTGCAACATACAAGACATGACAAAAACTATATATATATATATATATATATATATATATATATATATATATATATATATATATATATATATATATATAGAGAGAGAGAGAGAGAGAGAGAGAGATAAAGTAATATATACACAGTACAATGACACAGGAGGTGAGGAGTGGATATTTACACTGTGTGTGTGTGTGTACACTTTGTTTTACTTAGCTGTCATTCAATGTTTTGCAATTTTTGTAAAGTCAATAAATTCTGAATTTCTTCAGTAACACAGATATTGTCGTGTATCATATATATATATTGATTATCGCAGAATTTATGTATCGTGATAATATCGTTACTGGTAGCAAAAAAAATATCGCGATATATCGTATCGCGAGGTACCTGGCGACACCCAGATCTGGTCAACACCCCAAATGTTAGTGAAGTTCGAACCCAGGTTGATGGTTGTCAACATAAACACAAAATGCATGATTTATTTGTAGCTAATTACATCTGCGTTCCTTATTATGACACATCATGTGCTATCTTTAATATGCTGTTATAACCAGTTAATTACTAACTCATTAAAGCTCACCGGTCGTGTGGTCTCTGGGTTCGATGCCGTTGAGCAGCACAGATTGCAGGTGAGGATGAGTGCTCTCCAGGGCCGTGCAGAACTCAGCAAAATGGTCCCTGTCCTTCTTGCTCATCAGGATCTTCAGGAGAAGGTCCACTTTCTCCGGGTCGGTGGAGCAGTTGTGTCCGAGCTCGTAGCGCTCAGCCTGGTTTAGTGTCCCGCAGTGAGACAACACATCCACCAGCCGCTCCGCATCGGTTACAGACTCCACCAAGTTCTGGTAACATTTCTCCAACAACTCTTTATGTTTGGGCTCCATCTCTGACGCACGCACACACACACGCACGCACGCACGCACACACACACACACACACACACACACACACACACACACACACACACACACACACACACACACACACACACACACACACACACACACACACACACACACACACACACACACAAGCGAGTGTGTGTGTGTGTGTGGTGGTGGTGGTGGTGAGTAAGCGGAAAAACTACCCAGCAAGACCCAGATGGGACAGGGTTTCAACCCGAACTGGAGGATACACAAGAAGTAGCCATATTTGTTGCCCAAGGCTGTTGACAAAGCGGAGATAACAACACATTTTCAACAGCCGCAGCTTCTTCTTCTACTACTTGTTCTTCTTCTACTACTTGTTCTACTTCTTCTTCTTCTTCTTCTTCTTCGCTGTTCCCGAAGGAGAGAAAAAACACAAGACGAAGAGAGTCTTTAAAGTGCTTCGCTACCAAAACAAAGCCGTCCTCGCGTCAACTTCTTCTTCTTTCGACATGTTCCCGAGTGCAAAGAAAGTCCAGGAGAGAGACTACAAACTCCGCCATGTCTCAGTGTGACTGTTCCAGCAGCTGTAGCTCTCTGCCAATCATATTAGCGCGCAGTGTACGTTTAAGGGGGCGGGGCTTAATGGATCCAGTCGCACCTGACTCTCAACAACAATGAGAATCAGAATCAGAAATACTTTATTTATCGCAGAGGGCAAATACTTATGTTACAGTCGCTCAGAAAAATAATACAAATAAAAATAAACACTAAACCAGTGATAAGCAACTGGTGGACCGGGGGCCACAGGTCTAATTTTATGCGGCCCCCAAAGTAAACGTACAAAATGACAGAAAATACACAAAACAAAAGCAAGAATACATTAAAAAAAAACAAAGAATTACAACATTGCAGAAAAATACGGTAAAATGCTAAAGAAAAAACACAAGACTACAACAAAAATGAAGCAATCGTCAACAGTAATACACAAAAATACTTAAAAATATATATACATTTACGGAAAATGACAACAAAAGTACAAAAAAAACAAGAAAAACACAAAAAATGACTCTGCAAATCCACAGCACTAACAAGCAAGCAAAACGACAACAGAAATACACAAAATAACTCACAACAAACATACACAGAATGACAGAAAAACACACAGTTACAATAAAAACTCTTTGTTCTTCCTCAGATTGCTCATTATTCTAATGCTGAACATAAATGTGGATCATGTGACCCTCTGATCATAATACCAGCCTACTAATAATAAACTTATATGATGTGAGCAGAGGTGAAAGTAACTTTGGACTGAAATCAGGAAGAATTAAATGACCTCTGTGTGAATTTTAATATGAGAAAATAACTTTGAGTTAGTTTACCATATTTGCTGACAATGGGGCACTGTTAGCATGTGGCTAAGTGCACATGTTCTCAATTAATTAGCTGCATTTCTGGAATAATTTTAGAAGATTTTAAAACATTAAACAATGTATGAAAGTATTAACTAATAATAATTATCATAATGTGGATGTTAGATCTACTGAAACCTAACTTTTTAGCTGTGTAACACAGGGTTGGGGTCAATTACAATTACATTTTCAATTACCCATGTTCAATTACAATTCTATTCCAATTACAGTGATCAGCATTTTTTCCCAATTACAAAAAAATTACAATTTTTTTATCCTCAGAAAATCAATTACATTTACTCTCTCAATTACTAAAGTTCAATTGCAATAAATCACAATTACTGAGCTTGAAATAAATAAGCTAATAAAAGTTAACCTTCCTGTAGTGTTAGCTTTCTGTTAGCATCTCCAATGATAACAGTCATAAATCAGCTGTAAAATACACTATAAACAAATATCTATCGTCTAATTTATTTCCTATCTATTGATTACTTTGTTAGGCTTCATAATCAATGAAAAAATAGGTTTTAATATTATTAGTGTGGGCGTTAAATTCAATTATAATTGACAGTTTTTATATATTTTCATGGCAATTACAATTACAAAGTCAATTATCTAAACTCAATTACAATGTAATTATGACTACGACAGTAACAGATTTTTAAAATTACAATTACAATTATAATATGCCATAATTGTAATTAATTATCAATTACGCAATTACAATTATAAGTGACCCCCACCCTGGTGTAAAACACACCTCGGTGCAAACACGTAATGTTTGAGCCTCATTTTTTAGTCTTTTTTTGTCCCTTTATGACACTTATTAAATATCCATATCAGTCAGACTTTCCAGTTTTACTATAAACATTAATATTGATATCCACCTATCAATATTGATGTGACATTAATAAATGTTTTGCACGTGTGTCCAGATGATGTGAGAGTTTTTTTAAAGTTTATTTTTTTTATCTCAGAGTTGCTCCAAACTAGTGACTAAAAAAGCCCAACGTTGAACACAGTGTTTTTCTGTCTCCAGTTTAAAAAAAAGCTCCAATAAAGTGGTTATGTAATATTAAAACTCATTTCTCTGTCCTGTAAGGAAAATCCATTTGGTGTTGGATCAGAAACACTAGTCGCTGTGGTTAGGCATCGTCTCATGCCCGTTGGCTTCAATACTACCGTCACTATAAAGCTTATGCTGAAGTTTTTCACTAAAAACGCTCCAACAGAGCAGAACTATTGTTCTATCGTCTCTTCTTTGGTTTTTCTTATGTATAAACGCTCAGATTTAAAGCCAAAGTTTGACAGTGTAGGGTCCTATAAATTACTTTTGATTTTTTTTTGTATTTTTATATTTTTTCTCCATGATTTTTTTTTTAAATAGCATTAGCCTAACACTGTATTAGCATTAATTTAGTATTAGCCTAGAGCTGGATTAACATTGCTTTAGCATTAGCCTAGCACTGTTAGCATTAACTAGCCTAGCCCTGGATTAGCATTAACTAGCCTAGCCCTAAATTAACATTAGCCTAACATTGACATTACGTCACCATAGCAGCAACATTAGCCTAATTCTGGATTATTTTAGCATTCGCCTAAAGATGGATTAGCAGTAGCATGATCCTAGCCCTGGATTAACATTAATTTAGGATTTGCCAAGGGCTGGATTAGCACTGTATTAGCATTAACATTAACTAGCCTAGCTCTGGATCAGCATTAACCTAGCACTGTATTAACATTAGCTAGCCTAACCCTGGATTAACATTAGCCTAACATTAACAGTAGCATTAGCCTAGCCCTGGATTAGCATTGTTTGAACATTAGCCTCGGGCTGGATTAGCATGAGCGTGAACCTAGTATTGTATTAGCATTAACTAGCCTAGCCCTGGATTAGGATTAGCCTAGCACTGTATAAGCATTAGCTGGCCTAACCCTGGATTAACATTAGCCTAGCAGTAACATTAGAAGAATCATTAGCCTAACCCTGGATTAGTTTTAGTTGAGCCATAACCTAACACTGGATGAACATTAGCCTAGCACTGGATTAGCATTAACCTAGCATTATTTTACCTAGCAGATAACGGTGTACCCAGAGAAATCCCATGCAAGCACAGGGGAGAACACGCAAACTCCACACAGAAAGGACTTCAGTGTCCTAAGAGGGCCTCTTGCAGAGCTTCACTAGAAAGGGGCGGAGCTTCAATTTTATTTAAAAATAATTATTTATTTTGTTTCCTCACAGGAGTTAAAAACTACAGAGTATGTGGAAAATGCGGAATTTGAAAAAAATTTGAAATAGAATTTAGAAAAAGAATAAACTGGATTTTATGTCTGTGGGCTGAATAGTGATATCTGTCTCTACATTTCATTATGTGTTGTTCATCTAATCCTCATGCATTGTAATTTGTTTATATGCACTCGTGAAGTTTAAACCAGGATTATGGCCCCGGCAACCAACTGTCACTTGGCTCAATGGCAGCAGGACAAAATCCAGCACAAATCAACATATTGGTAAATAAATACTCACTTTTACTGATTGGACAGAACACCAATATTATTTGATTAAAATAGTGTACTTATTGTTGTTTGTATTTGTTTCATAAGGACCGAATAGGTCTGAAATTAAATGTGATGGAAAATATTGTTTTTATATATATTAGTTGTTCATTTTACATGACCATTATGTTGTGATGGTTTATACCACGTTTCATACTCAAGGGCTATAATAATATATATATATAATAATTTCCCCAAATGAAATAAAAATTGGTCAAAAAAAAACAAAACATTTAAATATGTCATTTATTTGTTAGATACTGTTGATGCCTTCCTAACTTTCTGTTTATTTCATAACTGAAAGTGCAAACTTCAATAACAATAATGTTGAAATTGTTTGTTTTCTTGCCTAAAACCTGCAGCTCACTTGTGATTGGGCTGGTCCATATTTGGCCCTTGAACCAAAATGAGTTTGACACCCCTGGGTTAGACAGAAGCTATTGATCTATATGACCTTCGTACAGCTATGCATGTTGGAATGGGATTTTGCCCCCTGAGGTATCTTAAGGGGGGGGGTAGATGAATTGGTTGGTGTGCAACACCTCTAAAGAAAAAAAAAAACAGTAACTTATGCTACTGTGTCAGTGTCTACAAGTAAATCCCAGATGGATGCACCCTGCTATGGAATCCATAGAAAATAGGCACTCATTCTAGGTCAGAAAACTGGTGGCCCGGGGGCCACATGCGGCCCTCGGTCTAATTTTATGCGGCACCCAAAGTAAATGTACAAAATGAAAGAAAAATACACAAAACAAGAGCCAGAATACATTAAAAAAAAAAAAATGCAAAGAATTACAGCAGTTCAGGAAATTACAGTAAAAGACAAAACAAAAATGAACAAAAAGACAAAAGTAATACAGAAAATAACTCTGCAAATCCACAGTACTAACAAACAAGCAAAGTGATAACAGAAATACACAAAAATGACTCCAAAAAATGCAAAATGGCAGGATAAATGGACAATGTGACTACCAAAAACATGTATTTTACAGGAAAAATACGGACTACAGAAAAGTACAAAATGGTTCACAACGAGCAAGACAACAACAAACATACGCAGAATGACAGAAAAACAAAATTACTATAAATAACTTTGTTCTTTCCTGAATTATTACTCAGATCGCTAATTATTCTAAATGCTGACATGAACGTTTATCACATGGCCCTCTGATCAAACAAACAGATAGATTTCCTTCTGTTCCATGTTTTTCCAGAGGGATCCGTGCAAAGACAGCGATCACACAAATACCAATATGAAATATTCATCCCTCTTTGTGGTTACTTTTTTTAGTAGGTTGCAGTGCAGCGATGTTAAGAGGAGTGCCTTCAAAGTGAGGCTCGCTGAACTAATTTGCCTCAGCAACACATTCCCACGGAGGCTGCACTTTGAAGCCAGTGAGCACAACAAGAAGAAGACTTTAGGACATCCAAGTCTCCAAAGGACACTATTTATAGCTTCTGTGCACCTGAACACCCTTTACCCTCCTGCCTCTCTGATAACACAGAAGGACAGGCACATAGTTCACTTATATAAGCAATATTACTTGCACCTCCTAACATGAGAGGGCTGCTCGGGATACTGAGAATAAAAGGGGGATGGGGGTTGAGAGCAAGGTGGTGCAAATGAGACTGGCTTTGAAATGCAAATCGTTCTTTGTGCAACGGCTCACAGACCAAAAAAATAAATAAATCACAGTCGATGTATCATGCAAAACAGATGATCCCATTTCATAAAGACAACCTTAAATGTGGTGAAATACTTTAGTTTTATTGAAATGAGAAGAACCTTGTATTCAGAAGGCATCTATTGAATATTGTTTATATATATATATTTGGTTAGTGCAGGATATTAAAGAAAAACTTTAGTCAGTGTGCACATGAATCACAGAGGTTGAGAATATTAAAAAAATGAGACTTAATGTGGACCAGGAGCCCCCTACTGGCAATGAATGTAACAGCAGAGGCAAATATAGCACAATTACTATTTATTTTACTTTTTTGTCATACAAGCTTAAATATAGATCATCAACAGATTAAAAACTACTGAAATATATATTGAGATATATGTTGAGATAAGCTCTTGCAAAAGGCACAACAAGATATGACTTTGGTTCCTCAGCACAGCGATGTATATAAATGTTTATGACTTCATTTGCATAGACTTTAATCTATTAGTGATTTTTTTAGTCTTTATTGGCAAAATGCAAAATGTGTTGAAATGTTACATTCAAAAGCTTAATAAAAAATGTGTTACAGAAACAGTGACAGTGTTTAAATTAGAAAACCTTACTAACCTATATCTAAACAAAAATGTAAATTCATAAACAAAATGCTAACGCTTGCATATTTCAGTAAGCAAGTTATCTAGATATGTAAACGACATATGTTTGCTTTATTATAAATGTTTCTATCTGTGTCCACTTATCAGAACATCTTAGATTTGCTATTATCAAATCTTACACTAACAGTAGTGTATTCTAACTTTTCTTAAGCATTGAATTATCAAACTATAACTTTTGCATCAAATAGGACAAAGGTAATCAGATTTCTTTGAAATGCTGGTGTATTAATCATAAAGGGAATCTAATAATTCTACATAAAATATATAAAATTAGAATTGATTCACTGTAGTCACAAAAAAATAAAGAAGCCGACAGCATGCATCAGAGCTGATATACGATACTATCAGTGTGGACGGATTGAATGTCCACCTGGAGGCTTTGTTTTTCAGTCATTGCCGCCACACAGCTTCAGCAGCAGCTTCTTGTAATCTCCAGAGGTGTCGCCCTGAGAAAGAAAAAAAAAGATAAAAAAGGTACTTTGCATATTCTTCTCGTTTAAATGTTAAATGTAAAAGTAGAGACTTACAGAGATGTGAGTGTACAGGGACTTCCCATAGGTCCTCACATACTCCTGCCTGATGTCCAACATGTCCACCTCAGAGCGGGTCACCATGATGCGGATCAAGGTCCGGTCCTTTGTTCCTGCCCCCTGATAAGAAACACATAAAAGCAGAAACATTAACTAACTAACTGCCTTCTCCTTTGAAACTCAATCATTTTTGATTCAGAAGAAGAAGAAAGAGGATGATTACAATGAATTTAGATAATAAATAACATGTTTACCTGCATGGCCTTATGCAGCCTTTCTGCAAAGTAGGCTGGAGTGTTTTTGATACATTTAACTAAGAAAGAAAAAAGAAATAGGTATTAATTACCATGAATAAATATTGGTAAATAATATTCAAAACAAATGCTGTTGAAAATGATTATTATATCAAATAAATTATTACATCATTTGATTCCGAATTCAATAAAGACTTTTACATGAGTTACTCCTACATATTTGTATCCATTAGATTAGAATATATAATTAAAGCCGTAGGCAGCGTCGTAGGTTCTAAAGAAGTGGCTGGAGTCGGTAACCCAATGGTAGGTCATTTATGGACGTTTGATGAAAATCCATTGAAAAATAGTCAAGATACAGCATTTAGAATGTGATGGCAAAGAAAATAGCGAATGATTTTCCGGTGACATTATAGGCCCCGCCCAGTGAACACAGTCTGTTTTTTCTTCATCAGCGACCTGCTTCTATCTTATTAGGTTTATCCGACAGTATTTTGAGGTCACCGCCACCTGGAACTTTTTTTTGGAACCAGATCTACTCAAGGTCGTCACACGTCATCTGACTGTATCAGAATGAAGCGAAGGGATTTTACTTCAACGCCTCCGTCCGCCCTCCCTCCCCACAAGCTATACAGTAAAGTGCCACAAGAGGCTGCACGCGCTCACGCGTGGTGTTAAAGGGTTAAACTTCAGTCTGGATTAAATAATAAGATATAGATCAGTGAACTTACCCACAGCCACCATGCCTGACTCCACATTGCCAGACATTTCCCTGCAGATACTCTTCTCAATGTCCCGGCCACACATCTGTTGGTACTCCAGAAAGACTGAAAGAAAGAAAGAAAGAAAGAAAGAAAGAAAGAAACACTTTAGTAAAATGACGAAATTGACATTTTTGAATTATCTATGTAGACAAAGGGGAAAAAAAACCTAAATTATTTGAGGTAAGATGTAAAATCCTACACACCAGCGCGGAGGTGAGGCTTGCTGCGTGCGCACAGAATAGCATTAAACTGGGACTCGTCCGTTCCCACTTTATTTTCTCCTGCAGCGTAGAGTTTCTTAGGCAGAGATAAAGAAGAATCAGCTTGTGTTTAGTTAAAAAATGAAACGGTAGAAACAGATCACATGAGTACCTGGGCATCCTGTTTGGCCAGAGCGATGTCAACAGTTTCCCTTTCATCACGATTCCCCTGAAAAAAAAAACAGGAAGTCAACACTGGGCTGTGCATCTAAACTCAATCAGTCAACCAATCATCCAGGGTGGGGGTCAAATATACTTGTAATGGCATAATTGATAATTCATTACAATCATGATGTCATTTTAATTGTACTTTTAAACATCTGTTACTGTCGTTATCATAATTAAATTGTAGTTGAGTTCAGATAATTAACTTTGTAATTGTAATTGCCATGAAAATTCTACAAAAAAAACATTTTTCTCTAGAGCAGACGTGCAACGTAAACACAACAATACACAGAACCGTGAAATACAGAAAAAAACAGACTAAAATAATCTGAATCACTCCAAAAACACAAAAGAACTACAAAAATATCCAGAAATCTATAAAACAACAACAATACAAAAAATAAAAACCATTAAGAAAAGTAATTAAGACAAATCTATGTTGGAAAGGAAATTTATGTTACATTTACATTTTCTCATGTTGTTTATACATTATGTTAACATTTATTTTGAAATGTGAAACTAATTACAATCATAAAATCATATTTATTATGTGTTAATATTTTAATGACAATTAAGGCCTTATATTTAGATTCATGATTTTTATGACTTTTAAGACATTTTAAAGATACACGGGGACCCTGTTAACTTTTATTAAGTAATTTATTTCAGGCTTAGTAATTGTGATTAATTGTATTTGAGCTTGAGAACGTAAATGTAATTGACTTTCTGAGGATAAAAAATAATTGTAATTTAATTGTTACTGTAAAAAATGTTGGTAACTGTAATCCTGAATTACATGGGTAATTGAAAATGTAACTGAAAAATCATCTACTCTGCACCCGCTTATCCTGTTCAGGATCCTGGGATTATTAAAAACTCTGTGGGGACGGTACCTGAGAGAGGGACACCAGCAGCCGACGGAAATGACCCGAGGTATCACTGGTGATGGCATCCTCCAGGGTTTTTCCATACTCTGAAAAGAAACGTGCAACCAGGATTTACGTTTTATTTTAAATGCTACATATTGCAGTTACCACATTAATACCTGGACAGTGAAAAAAAAAAACAGTACAAAATATTCACATTTAACGTGAATATTAAAAATCTCTTGCACCTCCATTTTAGAGTTCCAATGCTAGACATTATCTGTGTTTCCATTACCCTCAGAAATGCGTAAAATCTAAAACGCGCAATAAAATCCAGTAATGGGAACACCCAAATTTAGAAAAAACACTCAAATATCACAAAAAGGTTTTGACACTTTCATGAGGAGGAATTTCAGACATTTCCATATTGAAAGGTGTCGCAAAAGCGCCACGGAAACACTTTTTCTGCAAATACATGTGCGCTCCACAAACACACACGCAGACGTTCCTTGTATTTATAGACAGATATTTAACAATACAAGTTTATGTGTTTGTTTGTTTAAAACCCTGACATTTTATGCTATTAGTTGATCATTAAAAAATGCAGCTATACATGAAACAATGAAACATATCAGGATTGGTAGCTGCGTCAGAACTCACCTGATTTGTAAATTTTATTAATTTCAATAATTTCGGCATTGGAGCGGGATGCCAAAATCTCAATGAGACAAGCTTCATCCGTTCCAGCACCCTTTGAGGAAAAAATAAATAAAAATAAAAAGACATTTGGATGAAACGTTGATTATCTTTGGAAAGTTAAACAGTAAATTTAGAATCTTTTTCTTGTTTTCCTGTCAAATGACTGCAGGTGTACATGTATTATTATCAGACGTATTAACTGAACATCCAACCTTTATGGCCTCTCTGAGTTCATACGCATCAAACGCTGACTGGCTCATCAACATGGCAAGGACAAGCTTCTCAAAGTTTCCGGTGAGTTCCGACTTCAAGTCATGTTTTAAATCCTAAAAAAAAATATTGTAAACATTTATTTAATCAAAAAAAGTGTTGAATGACAATATGTCAAATGTTTATTAGGTATTACACATTATTTAACAAATGTACCTTTCCATAAGTGGTTTTGTAGGCTGCCACCAGTGGAACCCTTTGCTTTCTTGAACGATTTCCCAACAGTTCAATGATGGCGTTTTCATCAGTGCCTGTTCAAAATGTTTGCATGTCAAAATCCATATAATAAACACAGACTGAACAGGAAAAATCTGTGTCTAGGAATTAGCACAGTGATTATAGATTTAATATATTTGCTTAATAAACAGCATATACTGACCAAAACCCTTCATAGCTTTTCGGAGAACTTCAACATCCCTGAGTGGGTCCGCTCCTGGATAATCTTTAATAGACCCCCTGTAGCCTTTCTGTGAATCAGTGCAAGATAATTATTATTAAATATAAATAATATATCATGTAGCTCCAAATGTGTTCTCTGAGCTTTATGAGAAGTCATGCACGATTTATAGCGGTGGACACGAGTGGTCCAATCCTCTGGAAGTGTCATAAAGTGGTTTGTCCCTGATCCTAGATGACCTTTGTCAGCTTTACAAGGTTAGGAATGTGGAGAAGAACTGGGAACTTGTTGCTAATCCTGAGTTGTTTCTGTCTAGAACAGTGAGTCTCAACATTTTTTTGCTCTAGTACCCCTCTCTCTAACTTTTGAATCCAAGTACCCCCTTATGTCCGTCAAACACATTTTGCTCTGTATTCTGTAAAAAAAACAACTATAAAACATAATAATAGAATTAATGAGTGATAACACACATTTTTAAGAATCTAACTATTTACCTAGTGGAATGAAACAGTATTTAGTGTTTCCAGAATAGATTTATTTCCATAGTTTTCATCATTTCCTGTCATCTCCCTCCTGATGTGGAACCAACACTGATCCTTATTTTCAGTTCATGATCTAATCAAGGTCATTTTGTATATTTTGTTGTTGTTTGCCTGTTATTTTCATTATTCAGTATATTTTTCTCTTATTTTGTGTGTTTGTCTTGTTGTTTTCTGAGTTGCTGGTAATATTTAGAATGATTATCATTTCTAACTAATAATAAACATAATAAAACCCCATTTTTTTATGTTTTCAATTGTCATTTTCAACACTCTCTCAAGTACCCCCTGTAATGCCATTGCGTACCTCCTTTTGACAAACACTGGTCTAGAAGTAGGATAATAAGGATAATAGTTTAAACAATATATTTTAATTTTTTGTCATTCCTGCTTTTTATGTATTAAAGTATTTATCTGTGAGATTATTGATTGTCTGTCATCTTTTTTTTCCAATATTGCACTAATACATTTATATTGAACTGAACTGCACAGTTTAATTTACTGGTCTACTAAATGTTCTACCTGTATTACTAATACACTATACTAAAGTAGGAGTCATTTTCCATTTCAGAGTTTACACATTTCTGTATTTGCTCTT
Organism: Gouania willdenowi; assembly: GCF_900634775.1. Lineage (NCBI taxonomy): Eukaryota > Metazoa > Chordata > Actinopteri > Blenniiformes > Gobiesocidae > Gouania > Gouania willdenowi. Next base: position 996,400 of record NC_041062.1, on the reverse strand, counting down.
TTTGCTAGACATCTATCCACCACACTTTCATAATATGTCTATAGTAAGTCAACAGTGGCCCCACGCTTCATATAGGAACACACCTTAGTCAAACAAAAGTGGGCTTTACCGAAATGGGAGGAGCCTGTGGGTGGGATGGGACTCCACTTCCATATGCAGGCATTGAAGGGTTGGTTGCTGGGGCTCCTGGGAAATTTGGCGTGGGCTGACCAGGGGCGGGGCCCCCTGGATATCCCTGTGGAGCTCCTCCTGGCTGTCAATGAAGGACAGCTGTGAGGAGCGTCGCTCACAGTGACAAACACAACTATTGAAACCATGTAGTGTGTGTATTTATGGCTGATGAAGATCAGAGAAACTAGAAAAACAAGTGAGTAACATTCAGTCGGTTCATATAGTGTTAGTAAAGGAGGTAAACGTACGTAGCCTCCTGGTGCTCCACCCCAACCTCCACCTACAAAGACAACATTAGCATAGCACTCACCATTGAAATCATAAATTATCTACAGAAAAAAAATCACTTCATTTGTCTTTCAGAGGGGGGGAGGGGTTGTTGCCTCACCTTGCATGGCAGGAAAGCCACTCGCTCCAGGCTGTTGTGGGTATCCGCCTGCCTGGGGAGGGAATCCTCCAGGCTGTTGTGGGTACCCACCTGCCTGGGGAGGGAATCCTCCAGGCTGTTGTGGGTATCCCCCTGCCTGAGGAGGGTATCCACCAGCTGGAGCAGGGTAACCGCCACCCTGCGGGGGGTAGCCGCCTGCTGAAGGGTAGCCCCCTGCTGCACCGGGGTAACCGCCACCCTGAGGGGGGTGTCCACCTGCTTGGGGTGGGTAGCCGCCTGCTTGGGGTGGGTAGCCGCCTGCCTGGGGTGGGTAGCCGCCCGCTTGTGGTGGGTAAGCCCCCGGCTGGGGAGGGTATCCACCAGTGTTTGGAGGGTATCCAGGGTAGCTCATCTTAAGAACCTGGAGGTGATATTAAGTATAAAAATGACTGTACATAATAAAAAACAACAACAAAAACATAAAAATCATCTGTTTCAAATGAAAAACAATCAATCAGGTTGTTGCAGCAAACAGTCGACACAAAATTAGAAAAACAGCTCAATTAAAGCAATTTCCAATACATTTCTAATGAAAAACTATAATGTAATTTTTTGTAAATACATTTTTCAACACTAATTGGTGTGATTCACAGAGAATCATGTTTGAATGATTAAGAATAAACATAGTTTCTAAATCATATTCATGTCACATGGTTATTCTTCATCCTTCTTTGTTAATGATATGAGTCAAACATCCACATCTCACTAAATGTTAGGACAATGCTTTGACTTTACCCATGATGTATCACATGAGGAATTCTAATAAACTTAACTAGACGACCAGACTGCTATTCAGCTTTTAAGTGAAGATGTCCCAGCACTTAAAGCCAGAAGCTGCTTTTGTGCAAATGTTTTGAATGAGATTGATTGACATTCTGACATAAAAAATGGCCACATTTACATGGGAGCTTTATTTACTCTTTAAAGTGAAATGAAAGTGAATTCCTCTTTAACCTGACCTTGTAAACACCTAATTTCTAATGCTAACTTAATTCCGAATTAGGTGGCTGGTTTATTCCATTATTAATTCCAAATTAAATAATTCCTCTTTCTTGTAAACAGTTAAAAACACTTAAAGCCGCTTTAAGTTTATTCCGGCCGTTTTGCGGCGATGATGCATTCGGTGACGACATAATCCAACATGGACACCCGGACTAGATCCAACATAATAATAATAAGAGCCTTAAAAGACATGGATCTATTGAAAAGAGTGGAAGGACGGAGGCATAAACATGCAGACATTACCACAGACACATGGAATTATGAAACACACACAAAGATCAGCAAACGAAACAGGCTTCACCGGATGTTTGATACTAAAACCCAGAGATGGAGAAAATGCGTCCCCTTACTACTGCACAGGCTGTAATATCACCAAGTTTATTATTGTAATAGTTGTTAGAGCGACTATCTTTAGCAGGAAGCAACTATTTATTCCTGGCATTTAAGACAATTTTATAAAATAATTCATTAACGGTATCATTGCAGTCCAAACAAATCCAACGTTGCACACTTTTGAACCAAGCAGCAGCCATGTTGAAAGTCTCAGCTCTGTCTGTCCCTGAACAGCAGATATATTTGAGCCACACACAGACAGACAGACAGAGATTCCTTGCTTTATAGATAGATAGATAGATAATTACAAAAGAATTAATTTGTTGTTGTAATGAGTTACGTGTGTATTTGTTTGAAAATTATGTACACAATAGAAAACTGTTGTTATATCTCCTAATAAACAAATTAATAATAATTGAAAAAAAATTACATTCAACAAGCACAGGAGATTAGGAGGAACAATCTAAAAATTATTTTTTTTACAGAACCCAATAAAAATAATTTTAATTTTAATGCATGTTCCCTGGCTGTGTGTGAATATAAATATACGTAATATGGTAAATAATGTAACATACACTAAAAGTATAGGGGGGAGGAGTCATAAAAAGTGTTATTGTGACATCTCACCGACCTCCCATTCCGTTAGCGTTACGTAACAGTTTTGCCGTAAAGTTGCTGATTAGCATTTAGCATCAAATCACAGACATGAAGAGAAAATTGCGCTACAACTATATCACATTTATTAACAGGGTTATAACATTGACAAAGAGACTTTTCTTAAGCGTGTAAAGCTGTTGTGGAACGTGACCGTTAGGCTGCTTAACACAGCCTATCTTTTCTAATCAGGCGAGGCTAATAGTCTACATTCCTCCAAAAAGACCGTGAAGCAGCAGAGAAACCGTATCCAAATAGCGACAAAAAGTCACTGTACATGAGAAAATGGTCATTAATCAACATTATGGAGTGGAATAAAACTTACCTTACCAAATGCAGAAGTGAAATTCAGGAAGAGGCGAGCGGAGGAGAATGAATCCCGGGGTGTGGGTGTGTCCTCGGTCGGTGTTGTTTCCGTCAGCAACCTTTACTCGTTCCACCCACAGACCAACTGCTGCTCTACGCCCAGCCTGCAGGGGGCGCTGCATCCCGTCAGAACCAGGGATATGCTTTTAAATATACTAATGTCGAAACAGACGTTTAATTTATTTACGTGTTTATTTATATTTATTTATTCATTTATTTCATTTGCAAGTATTTTTTAAAAGACATTAATTTTTTTATTTACAAAATTACAAAAATCAAATTAAAACATTTAAGCGTCAATAGTTTATCATTTTAACAACTTACCAAATTACATTTTTAAACATATTAAATGTTGCTGAGATTACAGTTGTTTAAACTTGCGTGCTGCCAATTAGACATCTTTACCCAGCAGTCAGAAAACCATTCAACGTGGCATTTATTAAATATAGGCCATAATTTTCTCATTTAAATTCTTTAAAAACAACAAATCCAAAATATAGCAACTATAATAGTTAATTTATTTTGTCTCATTGTCATATAATAGGCATGTTTCTATTGTTAGTAAATAAATATAGCATGTCTATGATGGACTGGCGCCTTTTCCACGGTTCCAGATTACGTCCCACAAATTTATTCTATAACATTCTCAAGTGTCACTTCATCCCACCCCAATCTACAATATTTATGTTAATACATGTCATGTCATGAGCCATGTAGGCTACAAATAGAAACATATACAGTATGTACACATACTAGGGAAGCTTTTCTGTTTCTATTAAATTGCTAGAAATAAATAAATAAATAGTTCACAGTTTCATCAACAACCACTAAGTGGCAGCAAGTGCTAAAGTCAAGTAAAAATGAAGCACTATCAAATCTTAAGATAAGTATTTACAACGCCTGTCTTGTTGTAATATGTTGTTGCCAACAAAGTGTTTAAAAAGAAATAAATAAATAAAAACTCAAAATATCAAGTTTATTTGTTATTGATACCCAAACTCACAAACGCACGATAAACAATAATTATTCCATAACATTCATTAATCTGGTTATTGTATGTGCTAATGACTTTAAGGCTCACCTAAACCCCAAAATTAACACGTTTCAAAAACAAATTTTAGAAATAGCTTATATGTGAAATCTAAGGAAACCCATTCCCAAAATAAATAAATAAATATGAAAAATAAAATAATAATTTAAAGCAAAAGTTATGATATACGAAGTCATAATTATGAGATACTAAGTCATAATTAAATTTATTTAAATCATGTTACTTTTCCTAGTTTTTTGAACTAAAACTAAAATTAAAAAGTAAAATAATAATAACAGTAAAATCTTGTTATGAGATAGTATCTCATAATTATGACTAAGATTTGTATTTTATTTTTACTTTTTCTATACTGGCGAGAATGAGCTTCCATAGAAATCCTGTAAAAAAAAAAAAAAAAAAACGAATAAAAGTTGTGTGTGCGCGTGTGAACATGTCAGGGGAGGCAGAGGGACGCACACCCATGTTGGACCTCCTTTTCCTTCTGACTCAACCTCCCACAGTCATGATACATTCACACCCCTATACAGCCCTCTGACTGTTAGTCCGTCCATCCATCCATCCATCCATCCATCCGCTGCAGGGCGATGACTGAGAGGCTCCGGGTTAAACTCCGCAGGTTGTGACGGTGCAGATCCAGGATGATGTCCGCAGTAGAGAGCGGAGTGTACCCGCCTGCACAGCTGCTCAGCTGGGTCTACATGTCTCTGCAGGACACGTCCAATAACACGTTTGATGGCTTCAAAGACTCTTCAGCTCAGGACATAAAGCGCAATAATGCAACTGATCTGAGCTCCAACTATCTCAACAACTTCTTCCATCTGAGCAGTGAGGTAAAGTTCATGTGATGCAACAAACTGTCACATTATAGCTCATTTGTATAAGTTATAAAACAAACTACTTTTTTCTCTTCTGTAGACGCACACGCAGTTTACATTTCGTTCTGTGCAATATTTATATTTTTATATTTCTGCAATAGTTTACATTTCATTTTGTGCAAATATTTATTTTACATTTCTGCAATATCTATTCATAATTTACTATGCAGCTACCTGTAAATAACTCCTACCATACATAGCCCATCTTATCTTAATTAGTTTTTTGTATTATTCTTCTGTTGTTTTTCTTTTTAGCTGCGTGTGCACTATAAGGTGAAGCCAAATAATTTCGTTATACAATTGTATATTGACAATATAAAGGCATTCTGATTCTGATTATAGTTGCATAAATAAGTCAATCAGTTGATTTTTTTTCCCATGCTCATACAGTATAACCCGGCTCACCCACATGGGTCCTACTGTGGTGAGTGGGTATGAATATGTGTTCTGTGTCCTGGGATAGAGCCTGAGTGTGTGCTGGTGTCAGTGTGCAGCTGGAAGAGGAATGGCAGCTTGAGAAAGACCCCTCAGAATATACTGTATATAATATCAGACATGTTGAAAAAAAAGAGAAATCTATAAACTCAGCAGGGATTGGGTTTGCATTGCTTAATACATAATAACAATAGGAATATGGTTTTTGTTTGATACTTCTCCCCCACATGGACATTAAAGTTTAGCACTATAATATTGCATAAAACAGTGGTTCCCAAGCATTTTACAGTCATAGTTCATAGCCCCTCCTCCTGCAATAATGTCATATACAATGTAGCCATATAATGAAATTTGTCTCTGAATTTTAGCAATCCTGTTAAGGAATGATATATAATTAAAAAAAATAAAAAAAAAGAATAATAATCTGTAAGCACTCAATGAAACATCTTATTTAGAATTATCACTTGATTTATTTCATTAATTATTCTACTGGTCTTTTTTAGTGAGAAACCAAACTTTTGTTGATTGAACATATTCATCACCCTGAAACTGAAATACAACTCGCTACAACTTTAATGCGCAGGGTGAGGTTGAGAGGATGCACAATGTGTCAAAGTCATGGTCCAGGGGCCAAATCCGACCTTTTGGAGCCAATTTGGCCCACAGGAGAAAGTAAAAATGACAGAAAAAACATGAATCATTGTGTGAATGAAACTCAACAATATTTGCTGACTCGCTGTTTTTCCCAGTGCTTATATCACATGATTGCATTAAATTTTATGCTACACAGTTGAAAAAACTCAAAATTCTTACAAAATCCTTCCAATTTCCTCAAATTGCAACACAATATTTCCTTTAGTTAAATGGAAGATCAAACTGCTCCATATTTGGCCCCTGAATTAAAATGAGTTTAACACCCCTGACATAGTGTAACTCTGCAATTTGGCTGAATTTGAGAGACTTTGAAGGTGCGTTCACACCAAACACGACTTCAGTGACTGGCAACTAGCTTACATTAAAAAACATTGTAATTAACGCAACGTCAAGCAACGTCCCTTCAAGGAACGCGACTCGTGCAATTTTAACGACTCAATCATGCAATCTGAGTCGGTGGAAGTCTCTGAGTGACGCTGTGTCGCGACATCCAATCGGCAATGAAGTTTCTCCCTACGTTATTTCCTTGGTCGTCACTTCACGGGGGTAGATGAAGTGATAAAGTCAGCAAAAAGCGTGACTCCGTGCAAGCGACTCATCACGGGCGATTTAAGCTACTATAGTCACGTTCGGTGTGAACGCACCTTTCCACACAAAGTCTTGTTTTATAATATTTTATTTTCATGTTTGTCAAAGCTAGAGTGTAGCTTTGCATAGTGTGTAATGTGTAATTTGTGCCAATGCATGGAGGCTCCTGACTACAGGTCTATTTATATATAGTTTCCAATGTTGTCACGTACAACCTATGACAATTTGCGTACTCCACTTAGGAAACCTAGGGCCTAAAAGCTTTTTAAAAAACACTTGTAAAAATAAATCACATCATTTATTCACCCATATTCACACGTGACAGCTGTGCAGTGGCTGATCCAGATGTTCTCCTGCTACAGTTGTGCAGCTGATTATGTGTGATTATTATTATGTGATGCCCTCAGAGTTGCTCATGTTTTCTCCACAGTGCCACAGCACCCATGTCTTCCACAAGCACAATGGAGCTGATTATCTCATGCCACTACTGAATGTATGACAAAGGCATTTTGTTCACTCGGGGAAATGGACACTATTGGCCCACACAGTAAAGAGCGCCACATCTGCAAAAGCCGCATACATTTGACCACTGTCAGCGAGACGAAAAGGGAGAATCAATCAGGGCGATGTTTTGAAGTGTCATGTGAAATCACGACAATAATCGACTGTTTTTATGGAATAAGGGGAACTTTTGTGTTGAGCTGACACTGGGATGTTCCAAATCAAATGATTGCATGAGAGCTTAGGGTTCTTTTCCCGTCTAGAAGGAAAAACAGAAATGATGTAAATAAGAATACATTCAATCCATAACACTGCTCTACCCCTGACGTTCTTAATCATCTTAAAATGCTAAACATTTGTAACTGCCAAGTGTATAAGTCTGACATGTGTTTTAATTTTTTGCTAGACAAGCTGTTTGATGTGTTTCAAACTTTAGCTTACGCTGCTACAAAGCTTCTGTTCAACACCTCTGTTTTGATTTGTGTTTCTTCGACAGGCCTTGAACAACAACTTTTGCAAGAGGTCCGACCCTTACAGTTCCCTCAACAACCTCGTGGATGGCCTGAGCTCACTAGCCGACCAGTTCTCAGAGCTCTCGCTGTCCCCCGATACACGCAAACCAGGCAAGAGGCCCCCACCCAACTACCTGTGCCACCTCTGCTTCAACAAAGGGCACTACATCAAAGACTGCCCTCAGGTGAGCGAGTCGGCCATTTCGGATCAATCACAAATTGGCCCCCGCACATCCTTAGCTGAAACAGCTGTGCAGTGTGTGGGCCCCTTGAGCTGCTAGTCAAACATGTGTAGGTGTTTTGATTAAGCCCTGAAGAAATTAGATCACTTTCTTGGATCAAACCCACATGCTTCCTTCTAGAGGTGTTCCTCCCTGATATTTTTAAAGCTATTTAAAAACCCCCAATTTGAAGTTAAAATATCACACTTGGATATATTTTTTTGGGAAATAGATTCCTTAAGAACATATTTAAGTTAGATGTACCACTGCAGGCTGGTAATAAGCAGCAGATGCCAGATTGGATCTCAAAGCGGCCCTAAATGAAAGATGATATGTTTCTCTGTGGAGCCAGAAACAACCTCTACTCCAAACATGAAAGAAATATTACTTTATGTGCAGCTGTGGTTCCCCATTGACCACGTTCAGAGGAGAACGGCTGACATTTGTTAGGTGTAACGGTAATCATCACGAGTGAATGGCTGAATGTTGGTGATGTTTAACTCATCCCTACTCATGTCTTTTAAGGTTTACAGACTGTGATGTGATCTAAATCTTTATTGGTTTTCTAAAAAAGTTTAAACCTTTCAAAGCTGCGATTGTTTCTGCAAAGTTCTTCAAATCTAGTGCAAGTGACTAAAATGAGAACTAGTCAGGGGTTTCCCTCGCTGCATTGCTAGCTTGACATTTGTGCAAAAACATTGTAGATGTAAGCCTAGAGTATACTTACTGTAACTACCCCTAATGTTTAGAACGATTTAAATTCTGTCATTTATTACTGGCTAACTTTTAGCTAACGTAGCATGAGTTCATAAAAACAAGTCAATGCAAGTTCCTGCTGACAAAAACCACCCTGCTTCTTGTTGTTGGTTTTATCAATCAGTTTAGTGATAAAACAAATATAACGCGATACTTTCGGAGGTGCTTGAATGAGTAATTTGTTAGCTTTGGCAAAGCTAGTTGTGACTTCGCCTTCCAATCTGTATGCTAAGCTAAATTAACAGTCATGGCCGCTCTTTGGCTACATTCTTCTGTTGTGAGGATGATCTCAACTTCTAATGTAATTGTTGGCAAATTTTCAGAGAAGAACATTTCACAGTTTTAAGAAATAAACATGAATGTCTATTTGAAGAAATGAATGCATTTATTCTGATGTTTTTGGGTGCACTTGATAACACATTGGTCAGTGTCTCATTGTGTGTATGTTGTTTGTTTAAATGACGCTGATGGCCCCCAAAACTTGCCTGTTTGTCATCTCAGCAATAGACTGGCATTCTATCCAGATGGGTTAACTCTACAGTATGCCCCGAGTCATAATAGGTACAGAGAATCAGATAGATCAGCAAATCTGTTTACACTTCCTTCAACAGGATGTTAAAGACTTATTAGGAACGGGGGACGGGTGTTTGAGGCTGTAGATAGACAGATTTATGGTGGTTAGGGTGCACGGTCTGGAGGAGGAGCAAGGACGAGTAACTGAACATCAGAGAAAGTCTCTAGATTTGTCGCTCGTCACTTTTTGGAAACAAAGTGGGATCTGAAATGTCGCTAATGTCTCTTGGGTTGTCTTTATATGTGAAATGAGCTGAATGAAATGTATTACCATTGTTGGTATTTTGCTTTGTATTCTTGTATTGTATTTCTTAGTTACTGATATATTAATTAGTCAGTTATTTGTATTTGTTCCTTGAAAATGTGATTGTATTACTCTGTTGGAGTTTCCTGTACACAAAGAGTCTTTTCGTTCCTTTAGTTTTTTTGTTTTCTTGTCCCTGCTTAAAAAAAACAAATAGTTTGAAAATGAAATAAAGTTTTGTGGCAAAATGGTTGAAGAAACCAGTGGAAAAAGGCTCTAGTGCTGCCACTACGTCTACTATTGATCCTTCATGGCAGTGGTTTAGCTCCGACAACCTGCTAACCCTTTACCATTTAATCAATAGAAAGTAGGTTAACGGTACTTGGTTTGCTGGAGGGTTTGAAATATATACAATCCCTCTCTGTGGCCACACCCATAAATTGTGCAATATCTGGAACCCATTTCTGCCAGCTAGTGGTAAGTTTTCTGCTCTGCGTTAGTGAGATGATGTCACGTTTCATCATTTCATCGTGTGTTGCTAAAAATTCAAGGTCCAAACTATCGGGAAGGATGTCATGACGATAGGTTGTTTGATTGAAGTCAGGCTCAGCGTTCCTAGAAAACTCACTGATTGTTTTTGTTTTGAGGATTCTTTAAATCACAGTCAGAGAAATAGTGTCATTAGGGGTTGTTTCCACTTGTACCACCTTTCCCCTCTCTCAACCCTTTGAATCAGGGTTAATTCATGTAATAGTCATCATCACTAATTAGCTGAACCCACTCACTGTAAAAGTGCATAAAAGAGAGCGAGCGCTGACCGTAAACGTCTGTATGGTGGGAAGAGCTTGAGATAAATAAGGAGAGCATTGTTTCTGTGGAACTAAAGGTCAAGAAGTCAGGCTGTATTGTTCGCTCAGCGCTGCCTGGTTGGAGCCATCTCCTTCTTTCACAGGGAAGCTTCTATTGGACGTTCAAAGAGTTGGAAAAGACTGTAATCACCACCAAGCGTGTTTTTGGAAACAGTGGGTATTAGGGAAGTGGGTGTGTTTGTCTTCACAGTTGCTGAATAATTTTACTTGAATGGAAGGAAAAAGTCTGATATAATAATCATTTCTAACTCATGTTTGCTTCCACTGTCCATAAACACAACTGCTGTTTCACACTTTACACAGTTCCTGTCAGTACTGAGAATCCAACATCTGGAATGTATATTTCATAACAGGCAATGATTTTCACTAACAAAGGTGTGACTCCTAATTCTATACAGTCGAGGAATAACACCAACATACAATCACATGATCAGATTAATGCATTCTTTGCCTGATAAAAGTTTTAAAGTAGAAAGGGAGAGTAAACTTCACCTATAAACAAACTTAATATCAACTTGCTACTTGTTGAGCATTAGTAAAGTTCTGACGATATATCATAATTTAACCATAAAACATCATAATCTGCTGCACACCAGATTGTTATGGTTTATTTACATTTCTTTGATGTTCCAATGGAGTTGAAAAGGTGGTATCCAGATCACGTCAGTAAGAATGTCCAGGTTATCGTATCTTATCTTGAGCCAATTATTGTCGAGGGCTGGAGAAAAAAAATTCACAACTGATTAATCACGATTTTGCAAATTCCCAAAATTGATTATTGACATTGTTTTAAATTGTAACGGAAACCAAACCAGGCTTTTCCTCTTATTATGAATGTGCTGTGATGAAAAAATCAGCGACTGACTGATCATTAATCAGCAATAATTGAAAATGAAATCAATAATCAAAGAGTCATACCAATTAAAATGCAAGACTAAATACATAACAATGTGGAAAGCCGTTTTACAATTATGTGCAAATATAATTTGATTTATAGACATTTATGTTTATGTCTATGTATATAAGTTGTGCTCACGCTACTGTAAGTTCAAACTAGTTGTATTTGCTAGTAATTATATTTGCTAGAATCTTTGATGTGAATTATAATGTAATGTTTTCCAACCTTAACAATAACTAACTAAAAGGAGTGTTTTTGTTTTGTGATTGAACTTTCCAGTAGCTTTGTGTAAAGTACACAGTGTTATTGGAGACAGTGCACATACACTGCTTCTGTAGTTGGTTACTTACCCTGTATTTACTCGGCAACAAAAGTACTTGTTAATGTTGCAAGCAATTTTAGGTAACCAATAATTTGGCCTGGATGTAAATGGAAGCTTGTAAACATGAAGCTAAAAGAAGATCAGAACATTTCACCAAAGGGAGTTTCAAAAAGTGACAATAAAAAATGTGCATTCTCATAAAATAAAGCAACGTAATATGACGTTTAGTTAAGTATGTAAAGATTTATGAATAGTTTATATATGAGTGTAAAGCAGATATAGGCAACTGGTGGCACGGGGACAAAAATTGTATTTCAAGGAGTTGGAAAGAATATAAAGCCAGTAATACACAGTAATACACAAAATGTCTCTCAAAACACACAAATCGACAGCAAAATACACAAAGTACACATAAACACCCAAAATGGCAACAAAGCGAGACACAACAATCGCTTAAACCAACAAAATGACGACAAAAAACACAAATAAAAAACACATTACAGAATAGCTCCAAAGACACACAACAAAAATATTGACCCCAAAAACACACACAAATCAGCAACAAAAATATGTGTAAATGAGAGGAAAATGCACATAATTAAAACAAGAACACAACAAATAACAAAAACACACAAAATCATGTAGTGATTTGTTAATATATAGATCAATTATTATTGTAAATGCTGACATGAATGTTTAAAATGTGGCCCTTGGAACAGATGTGTGTGTGTGTGTGTGTGTGTGTGTGAGTGTGTGTGTGTGTGTGTGTGTGTGTGCACGCCTGGTGAATCTCATGTAACACTGTGTGATTACAGTTGCTTTGGTCCTTTTGTTTTCACGTCTGATACCATCTTATCTGGACACAAAATACTGCCTGTTGCTGAAACATCTGCTGAGGAGGATGAACAAGATAACGGAAACCACGGAATGTTCTGCAGATACACAGACTCCCTGTCATCTGCTCAAAGCCAGTGAAACTATGGAAACTATGACTTCACTCCAGTTCTCCTGAAGGATTTCAACAAATGGCACAAAAAACCCCCAAAAAACATGTTTGTTTTGAAATTTAAACTTTTGCAGAAATGTGTAACATTGTAAACCAGAACGTTCAAAGTATTTAAATAGATAGTTTAATAATAATAAATAGTTTATACTCAAAGTTAGAGAAAACGTTTTACTAACTTAATTATGTCAAGTTGGTGTAACTTGTTCTTCATTTTTGCGTAACTTTAACTAATAATTTTGGAGTAATTGGAAATACATTTGTTCAACTTAAAAACACAACTTAATAAAATTACGTAATAATGACATGCTAAGAATGATAAAGTCCTTTATTTCTGTTGTTTCAAATAGGGATTCATTAAAAATAAACTTAATTCATATAACACTTTAATTTAACTGTCTTTTAAAGCCAGTTATCCAACGTTTGAAGTTCTGGAAATGTTTTTACTTTTAAGTTAATCAACTTTTGAAAAAAATTGAGGCAATTTATTACCTCAGTTCTTTTGATTTCTGGTCATTTATTTATTCCTCCTTTTACTACTTTGTTCGCTAATTTATCGCGTTATTTTTTCACCATCTAAAGTTTAAATCATTTAAATGGTTTTTAAATCATGTAAGCAAGAAGGAAACAAATCATCTGTGTTTTTCTTTCCACCTCCAGTTGTTTCTGTCGAAACATATTTATCTTGGATGGGAATGATTTTTAATCCAGTCGTGGGAGATTTATGCAGAATCAACATAAAGGTGTTATTTGATATGTGGATGTTAGTGTTGGAAGCATTTGGACTTGATTTGTTCTGGAGAGGAGGAAACAGTTTGTGTTAAAGTCAGGGGAATATTACACTTTAAAACATGTGCTGTGGACAGAAATATAAAGCCATGCGCTTTTATTAACGCAGTAGCAGCTCCATGTAACAGTAATAAGTCTGAGAAGTCATAATATGCTTCTGAATATTGCTTGTTTCTGTGCAACTCTTGATTCAGTACAAATGTTAATGTTACAGGATAATTTAAACATGGCGACGCTGCTTTTAGTTGTTATGCTGCAAAGAAGTGAAACAAGCTGCAAGTCAGCATCTGATGTGAACATTTTTAATCACGTTATTGCTAATTTAATGTTTTTACTGCTTATTTTAATGCTCGTATTGATTTTATTCATGTTTTGATGTTTTCTGTTGCACTTTTTAATCATGTAAAACACAATGAAGTGCCTTGTGTATGAAATGTGTTCTACAAATAAATAATATTAGTGATCACAAAAAAAAAAAAAAAACATTATTTAAATAGGCTCACAAACAATACTAACAAATCATTATTTTTTCGTAAAATTATTATTATGTTGCACTTTGTGGCCTTTAATCTAACTGGATTCATTAAAGGGTGAAAAATACATATTCTGTAATTATTACAAAGGATTTAAAATGAGTTATTGTGCATGTTTGCATTAATGGGAGAGAAGTTTAGTGTTTAAAACACTAAACAAAGCGATGACAATAATCTGTTGTTATATACAGCAGTGGTTCTCAAATGGAGGTACGTGTACCCTTAGGGGTTTTACAATGTTTATTTTGAATAAAAAATGAAAATCATACTAAATATTACCAGTAACTCACAAAACGACAACAAAGACACACGGAATAAGAGAAAAAATATACTGAATAATAGAAAAGAACAAAATGACACAAAAATCACACGCATTAAGTGAGAAAAACATTGACTATTACCAGCAACACACAAAACGACAACAAAGACACACTAAATGAGAGAAAGAATAGACGAGATCACTATTAAATACACAAAAATAACAGAGAAACGACATAAGAAACAACCAAACGACACCAAAAACACACACACTGGGAGAGAATAATTTAAATAAAACTAACAATTCACAAAAACAACAACAAACAACAAAATAAGAGAAAAATATACTGAATAATAAAAAGAACAAACAACAAAACACACAAAATGATGATGAAAATGAACTGAAAATACAAAGGTCAGTGTTGGTCCCACATCAGGAGGGAGATGACCAGAAATAATAAAAACTATAGAAATAAATGTATTCAGAAGCAATAAATACTGTTTATTTACACTTATTTACCAAATGAGATTCTTTAGAATGTGTGTTATCACTCATTTATTCCATTATTATGATCTATAGATGTTTTTCATAGAATTCTGAGTAAAATGTAGTAGTTGGACATAAGGGGGGACTCGAGCTAAAACCATCTGAGACCCTACAGGATACGTTTCTTTGACTTTAATTAATACTGTTCATTAATGTTTCCCTTTTCTTTGTTTTTTTACCCTTAATTTTCCTCCGTTCGCAGTGAAATCAAACTTCTCTCACTTTGTTGTTATGGTAACCTCCATGGAGATAATTGTCTTTCCTTGTTAATATCCTCTGTTACTTGTGTCAGCAGTGGAGACCCTAAAGCTGGGGTCACATATTAGCGTGGGGGCAGGTCGAAGGAGGGATGTTTTGTTTTTGGTAACAGCTGGACGAGAGAGAGAGAGAGAGAGAGAGAGAGAGAGAGAGAGAGAGAGAGAGAGAGAGAGAGAGAGAGGTTTAGTTTGTTAGTGTTGAGTAATTGACCTCATGTGATACTGTTTCTCTAGGATGGATGTCTCATTGGGGACGGGGGGAAAGTCGGAGAGAGTTGAAGCTTTGGGGGGGGGGGGGGGGGGGGGGTCATTGTTTATCCTGATGGTTTCCAGATGATGGCAGAGGGAGGGGGCCACCTTCTGGGCCCCTCTCACCAGGCATGGCGGATCGGGGCCAAACTTATCTGCTGCTGCTGTTTGTTTTTTGTTAAATGTTGCACATAAAATAAGTTACATGTGTATATATACTGTATATGTATATATATGATTAACTCAAATGTTATTGTTGAATGCTTCCATTTTCTTTGTGTATTATTAGAAAAGTTACTAGAATGTTATTTATTTTGGTCATATCAGCACTTTTGCTTCAGTCTTGTTATATATATTTTTAAATTGTGATTTGTTTGATTTTTTTTTGTTAGACTGAAACAAACAAATAAATAAACTGAAACTATTCATAAAAAGATAAACATACTGTCAGAATACATTAAGCTTTGGTTGAAATAAATTATTACTATACACTTTAAAAAAAGGGCAAATGTACCTATTATAATATCTATTTATTCTAAGACCTAAAAGCTAAATATTGCATTTTATTTACTGTATATAAATTCATAATAGAGAGTTATTAACTAAAAGAAAAGTCTTACTTTTATTCTCTCAAGGAAATAAAGAAACAGTCGATGAAATGATTTTATTGTCACAGCATGTTGGAAGACATTTGGGTCAACTCAAGGCCTGAGGACCAAATTTGGCCCAATGTAACATTAAATTTGGCCCCATCATGATTCACCAAAAAGAAAGTTAGTGTAAATTACAGGAATACGCTCTAAAATACCAGATGTTTGTGAATTAAATATTTGTCCTTAAACAGATTTTTCTGGGATCTGTAAATAATAAAAAAGGGCACAACATTGTTTAGATAAATTATTATAATTACAAAAATACTTAGATTATTCTGGTCCAGTCACCTGAGACTGGGTTAAATATGACTCAGCAGGAATTATAAATGGTTCCATCATGTTAAACTACAACTGTTTGTCTTCACTGATGCTCGACTCTGACCAAATAATGTGAAAATAGTTTTTAAATAATGAATTCTTATTGTTATCGTCTCCTTAATGAAATACAGACAGTAAATGTCATGACTTTTGGACTTTATGGCTATTTTTCACCATCATCTCCATTTGTTCTAAAAACCCTAAAAACAGTTTATTTTCCCAAACTCACCTGTTTTATGGAGTTTTAGCCTCTGAAAAGTCACTTTAATGACTCTTCTAAAAACAGGCTGTCTTAGAGCCGTCATGCATATTCATGAGTGGGCGTGTCTATAGACGATGACTTCATGTCTTGCTCTGAAAGGGAGATCAGTGATCATTAGTGAGTGATCAAAGTGATTTTCTTTTGCTATCCACACACTTTTCTTATTGTTTTCAGCCAAAAAAACCTCCACATTACAGTAAAACACGTGGATATTTAAGAAGCTATTGTGATTGTGAGTCTGTCTCAGCGCTGCTTCAGGGTGTGTTTATCACAGCAGCAGCGGAGTCAGTCAGCTGTTTCAAACATTCACCGGAGTGTAAAATTGCTGAGTCACTTTCTTCTCCTCCTCATCTCTACTAACTACAGGAATAGTACATTTAAAATCATAATCATTTGTTTTGTCACATTGTGTCACAAACATGTCAGATCATGTCAAAGGTGATACGAGGCGATATAACACATACTAAAAATGGAACTGCTCCCTGGGTGCTACACCGTGGATGTCCACTGCTTCTCAGGGAGGGGTTAAATGTAGAGAACACATTTAGTGTATGTAGCTTTACATATATGAAAATTAAATATAATATATATTCTATAATAAACCACAGTGTGTGTTTTAGCTGTGAGGTAGTTTTAGAGGGAGGAGCTCACATTCTTACTGTATATGGGTAGGAGGAGCCAGGATTGTCAGGAGGAGGAGTTTCCGCTACGCCACAGCCAGACTTTTAACTATCAAGTAGAAAATCACACATGATTCCAGTCTGAGCTTCTCTTCATTGGTTGCCAGTAAATTTTAGAATTCATTTTTAAAATTTTGTTTTAACTTTTAGGACTCTATATGGTCACGCTCCACAGTAAGTCTGACTCTGAGCTGCTGCAACCACAGAATTTGCTGTTCGTCCCACGCACTCACTATAAAACATGTGGCACCAACATTGTAGAACGTTCTGCTGCTGGTTCTACGCTGCACTAACTTTAAAACACAGTTAAAAACACTTTTATACAGACAAACCTCTTTTATTAACTTGGTGTCAACATTGTATTTTCTCTTGTCTTATTTTGAAGGGCTGTCTTTTGTAAATCACTGTGTTTTTACTGTAAAACACTTTGTGATTTCTAGATATGAAAGGTTTTATATAAATAACATTTACTGACGTCACAACACCAGAAAATCCAACTGACTTTTTACAAAATGTGGAATAACACAGAACGTTTTACACCTTAACTCTGAATGAGGCTAATGGATGTACAGTATATCACTGTAGCTAAACCATCATAAAGTGATTTTTTCATAATACTGCTCCTTTAAGGAAGGTAAATGTGTTTGTGGGGATAAAAAAGTAGGGTTTTACTCTCATGTATTACCTGTACACATGACCTAATGTGCCATTCATATATTTTTTCACCTTCTCTTAAACTTCCCTCCGGTCTAAACGGGTCACCATCCTTTGTCGGGTCAGAAGTGTGATTTTCCTGTGTCAGTTGCCAGCGTGTCATCTTTGATGGCGCTGGTGGAAACTTCAGCGTGCATCGTGCCCCTTGCTGCCCTGTGGGCTCCAGACTACGGGTAGAGTGAAAAGCTGCTTCCTCCCTCAGGAAGACCATGATCTGTGTGTTTTCTCCACTGGTGTCCCAAAAAATGACCTCCCACAGTGGAGCAGGCTAAATAAAAACTTGGAATAAATGGAGATAAAATATAAGTTCTTTAGAGTCATAATTGACTTTAAATTATCTTGGAGGCAACACATAAATTATGTAAATATATCAAAAACACTTGGTGTGTTATATAAAATGGTATATGTACTTGTTATTGTACAGTATATTTGATACTCCCATTTATGACCTACTGTGTAGAACTCTGGGGAACCATTTTTAAAACCATAGTAAATTATATTGTTTTATTGCAAATAAAGGCAAAGCATGACATTATGACACACATCCATTATTTGTTCAATCAAAACTTGTGAAATTTAAATATATTGTTTATTATAAAATAACACACAGGCGTTCAAAAATATTTAGAATAATTTGTTTATTTTACCAAAAGCTAGATTAGAAGTTAAACAAAGATGTCTGTCTGTTCTAGGGGTTACAGTAATTTGTAGAATAATATTGATAAAGAAATAAAAATGAGTGACACACTATTTTTTTGCATTATTTGAAAAACGACAACTCAAATGTATTTTGTTGAATGCTTGTATTTCCTTTGTGTGGCAACGTGAATGTTATGATTTATGTTGGGCATAGAAGCATTTCTGCTTCTGCCTGTTATATACTTTTAAATTGTGATTTAAGTTTGAATTAGGGCTGGACAATATAGACCAAAACTCATACCTCAATATTTTTTCCCAAAATGTCGATATACGATATAAAACTCGATATTTTTACTCAATAAAGTCTGATCAGAAATATAATTCTGGGTTAAATTTTCTGATGAAAAATGCCACACATTTATTAACAAACACTTTTGTGTCCAATAAGGGACAGCACGTGTGAGTGAGTTCTAGTTTAGGTGAGAACAGAGAAAGCAGCGACTTCTGAAACAAGGATTTTAATACAAAACAAGCTATAAAATATATATCTCAGAAATATAGAAACAAGGACACTGTTTGACTCTATGAATAATATTAAAAACTTGTATGATGAGATTATATGAATCAAAACAAGTGAAAAAAAAGATATATCGCGATACAGGCAATATTGTCATTTTCTGTATCGCCAACATAGAAAACTCGATATATTTTGTATCTCGATATATCGCTCAGCCCTAGTTTTAATATTTTTTTGTTAGATTGAAACAAACTGAAACTGAAATCTCACACATACTTGAACGTCCTATTATTAGAGGTATTCTGATGCAGTTTCATTCCTGTAAATGTGTAAAAGTTCAAATTTGATGTGTTCCTGCTTTGAAATCAAACTAAACTTAACATGAGCTCCTCAGCCTTAATTTAGCCTGACCTACATTTCAGCCAAGTTGCCTGTAATTTAAAGCAGACTTTGTCGGGATGGTTTAGGATTCTGTCATGTTACTGGAGTGCAGAGTTCATCTGGGTTTTATTTCCTCGCTGCTAAGATTGTTCCAGATTGGTGCGCTGAAGCCAGCTGGGAGGGATGACAGAGAGCCAGAGGTATTTGTCCTGTTGCAGGGAGGCCTCTCCCATTGGTCCATCCAAAAGCTGGGGGCCTCCTTCATGGTCCCCTGGGATCACAGCTGGAGGGAGGGAACTTGTTTCTAAAAGCTGGGCCTCCCTTTTTTCCTTCCATTTGAAATGATAATAAATGATATAAATGCATTAACTGGGGAATAAACGGTTCAATCGACGACCATAAAACAACTCTTCTGGCCACCACGAGGGCTGCTGGTAATTCTCAGTTTCACATCTAAATGATTGTTTGACTCACTTTTATGTGTTTTTTCCATCCAGGCTCGACCCAAAGGAGAAGGTTTGACCCCGTATCAGGGGAAGAAGAGGTGTTTTGGGGAGTATAAGTGCCCCAAGTGCAAGAGGAAGTGGATGAGTGGAAACTCCTGGGCCAACATGGGGCAAGAATGTATCAAGTGCCACATCAATGTTTACCCTCACAAGCAGGTAACAGTGCATGTGAATATCAACAGGTGGGGGTGGGTTCATATCCCGAGTTGTGTCCAATAAAGTCATGAAAAGTGGAGCTTTTACAGTATGTGGGATTTAGAAGATGAGTGAATGATTATTTCAAACTGTACATGTTCACTTTCCTGGGATTTCTAAATTGAACACAGAAGTAGAGTATGTACAGTATGTGTGTACAGTATGCATGTATGTATGTACAGTATGCATGTATGTATGTACAGTATTTATGCATGTATGTACAGTATGCATGTATGTATATACAGTATGCATGTATGTATGTACAGTATTTATGCATGTATGTACAGTATGCATGTATGTATATACAGTATGCATGTATGTATGTACAGTATTTATGCATGTATGTACAGTATGCATGTATGTATATACAGTATGCATGTATGTATGTACAGTATTTATGCATGTATGTACAGTATGCATGTATGTATGTACAGTATGCATGCATGTATGTACAGTATGTATGTATTAGAGAATGTTTGCCTGTGTTACAGCCATGAGAAGAACTGATGATCTGTCCACAGTGCTTTCATTGAACACTGTTCAGCACCCAATGATCAATACCCACTTCATTATTTTTGCATTAAGTTAAGTTACAAACACAATTTTGCAAATCAGGTGAAATATTTATTATTCTGAAGTTTGATTTTCTTGTTTTGGACTAAAATAAATAATCCATTTAAATAATTGGCTTTTTGTTAACCTACCAGTTTAAATGTTGTCTCTGAACATGATGGTTGACTCCACTGTAAACATTCTCTGATTGACATTTTCTGGAAAGTTTCATGCATTGCATTGTGGGGTGTGGAGGCCTGCAGACAATAAGAATGAAGAAAAACACATCTTTGTATCCATCTACCTGATCTACGAGAAGAAACCATTATCAATGAGACTGAACATTGTTGAGCAGAACCTTTTGGACGTGTTTGGGTAAAATAAAAACTCATTGGAATAAGATTGTTGGTGATGAGAAAAGCAGAATGTGACCAAACACTGATCTCACTCCTTAGTTAGTGATTAAACTTTTTTTTCAACAAAGACTCGTTAAAGTTTTAACTTCTCTGATGAGGATTTAGTCAATTTTTATCATTTAAATTTCAAAAACATATAGAAGGTTGAAATTGTGGCTCGAAAGTTTGTTTTGATCTCCAATGAAAACATTCGCTTATCGACATCATTGGAAGAGTTTTGTGCATTGCATTGTGGGAAGTGGAGTCAAATAGACTATGAATTAAAGATAGGGCAGGTAATTTTCTTCAGATACACTTTTTCCTGACAGACATTAAAATCTCACATGCTCTGAAACAGGAACAAAGAAAATCTGTCATCTGTAAAAACGTAACCAATCACATCTCCCTGTACGTGTGCCCGAGCCCACACTCAAAGCGTGTCACCAGTGACAGAGTTCAAATGTTTAACACATAGAAATGATAAAGTTTAGTGTTTACTTACTGCGGAATGAGACGACATAGTTTCTACACAATACTAGCGATGAGCTGAGGTCTGCTATTGGAGCACCGGTGCTCGTGCATGGCAGTGAGGGGCGTGGCTTTTGAGGGAGCACAGAGGGGAGGGGGCGGGTAACTCGGAGGATGCTACATTCAAAATCTTGCTAATTTTTGAAAATTACCTACCCTGCCTTTAAGTGAAAACACTTCTTTGGATCCATCTACTGGACAGAACATTTTTTTTTTCATTTTTGTTGCAGAGACCTTTGGAGAAACCAGACGGGTTGGACGTGTCTGACCAGAGCAAGGAGCACCCACAGCACTTGTGTGAAAAATGCAAAGTCCTCGGCTACTACTGCCGTCGTGTGCAATAATAATAATAATGTGTTCTATAAGGGACTCGTCTGTACAATAGAACTCTCTTCACCCCCAACGCTGTGACCCTGAAACAGCAGCATTTCCATTTCTCTCAGTGAAGATCAGATCAGTGCCTTTACATTTTGCTGTATTTCTAGATTAAATCTGTTTTCATCATGTGAAGCTTATTAAAGCGTCTAAACTACAAAGAATCTTAGCAGCTGTGAATTATGATAAAGCAGCCTGATTAACACGTTACAACCAAAGAACTGATATTCTCTTTTACACTTTTGTATAGTTTAGAAATAACTTAAACGAGACAGTTTGTGTATAAAATATGCTCGTCTTTGATAAGATCACACAATATTAATGTGTATTTTTATTATCAGTACTAATGGGTACATTGTTTCTGAATATATCTTAAAGACATACTGTTCTGTTGAATATTGTACTTGTGAGTGAAGGATTGTAAAGTACGTATTACTTAATGCATGTATATCTTGTTTTATCAATGTTTTATTTTATCATTTTTAACCTTTAGGCAGGATTATCTCTCCCTAATCGTTGGGTGGAACAATGTTGATAATTCTGCAAAATTAAAAGTGTTATTTACAATTTGTACATCAACAAAGGAACGACAGATCAAGGTTTTATTATGTAACTATGTGGTGGTTTGATACATGAGCTGAAAAACTTTTTAAATCCAATATTTTTCCCTTAATATCTTAATATGAAAATGTTTTTAAAAAACATTTGAGCAAAGGAATTATCTTGGACTGGTGTCAAATGAAGTCATTTTGGATTAATAAATAGCTAAAAAAGAACTAGAGGATGAAAGTAATAGAAATGATTTAATCCCAAAGTTAATGCCCTAATAAATTTAAATAAACAACTTTCCGCCCAAAACATCAGTGAAAAAGAAGTAAATGTTTTGATGATGAAACTAAAAAGGTTTTTTATGAATTCCACTCAAGCAGAAATTAACCCTATGTTACTAACCAGTCTTTTCCAAATTATATCAAAAACTACATTTTCATAAAGAAGAACTGTATGTTTTTCCTGTTTTTATTTTTAATTTTAGACTGTAACCATGTCCCAACAATGTGCTGCTCATTACTTTTGTATCATGGATTATTGAAATAATATTCAGCTTTTATGTTATGTGTTCTAACAGATATATTCACATTTAGCCAATGTGCAAAAAGTCCTCCATAGCTTCCTGTATTTTTAACAGTGCAGGAACTTTTTAAAAAGGTGCTTAGAAATTTCAGGTTGTTGAATAAAATAATGAATTGAAACCTGTACAGAATGTTTTTTTAAGGGTTTAATTTGTTAAATACTTCCTCTTAGATGATCCATCCACACCTCGCTTCACATTATTGATTTTTGACTTACTTTGTTTGTAACTAAAACAAGTCTGGAGAAGAAACCACGAGCATTTTTACTGGACATTGTTGAACGTTTGGAACCTTTTGGACGTTTTTGGATGAAATAAAAACTCATTGGATTAAGATTAAGATTGTTAACAAATGGAGGAGATAAAGCAGAATGCAGCAGTAGGTTTGACCAAACAATGACTCGTTCCAACAAATGATGAGGATTTAGTCAAGTTTTATCATTTAGGTTTAAAAAAAAAAAAAACAAACAAACAAAGAAAATAAACATAGAAATGGTTTTATTATTGCAAAATAAATCACATCTATTGCTGTGAATGCATTAGTAGTATTTTCACATTAAGGTGAAGTAGTTATTTCCTTTCACAGATTCACATTATTACATTTTCCTCTTAAAAGCACCAAAGAACCCGTTATAATGAAGTAGTGAAATGAGCCTCTTTCACACCCAACCTTAAATTAAAAGTACAGCAGGAGATGATCCATCTACTGGAGCTCTCCACAGTCCGTGATAATGATCCTCTTGGAGGTCCGCCCGGTCCGGGAGCCAAACGACTCCACCCTCCTGATCACGTCCATTCCCTCCTTCACGCTGCCAAACACAACATGTTTGCCATCCAGCCTGGATGAAGAAGATGTTTTAATATTGATGATCCATGTGGTACCAGATCAATCACGTCTGTTTCTAACGGCAACATCAAAGAGTAACTGAACCCCTGCATTCTGCTGAGCGGCCACTAGGAGGGACATTCAAAAAAATACTTTGACTATAGGCGTTACTGCTGTAGCAGTAAGATACGCCCACATCGCTGTGAGCACGCACGCACGCACGCACGCACGCACACACGCACACGCACACACGCACACACACACAGCATAGATGTGAACGTACGAACGCATTATAACCAAGACATAAAAAAAAAAATCACATGTAATGCTGTAATATTATCGTTTCAAATCATAATGTTTTATATGCTGATAAATGAAAATGTGAACATAAAAAGTGTACCTTATTTACAATATTAAAAACTTAGAAATAGGTATTATTACTAAAAAAAACTAATTGATGCATAATGTTTAAAGGAAGTTATTGAATTATTTTGTAGTTGGACACGCCCCTAATAGTTATTGGTGTTAAATCATAGCTACAAACAGTGAACAGCTAAAAAAAAAGTAAAATAACTTGTTGTGTATTAATTTATAAGCTAAATTTTATTGTTTATCAATGAAATTCTGAAAAAAAGCTTTGTTTTTGTTAAATGCACTGTTTATGTTTATTTTACAAAGCCATTATTTTACCAACAATAGAATATATATATATATAGATATATATATATTATTACTAATAGAATGGCTTACTGCATTCCTACTAACTTCCTTTTCTGTTGATTACATGTGAGTGCTTACCAATCTGTTTTACTGGTGCAAATGAAAAACTGGGAACCGTTAGTGTTAGCTCCAGCATTAGCCATCGACAAAATACCTGCAGAGAAACAGGAAAACACTTTCAGTCTAACATCACAGATAAGATCAGTCAGTCTACATCTACACACACATTTTCACAATAACCTGGAAAAAAAAACTTCTACAGTCGTTTAACTTGACAATGTTTCCCCCTGGTGGCTGAGACGAGCACTGCAAGACACATTATTACATACTGTACATACTGTACCTGTAGATCCATTCACTACCTTCATCAAACATCATTTATTTACACAATGTTTTTAACAATTAGCTCAGCAGTTGTGTTAATAGTTAAAACCAGTTCCCTCCACAGTTACTTTACTCAGAAAACATGCAACAAATAATTCTGTTTTGCCTAAAGCAAGAGTGACAAACTCAGAGCAGTGGGAAAATTAGTCATTTCAACATTATTGCACTTCTACGAAGACATAAAATACTACATATGTAAGAAGTCGACAATATTCCAGCAATAACTGATAGATATCTGTCCCAACACGATCTTCACTTTACATTTCATATCTAAATAAGGGAAATATTATGTAATCATTTGAGGAAAATCAAAGGATTTTGTAAGAATTGAGTTTTTTTCATCCAACTGTTTAACATTAAAAATGACTAATCATGTGATAAAAGCACCAGAAAAACTTTGAACCACTACAAATGTTAAGTTTTGTTTACACAAAGATTCATTTTTACTTTCTCCTGCAGGCTAAATTTAATGCTCCAAAGGGTTGGATTTGAGTTTGTGGCCTAAAGGAACGAGGTGCAGGAATGTATAATGTGACAGTTTGTGACACTAAAATGTTCTGTGCATAATAAAAAGAAACGACAGAGGAACACACAAACGTGTATTCTCCTCCATCAGTACCTGGTCCAGTGTGTTTCAGCTTAAAGTTCTCATCGGGGAACTTCCATCCGTAGATGGACTTCCCTCCAGTTCCATTGTGGTTGGTGAAATCTCCACCCTGTTAACACGTTACACACTGTTGTTAACCACCTGGTGCAGGACAACACAAGGACGAGCATAGAGCAGTGGTTCTCAAACTTTCACACCCGCGACCCTCAAAATAAAGGTGCCAGAGACCGGGAACCCCAACTGTACCTGAAGGTGGTTGAACACAATGCACTGAGGGTCCTGTAGGTGGTGAACAAAAATGGTGAAAAAGGTGGTGACATGTGATTTTTAAAAACCACAGAAATTGGTTAAAAGTTGTGAAAAAGATTCAAAGTGTCAATATTGGCTCAAAAGTGACAAAAATTGGGGTGGCGGGGGGGTAATGTTAAAAGGAAAAATTTAACTGGAAAATAATGGGCATGACAAATTATGAATGTGTTTAAATTAGCCAAAATAATCATGAAATATGGTGAAAAAAGGTTAAAAGTGATAATAATGGCTCAACATATGTGACATTAGGTGGAAAAGAGGTGGAAAGGGTTTATACAGTAAGTGCTGAACATGTCTGGAATGTGAAAAAAATGAGCAGAAAGGTCATTGAAATTTAGAAGTGTCAGAAATATGCAAAAATATGGCAAGAAAAAGTGATGAAAATATGACGAGTTTAGTGTAGTTGGGTTCAAAATTGTTCAAAAAATATTCTTATTTTCTTAAAGGCATCTGACGACTGCCGCCCAGTGTCTCGCGACCCAAAGGTTGAGAACCCCTGGCATAGAGGAAACTTTACCTGACACATAAACTGAGGGATGACTCGGTGGAAAATGGAGCCCTTGTATCCAAATCCTTGTTCTCCTGTGCACAGGGCGCGGAAGTTTTCTGTAAGAGATGCTTTTCATTAATCACAAGTGTTAAAAAATGACATTTTAGAAAAACTTAGTTGTGGTCTAATAATTGGGAAAATGACATTAGGAGATAAATACAACTCATTATTACTTTATTACTACACCTACAGTACGTGTGTATATACAGTATATATATATCATCCTTTATATTTATAAAAACTATTATTATAGTGTTTCTGGTAGAGCAGCATGATTATCTTTTTGTTTTTCAATCAATATTGTAATCACGTTTGTAATCGCAATTATTTATTATGTTAGGAAAAAAACATCTGTTTTTATTACACTACTTTTAAACAAACAATATGTGTACAGTTTACAGTGAAAAAATGAAGCCTTAAATAAGAATTATGTAAAAAAAATGTTTTAAAGAGGAAAGAAGAATTTAAAAGGTTCCAAAGACTAACAGAATAAATACATTATTACAGAACCCGTCGTTTAAGTGGAATTTAAACTAATCGTGGCAACCAAAAATCATAATTACGATTAAAATTTGATTAATAGTGCAGCCCTAGTTTCTGGTTTGTTTTGTTTTTAGTTCTTTTCACCATCTACCAAGATAAACTCCTTGTATTGTTTTTAAACTGTACTTGGCAAATAAAACTGAATCTGATTATTATTCTTATTCTTAATTTAATCTTAATTTATTTATTTTTACCATGAAATCTCATTGAGATAAAGGTTTATTTACAAAAGAGACCTGAGAATAAAAACATTTACAAATATTGGACACAGAGAGTCACAATAATAATCAGAATAATAATCTGATTATAGATCTTAAAACTCTGCACAGTCAATTAAAAACTCACTCGTCCACATGATTCTTTTCAAATGATAAAAAATATACAAATAACATTTTTGTTTAGTTTTTGGGTTCAAAACACCAAAAAAAAAAAGAGAAATGGTTTCGTAATGAGTAAAAAGTCAATAGTGAGATCATAGTCCAAGGTCAGCACCTCCTTATTTTAGCTAAAAGGGGTTAAAATAGCAACAAAAGCGAAACTTACTTGTATTTTATTAACTTAATCAAATGCAGTGTTTCTCAAATGGGGGTACACGTTCCGTCAGTTTTATTTTAGCTCATATGTATTTTTAGCTACCCCGCTAACCCTTTTATTTTAGCCCTTACCCTATCCCTAACCCAGAAGATCTTTATTTTTTTCATATATTTATTTTTAAATATGGAATTCGCTGTGTTAAATTTGTTAAAATTAAAAAAAAATGTATGAGAAAAGTGGGATTCAAACCCACGTTAGCAGAATGAATGATCGTTGAGTGCAGCGCCTTAGACCACTGAAAACAACCCAGACACATTACGGTTAGGTAGAAAAGGTCCGGAAAACCTACGTAAATGTATTGATACGTTTACGTTTACTAAGTGTGTATTGATACGTTTATGTATCAATACACACTTAGTTTCAGAAATGTAAGCATCAAACATGTATGATAAATATATGTAGAGATATGGAACATTTTGGTTTTGGACACTTGACGCGACCTTGACCTTGGGGCTCCAAAAAATGTCGACTGCACATCATTAACACTGTCTATGAGATCATTAGCTGCATTAATAGTCTAGGAGGAGTTTTAGGACAAAGGAGTTATGGAATAATAATAATAATAAAAATAACTCCTACGACAATAATGTATTTGGAAATTTTCAATCGCCAAATACAATAAAAACAAACAACAAAAACACAAACTATGAGAACAATAAAATGAACAAACAACAACATACACAAAATAACACCAAAAATGCACAAAATGGTGATAGAAATGATGTTAATTAGAATGTTCTAGTCAGATAAAGGGGGAAAACATGGATTCAGAAATAAAAGAAATGAGGAACTTGAGCCAAACACAGTTTAACAACCACTGAACTAATGGAACAAGAGAAAAGGTCATAATTAATAGATCTACAGACTCGTTCTGTCACTAATGCTACACAATGAAATCTTTTTTTTTTTTACCTGCAGTTTTTGGCACAACTTCAGCGTTGAGCTGCAACACAGAAAGATGAATTTAGAAACATTGAGTAAATAAAACATGTTTTATGATTAACCGCCATGAGGTGAATGTTTTGGCCTCACTCACCTCGAAGGTTACCCTGCCCAGCGGCTGGTTGTCGGCTGAAATGTCAAAGTAAACCGTCGGGTTGTTGTTCGCAGCCACAGGTCCATTACTGCACAGACGAGCAGCGGTAATGGCCACAGAACACAACTTTATCCTGTGAGATAAAGCCAACATGGTGAAATTAACGCGGACACTTACTGCTGTCAATCAACTCAGTGCGTGCAGTGAACCAGAGTCACGTTACACAACCGGCAAATCAGCTCCGAGCAAAGTATCG
Source organism: Gouania willdenowi (assembly GCF_900634775.1). Lineage (NCBI taxonomy): Eukaryota > Metazoa > Chordata > Actinopteri > Blenniiformes > Gobiesocidae > Gouania > Gouania willdenowi. The sequence goes on along the minus strand of NC_041062.1, from coordinate 967,643 downwards.
CGAGATATCACGCGAGTTTGATTTCTTCTTCTCCGGTGGAGGCTGCAGCGTTTCCTCGTTCTTTACTGCCACCTAGGGGGAGATAGCTGGATTCACCCATACATTACATATAAAAATGAATAAATAAAAATACATTTATTCGTTCTTTAATTCGTCATTGTGTTATTTTATACTTTCTTTCTTAAAAATATATAAACTCCCTTTCATTCATTCTTAAAAATACAAAAATTAAATAAAGATATAAACTTTCTTTCATTCATTTTATTTTATTCTTTCTTTCCTTCATTTTGTTATTTTATTTTTTCTTTCGTAAAAATATATAAACTTCCTTTCATTCATTCTTTAAAATACAAAAAAAATAAAGATACATTTTCTCTCATTCATTTTATTCTTTCTTTCTTAAAAATATATAAACTTTCATTCATTCATTTTGTTTTTTCTTTCTTTCAATCAATCATTTTGTTATTTAATTCTTTCCAACTTGAAAATATATAAACTTCTTTTCTTTCATTCGTTAATTTCATTATTTTATTCTTTGTTTCTTTCTTATAAATATATAAACTTCATTTAATTCACTCTTTTATTCATTCATCTTATTTCATTCTTTCCATTCATCATTTGATTTCCTGTCAATATAAATAATTACTTAATCAATTTAAAATCATCTTTTAACAAAAACATATACTGAGAATTATTGTGTCAGGTCAACATTACTTCTGTTCTGATGTCAGATATACATAAACACATGACTTATTCCCCAGGTAACGTTGTTGTAGACATAGTCGAGGAGAGCCTAGAACTAAGTAATATAAAGTAGGTACTAAAGAAAGTTCATTGTGTGAATAAAAGTAAACTGTTATTTTGACATTCTGTGCTTGAATAAACCACCTGTGGCAGTCAGTGCATATTCTTATTGATCGACTGTGATGTATAAAAGCACAAAAGACAAAACCACCGTGACATACAGGTGTCATCTGAATACATATTTATTAGATAAATATTAGGTTGTCACATCATCTAACTACATACAGTTCTGCAAGACTAAAAATCACAATTAGTTCCTTAATTTTTCTGACCAGTTTGGATTATGAAACGATTGTACATAACAATGTACAAACAAAGACAATGGCCACATCGCATGAGTCATGTTAGCTCGTATAATTCTTTCCAACTGTTTTTTTTTTTTAATATCAAATATTGTAGAAACTATGGATTACCTTACCATTTGTTCCTCTTATATCCATTCTTTAATAATCATATTTTTAGAATTTAGTTTTAGCACCTCAGAGAATGCAGGTGATGGACGAGAACACTAAATATTACAAGTAAAAGTGTCTGAATTCCCCAAAGGAATAAGTTGAAAGTATATTACAGATGGTGAGAGAGATCGCCATAAACACAAACTAACAGGTTTCATCTTTCATATTCAGCCACTTCCAGTAGAGAGGGTTGCAAGCTTTTTTATTATTCTGAAGAAACAATGCACATTCCCAGGGAAAATGAATACATTTCTGTTCACATGTCTCTATTTTATAATTTACATATGTACATGTATTCTTGGGACGTTTAATAGCCTCGGCATCCTTTCCAGGACAAACCATGATCATGATGTTAATATGTATTTATTTTTTCAGTATTTTGTCTTTTATTTACTCTTTTTATTCATTTATTTCTTTTTTCTTTTTTTTAAATAACATCCCCATCAGAAAAATGGCCCTTTATTGTGATTGTGCAAGAACAAAATTTGCTGCCACCAAATTTGACATGAAACATGAAATGATAACGTGTTTCCAAGAAGGTGGCAGTGTATTGTTAAACATGGGTTCAGACTCTCTTTTAATGCATGTTTGTGGCTTGAATATTACAGTGCTGAGGCAAATGTGATTTTTTTTAATGACAATTAAAATACATGAAATCAGGATGGTTAATTCAGCACAATGCTACAATCGAAAGAAATTGGATTTCTAGCCTTACAGATTAATACGAAAATCAGTATAAAATAATTTACCAAAAAAAAAAAAAGGGGATAGAAATGCATATGGTCTCGTGCTTATATAAAAAAAAGCCACATTTTTCTATAACAAAAATATAAACAATATCATGGATTTCTTAAAATATGGTTGTGATATATTTTCAAAATACCACTGTGTATCAACAATTAGCAACAATTATGATATTCACATGGCTCACACATTACACTAAAAGCCAGCCGATAAAAGTCATTAGACGACATTGATTCATTTCAACGGGAACAAAAGTATTGCTTCAAACGGAGTCCGAATTTTGAAATGATGCGACACAACCACGATTAGGTGACGCGAGAAAAGGGGGGGATTGGGGGTCGCGACCACAAACGTGAAGAAAAAGTGAGACGAAAGCTTAATGACCTGCAGGAAGTAGCTTATGAGAAGGCTGGACTGGGAGCTGGTTACAAACAGTCAGTGGTCAGGTGGGCGGGGCTTTTGGGGAGCACATGTGGTTAAATCATACAACTAATGATCGAAGGACAGACGACATTATCAAGATGATACAAAAATATTCACAATGGTATTTACATGTACAATAGCATTTCTTAAAAAATAATACATTTGCATACTGAACAGCACTCCATTCAAAAAGTGAAGCTGAAAAAAATAAAATAAACAAATGTGGCAAAAAGACGTCTGCACAAATACTGCTTGGAAAACCTCTTCTTTGACAGCAGCGCTGGATAAACTGTCACCTACTCCTCTTTAAAACACAACGTTTGCTACCTTCAATCACACCAGTAAACACACACACACGCACACACACACTTGCAGTCGTATACAGGACACACACATTTCTTATCTCATTCTTCTAACTTTGGTGATATTGAACGAACGGTTTCATCATGTAGCGACATTAAAAAATGAAATTTAAATCTAAAACAAACAAATATATCCAGCAAATACATAACAAACGCACTGCTGCAGATGTCAGCATCTTCCCTTCAATGTTAGTGTTAAATAAAATCATAGAAAAATCAACAATACAAAACTCAATAAAACCATTCTATCTTATTTAGTGTGGAACAGCACTAGACGAGGGCTTGGCACACATGCACTACATCATTTCACAAAGGAGAGAGAGAGACGCAAGTCTGCAAAAAAAACGCTGACGAGCAGCTGATGGTGTTGAAAGGAAGCAGAGCAGGAAGCAACAAGGGTCGTCATGGGAACCCCAACTCTCATGTACCTTTCATTTTCCTGGAAAGTTGTCCTTTTGTGCAGGAGGACGACAATGAAATATGTAAAAGATGTGCAATATTGAGGCTTTTTTGTTGCATTGAGCCCAAAAGTTACAGATTCCTTTAATCGTCGTATTGACAAAAGTATTTTTGTTGGACGTTCGTACTTAATTTTAAACTAAATGTTCCCAAAGGAACTTTTAAAAATGTTATCAGAAGAATATTTTATAAAATAAAACATGCAGATTTTCCCAAATCGCCGTTTAAAGAGTAACTAAACCCCAAAACTGCTGAATACCAATATATGTGGGTATGAAGTAGAGCTGTTTATTGATTATGGTCCAACTCTCAACATTTTAGTCAAACTATTTACATTTGTCGTATTTAGTTGATAAATGTCAGAGTTACCGCCCTCTATGGGTAGAAACCAGGATATTACAATAGATTTTTGCTATTGGCTGAGAACAAGATCATGTGATGTTTTGGGACCATCTTGCTTCACAAACAAGCACTGTTAGCCCCGCCCCTTTTATAATGACTATCATCTGTGGGCTCTACAATCTGTGGTGAGTAGGTTGGACTCAGAGACAAGTGACTAGAGGTATACTGAGTAATGAGTAGCTAGTTAGCATAGCATTGGAGATTTATAGTATAGAGTGGGCGTGTCTTAACTGCTCCAGGAGCCCCGCCCATAATTAAGGTCAGGAGAAAGCTGGGGTTTAGTTACTCCTTAAAGGATGTATTTTTTTGCATGGCCAGAATCACTTGTGCTTTTAATGACGTGTGTGCGTCGACAGGAAACCGTTCTGTGACACCAGGAAGTTACGGCCTCTTAGAGTGGAATCAGGAAACACACCTCGAGCCCAATGGCGGAGGTTTTTAACAGTGAGTCGTTATTTTCTCTCTAAAAATAAAACAGAAAAAAGACTAACAAAAATGCTACAACACGTTCCTAATGTGTGTGTGTGTGTGTGTGTGTGTGTGTGTGTGTGTGTGTGTGTGGTATTAAAAACCGAGTCTAGCTGCACAGTTTAAAGGTATCACCATAGAGCGAAGGCGAGGCAATCCCTCCCCCTCCCCTCCCCCCGCTGCGTCTTTAAGTTTGAACCACTTTGGGTGGAGTCTGTGCTGGCGAATGAAAACTGTACAAGAGGAAGAAGAGGAGGAAGAAGAGGAGGAAGAGGAGGAGGAAGAGGAAGAGGAGCGTGAGGAGTGCATCTTTGTGTTTTGTCAAGTACTGAGGAGCCACCGTGAGGGTCTCGGGGGGGAGGGGAGGGGAAGGGGGGGTAACTGCAGGCTGTCAGAGAAGTCTGTGTGTGTCTGAATTGCCTCAGTTGTTCTCAAAAAGAGATAAAAGGTCATCGTTGCTGTTGCTGGGGAGGTCCGGGGGGTCCAAGTACGACAAAAGTTCATCTGGTTAGCAAGCTCTGGAAGAAGCTGCAAGATGGAGAGAAAAAAAAAATCACGTAATTGTTAATTAATTACAATTGAAATTGAGTTTATATAATTTACTTTGTAATTATCATTTAAAAACTGTCATTTAAAATTTATTTGAACACAAAACTGTGGAACCATGTTACAGTTCTATGGCTTACACATACGTAGTTAACAATTATTAAAATATGTTTAAAAGTCAATGATATAATATTGAGAGATGACAATGTGTAATAAGTACGGTACTATTGCCAAAATGTTAAGAATGCCTTTTCTTTCATTCTTATTTATGTATTTTGTTTTTCTTTTTTGTCATTGTATGTATGCATTTATATATATATATATATGTGTATATATGCTTTGCTTGTTTATTTGTTTTTTTATGTTTGGTTGTCTGCTTCGTTTTTTTCTGTTTCTTTTGACTTGCTTTGAAATGTGTAAATTTGTGGTGTATATTAAAGGTGAAAAACACAATAAAAAAAGCATAATCGTAAAAACAATATGTTTCATATCAAGTCTACCTGTCAGTTTTCTTTAGGATAATTTTTAATTTAAAAAAATTACTTAAAGAAATTGAAATCTATATGTATATATAGAGTATACTGTGCTCAGACGCACACAGAAAATATTAATATCAATAATATCATTGATTAGGAAGCCTGACAAGTTAACAAATAGATGAAAAACTAAATTTAATGATAGATAATATTTTTTAGTGTATTCTACAGTGGACCTGTTGTCATAAGAGATGCTTACAGAAAGCTAACGTTTTATGGGGTTATTTATGATTAAACGTTCCGTAATTGTAATTAATTGTAATTGAACTACAATTATTGAAAATGTAATTCCAATTAACTTTCAGGGGAAAATAATAAATGTATATGTAACAGTAAAAAAGGCTGGTCAACGTAATAATATTAATAATAATAATAATAATAATAATAATAATAACTATCTAATGAATAAAACTAACAGCGAATAAAATCAATAAAACATAATTTAGCAGAAAGTTTTTGTAAAGAGATTTAAACATGAATAGTCTGTGGGGCCCTGAGGGGGGCTGGGAGGACGTCCCACATCCTTGGAGACCCCATGGTGTGTAATCATCATAACTGAGTGTAATTGAACATGGATAATTGGAGACATAATTGTAATTTTAAAATGTAATTGACCCTAAATCTGGTGAACAGTGGAGCTGTTGTGGATGACTCACGTCTAAAGATGGTTCCGGCATGTCGGACCCTGCCTGGCTGTCCAGGCTGCTGGAGGGGTTGAAGGGGTCGCTGTGTGGGTGGCTGTTGGGACCAGACTGCTGCTGCTGCTGCTGCTGAGGAGGAGGAGGAGGAGGAGGAGGAGGAGGAACTTGTCGTGAAGGCTGAGGAGGTCCACTGTGGTGTAGCTGCTGCCCTGATTGGCTCCCGGGGTGAGGAGACGCGTGTAAACTCTGCTGCAAAGGACCATGGGACTGGTCGTTGACCACAGAATGAGGTATCTTAAAAAAACGAGGGAAACGTTCAGAGTGTGTGCAACAAACTGACTCAATGTGTCATGAATTATGACATCATCTTCAAATCTGATCTATGCAAGAAATGATCGCTGTAGCCGTTCTGAAAAGAAGAAGTGCCAAATTAGAATCAGAATCAGACTTTATTGATGTTATTGTTACAGAGGCTCAAGAAGTATAAACAATAAACAAACAAAGGGAAAAAAAATAAATAAAAAAAGAAAATGTAGAAAAATAGAAAAATAAGAATTAACAGATTTTAACAATATTTTAACCAAAGATTACAGTGGCTGGAAGTGTTACAGAAAAACATGAATGCAAACCGGCCACAACGGAAGTGTTTCCGCAACGGAAGTGTTTGCGACGGACCGGTATTATGATATGATAGCCTAATATGAAAAATATAAGAGTATCCTAATCAACTTTCACTTACTTTCATATGTGTTTCGATGTCTTCTTCTCTGTTCTGGTTAAAAACATCCACCAGAAACGTGTCCGTCTGTAATACCGGTCCATCGGAAACACTTCCCTTGTGGAAACACTTCCCTTGTGGAAACACTTCCCTTGTGGCCATTTTGTATTTGTGTTGTGACCTTTTTGCATTCACCTGACACTTCCCAGCCACCGTAAAAGATAGATAAATGATAGAATATTCCATTAAATTCTGAAGGGGATGTAAATCAATAAACTGATTCTGGATCAGCTTAGAAAATCAAAAAGCAATCTATCTTTTATAAAATATATATAAATATCTAGATCTGACCGATCAAAATGAAATTTGACACAGTTATGTCTGGATATTATAACTGTAAATATTTGGCGCTTAAAGAAGGTTGGTGCTGACTCAGTGTTTTTGTTCTTTAATTAATGTAATTTATTCATCCATCCATCCAGACCTGCTTTGTCCTGTTTTTTAGGGTCGCGGAGGTCTGTTGGTGCTTATCTCCAGCTCACACTGGGCGCTAGGTGGGGGTACACCCTGGACAGGGCACCAGGCCATCGCAGGGCAACACACACACACACACACACAACACGCGCGCACACACACGCACACACACGCACACACAGTACCCAGAGGAAACCCTCGCAGCACGGGGAGAACATGCAAACTCCACACAGAAAAGACTCAAGTGTCCACCTCAGGACTTGAATACAGGACCTTCTTGCTGTGAGGCGGACGTGCTAAGTTTAATCATTTATTCATATTATTATGTATTTATTTATTTATTTAGTGCTTTTGTTCTATAATTGTGCACCAAATTTGTCAATGGTTACAATTAAAATTCAGGTTTTCTGCGTCCTCTACATGTCAAACTAATGCCTATTTATTTATTTATTTATGTATGTGAGCGTTCCACTGCTTACTGAGTCGGGCATGTTGTGTGACAGTGGCTTGTCCTGTGGCATCAAGACTGTTGGGCATGTCAGGAGGGTGGGAGAGCTGTGGGCCGTGCATGAAGTCGTTCATGGACGTCCCTCCAGGCGTGCCGTGAGGGAAGTCAAAAGTTAGCGTGTCCTTGATAACTGTTGCCTGCAAACACAACAATGTCAGTTTTTAAACCAAAAAAACACTTTAATGCAGTGTTTTCCTTTCATCTCAGAGATGTATCTACCTTGGCTGCTATACTCGTTGTTGTTTCCCCCCTTGGCCCGAGGGTAGCGACGGGTACGGCGATGGTCCAGGGCCGAGCTGAGTATCATCTCCATTACATTCGGCATTATCATCTGGCTGGGACTCATCATCTGAACCTCTTAGCCAGAGGTCCGTCTGGATCCTCTTGATGTGGATATCAGTCTTAATGGCTACAGGCCGCCAGCTACACGTGGGGTCGATGGTGACCTCCTCAAACTCTGAGCTGGTGAAATGAACGGGTGTCGTTATGAAAAGGCTCTCAGTGAGAACATTGTGTTGTTACTTACTTTTGGATGGCGTTTAGGATTCCCCACATGTACTGGTCTACTCCAGTCCTTCTAATAACGCTGTTTTACTGAGGAGACAATGAATAAAAAGGTATTAACTTAATGATTTATTATTCCAGGATTCCCACACTTTTCTCACAAGGATTTTTAAAACTTTTCCAAAATATTTTCCCAAATTTCCATGACTTCGTTCTGAAGCGCTAAGATCTTTTTTTTGCGTATGCATTCCTGGTTTTTAGCGTACGCCAGTCTGTAACGTGCAGCACTTTCACTTTGAGATAACACTGAAACATATTTAGGTTTAATGTATTTTAAACATTAAAATAAAAAAGACTATATTAACAAAACAGTTAAAATATTCCATAACTTTTCCAGGAACTTCATGACCATGGGGACCATTGTTTCTAAAAGTGATTGATAAAGTTTTACACATAAAGGCTGACATTACGCTGTCATTGTAATAACATGACATATGTCGTTAGCATGAATAAGATTGTCATTAGGAGCTGTTTGTTACCCTAACCCTTCGTTACCTGACCAGGGGTCACCAACCTTTCTGAGACCGTGGCTACTTTAAAGTACTGAATAATCTGAAGGACGACCGGTTTGATACACACTTATTAAATACTACATTTTCATGGTTTCACTTTAATTAAAAGATTAGATAAGAAGGAAAACTAGCAGTAACTTAAAAAGTTAAGAAATGTTTCAACATGCAACACCTTTTTTTTCTTTTCATTACATTTCATAGGAAATCTTTATGTTCCTATTAACTAGCCAATACTAAGAACTTTTTAACTAATCGTAAAACATGTAAAATTAGTAGCATTTAACAATTTTAAAGTGAGTTTGAAGCCTGGCAAGTAAATGAGATTTTAGACAAAGCTCATTGGTTAATAGTGCTGTTGTTAGCAGAGCCCTGAGGGCCCCTCATATGGTCCATGTGGGCTACATGGTGCCCACAGGCATCATGTTGGTGACCCCTGCCCTAAACTCTAACCCTAACCCCATCAGATCCCTCCACCTAACCCAAAAAAGCCACATAGCTCCAAAGGTGTCATCTATTCATGCAAATGACAGATAATGACAGCGTAATGTAAATAAATCTTTTAAGTAGTGGTACCAACTAATGTCATAATTCTTTGATCTTAAAGACTACAGTGCACGTACTTGCAAACAGGACACCTCCACGTTCCTCGCTCACAGTTCAGTTGTAAATACGACTCCAAATCAAAACACTGCAAAACACAGACAAATAATCCAGAGTTGAAATGATCCGCGTTGTTTTTTTGCTGAGAAAAACAGGAAATGATGTGAAAGTTCAAACCTGGACATGTTTGCAGTCGTGGCCTCTCGCTGGAAGCTGTATTCTCCGGAAGGTGATCGGACATTTGAGGGAGACCTTGATGGCCGTCTGTTCTACGCCGTCCTCTCCGTTGAGCGCGGCGTTGCCCGATGACGCTGCTACGCTGCTGAAGTTCCTCTTAACTGTGAGGTGATAAATAGAACAAAGGTGTCAAAGTCATTTTAGTTCAGGGGTCAAATACACACCAGTTTGATCTCAAGTGGATCTTAGGCATGAAAAAAGAGAATTTCAACATTAATATGCTGTATTTTTCACTTCCAGGTATAAATTACATATAAAGTTAAATACGAGTTGGACACTAACCAACATTAAGTGACCTCTTAAAATTAAATTTTACTTACATTTCCTTGACATTATGAACAATTGGGATTTAATGTAGTAGAATAATTTGAAAAAAATTGCAGAATTTGGAAAAAAAAAAAAATTATTTTCATTCAATTTGAGATAAAAAATGAAAGTTATCCTGAGATATAAGCGTGGGAAATTTGTACATTTGTATCAATCTGTGTTTGGATAAACTAAAATATCTACAACTGAATTATTATGTAATTCACACAATGATTTATGTTGTTTCTGTCATTTTTTACTTTCTCCCGTGGGCCGAGTTGGACGCTCTAAAGCAGGGGTTTCTCAAATGGGGGTACATGTACCCTTATGGGGTACACAATGTCACTCCAATTTGAGAGAGAAAGCGGAAAATGAACAAATAAAGTGTCAAAATAAATCTATTCAGGAGCCACTAAATCAGTGTTTTTCAACCTTGGGGTCGGGACCCCATGTGGGGTTGCCTGAAATGTGTGAAAAATTAAAATTTATCATTTTTTAAATGTTTGTTATTATTTACAATTTTTTTTAATCAAAACAACACATCATTCTTAAAATACTGTATATGTATACTTTCACTTTGTGAAATATAAATCTAGTTAAACTAAATGCAGTAAAAAATCACGATCCAAAAAAGGTTGTGAACCACTGGATTTAAATACTGTTTATTTCACTTATTTACTAAATCAGATTACTTTAAAATGTTTATTGTCACTCGTTCATTCCATAATTATGATCTAAAGATGATTTTGAATAGTTTTTTAAGCAAAATGTTGTAGTGAGACAAAGGAGGGACTTGGATACAGAAATAAGTGAAAGGGGACGAGGAGCCTAAATGTTTGAGAACCACTGATCTAATGGGCCAAATTGGAAAGTGGTGGTGAAATACCTTTGGTGATGCAATGTTCTGCAGGGAGGAGCCTCTTCTTCAGCAGACCCTGAAGGACGGAGCGAACCGAGGGCCGATGGACCAGCTGCAGCACGAACAAGTGCGACTGTGGGAAGAGAACGAAAAAAACCATCATCCAACCTCTGTTTCAACTCATCACATCAACCAACGAAGAAAGCAACAGTTTCTGTGTGTGTGTGTGTGTGTGTACTCACACAGCAACAGGCAGTCACCGTGATCTGGATGGTGTTCCTTCCTGGCTGACATACGTGTTTTAAGTGCAGGGGTTTGTGGGACGTCTTGTTATCACCACGCTCGATGGTGAGGGCGTGGCGTTAACGCTGACTTGGACCGACGCCGGCCAGTTGGTGTTCATCTGACGATCTTCATGGTGGTAGCACTTAAACTGCAACTCCAGGTCTGATCTGCACAGATAACAGATAAGGAATATTTTTATCATTTTCCTTCTGTTATTTTTATTATTATTATATATCTGATGTGAGCTGCCATGACAGTAAATAAAAATACTGTACTCTAAAAATAGTATAATTTGAAGATTCCGTTTGGTGGGTTTCTGCTTTTATTCCTCTATGTTTCATTCCTACTTTAATGCCTTTAATCAAACTGAGTTGTTTTATGCATTTGTTGATTTAAAATCTGCTTCTAAAACTGATTTTAAGCGACAACAAGGATTTCATTAAACCTGAGAAAGAATCAAAACACCTTCATTTTGTTCTTGCCTTATTAAAAGTTGCATTAGCATCAAAGCAGAGGAGCTGTTAATATTTCCACTAATTCATCTGCTATGAATGTGTAACGTATTTGTATAACTTGTCCTAATGTACTCTCCTGTAAAGATTTGTGATGATATTTAATGTCCTCAGAGATAAATTATGCAACACAATTCAATTCAAAACCTTTAGTTAATTTGCTTTTTCATTCACACGTCATTATATAATTATTACACCACATGGTAAGATTTTCACAGTTTTCAGAGGCAGATCAAATTTATATTATAGTTTTATAATTTATTGTCATTTTTTTAAACACGTCAGACCAGGGTTGGGGTCAATTACATTTTTCAGTTACAATTACATTTTCAATTATCCATGTTTAATTTCAATTCAGTTATGATTACAGTGACCAGCATTTATTCCAATCACAATTAAATTACAATTATTATTCATCTTCAGAAAGTCAATTACAATTAATCACATTTACTGAGCATGAAAGAAATAACCTAATAAAAGTGAACCTTCCTCTTGTGTTAGCTTTCTGTTAGCATCTCTAATGCTAACGGTCCTAAATCAGCTGTAAAATACACTATAAACTAAAATCTATCATCTAATTTATTCATCATCTATTGATTACCTTGTTAGGTTTCATAATCAATGAAAATATAGGTTTTAATATTTATGGTGTGGGTCTGAGGCTTTTTATGTGTCAGTATAACTATATAATTATTTTTTTTTAAATGGTAAAATGTGGGAAAGCTTGATATGAAACATATTTAATAATTAACTACATATGTGTAGAACTGTTAACATGGGTCAATTACCAATTACAAAGTCAATTATCTTAACTCAATTACAATTTCATCACGATTACGACAGCAAACAGATTTTTAAAAGTACAATTACAATTATAATTACGCCATAATTGTATTAATTATCAAATTACACGATTACAATATAATTGACCCCAACCCCCAACAACAAGACAAGAAGTGCTTTTACTTTGAAAAGCTCCATAACAACACACCGTTGTCCTACCTCCACATGAGTGTCTGGTGTTGAACAGACGCCGTAAGTGAAAGACGTGGTTGCTGACGGCCAGATTATGCTCCAGTCTGAAGGGCTCCAGTACGACCCCGTCCCGTACTGGGAACGTCAGCCGCAGCTCCTCGTTGTGGCTCGCTGTGTTTGAAGAAAAGCTGAAGAATTAGATGATCCACAAAAATAATAATATTCACTATTTTATTCCTGACCTGGGGGGGGAGGAAGAGACGTGATATTTGGTTTGATGTCAGGAGGGAAAGGTGGCTTCACTCCTGGTTTGGCGACAGATACGGAGGGATGTTGCTTCCTGGGGTCATCGGAGGGGTGGGGTTTCCAGGCACTGTGGAGTGAGGGTAGTTCCCCACTGTCTCGGAGGCTTTATGGAAGAGAAGTGATAAAATAAAATAAATAATATTGACCAACACAATAAATGAATAATATTCTACAGTGATAACACACATACCCCATTCATACTACTCTGGTTGTACTGGTACCCACTCCCAGGGAACTGTTTGTTTGGCCATTAAAGGGGGGCTCTTGCTGCAATTGAATAAAAAACAGATGTTTTCCCCGTTTTTATTTGTTAGACAATATTGTTGAAACAGCCTCGTCATCATACCTTATAGTACTGTCCCATGGCACACTGGGGGGTGGGTACTGGCCAGGCATCTGCTGCCCTGGCATCCTCTGGCCGGGGTTAGTTGGGAGAGGGCAGCGGCCTGGAGGCATTGGGAGTAGGGTACGGCCCCTGCTGGTTCGGAAACTGACTGTTTGGTCCATACTGCTGCCCACCATAGTTTGGCTGGGGGGGGGGTGAATAAAAACACGTGGTAAAGATACTTTATAGTAAATGAGGCACACAGTAGACCAGGGGTCACCAACCCTTGAGAAACTGTAGCTACTACATAATTACTGTATAGTCTAAAGGGCCTGTTTAAAAAGAGCTTCTTAAATAGTTTCACTTTAATTAGAGGTGAAGATAATAATGAAGACTAGCTGTAAATAAAAAACTACTACTACTAGCTACAAACAAACAACTTTTTTACTATTCGTAAAACATGTAAAATATGTAAATCCACCTTATATTATATATAACGTACCACAACCCATACACCAAATGTGCAGCATTTGAAAACATTTGTCACATGTTCAGTGAAAATACACATTTAAATATGTTAATTTAATACTAAAACTTTATCACGTGCTGCAGTATTTAACTTTAACTAAGTAATAACTACATTTATCATATGTATTTATCTTTGTGAGTTTGAATCCTGGAAAGTAAATCAGATTTTAGACGGAGCTCGTTAATGACGAGAGCTCCTGAGGGCCCCTTACATGGTCTGTGTGGGCTACCTGGGGCCCGCGGGCACCGTGTTGGTGACCCCTGCAGTAGATGTTTGATCCGCTCACCTCCCCGGGGTACGGCCTTTTCATGCCCCTGCATTGCTATGCTCTGCGGCGGGGCCCTGCGTAGCCTTGCGTGGCATCCCTCTGCCCGTGAGCCCCGAAGGGTCCATGCCCTGCCCCCGAGGCTGGTTCATCCCCATTGGGGGGCCGCTCTACTGGATGCATTCATGGCCGCGCCCATGTTTCCAGGGAGGGACGGAGGCCCGCGGGGGTCCAGGTTGGTTCATGAACTGACTGTTGTACGCCCTGGTTTGGTCCCATCTGGAACGAGGAAACACTCAATCTAGAAAACAACATGGGATCCATCAACCAACGGGATTCTCTGGACAAACCCTGTACTGATGGTGGATCGGTCGTACCGGGCCGTTATTGGTGATGTCCTTGTTTTGGGTTCTTGCAGCGGCAAGCAACAGTTGCCGTTGCCGTGGCAGTCGCTGGTGGCGGCCGCTGCGGCAACAGCAGCGGCCGCAGCAGCAGCGGCCGGTTGCGTGAAGTCAGACGGAGGACGGGAATGTGGCGGCATCCCCATTCCACCGGGGCCAGCGTTCGGTCCTCCTGGGTAACTGACATTAGTTCACTCATTAGATCATGAACTGGCACAATTATCTAAGATGTTATGGGCACAGAGCAGGAGAGTCATTATCACATTAATAAGTTCCCACACTTTTTTCACAAAGATTTTCCAAAACTTTTCCAAAATTGCTTAACGTCCCACAGTAATAGAAAAGGTTGAATTCTAAACATTTAAATTATTCCATGACTTTTCCAGGAATTACCAGGAACCCTGACATTAGTCTCCATCTCTCTGTGCTGTAAATAATGTTTGCCTATTAATACATTAAGGTGTGTTGGCATGCGTCTGTCACAAATGACAATGCATTTCTTCGTCACGTTCATTTGTGGCATTTAGGACGTTTTATTGACGGGTTCCTTCCTGTAAAACTCTGAAGGAAATGACGTGGGATGGAGTGCTTTAGAATTCCATTGACATTTTGATTCTCCAGGCCCAGCGTATTTGTGTACATTTTTACACCAACAATTGTTTTCATTTTATTCTATTTAGATTTTTGTACAGTCAGGAAAAAGAGAAGACTGACCTTGACCTTGAGCAAAGGTCAAGGTCACACATTGAAAGAATGTTGTTCAATGGTACCAGTCTGAGAACTGATCTCAATTGTGGCCAAGTTACAGAGAAAAATTTTTTTTTGTTTTTTTGTCACGTCATGAACTTTGACCCCTACTGATCTTTTTACTGGTAGGTTGTACAGCTTTGGTCTAATTAGATCAAATAATCCACTTGAGATTAACTTTTTCATAAATGTAAGCATAAATCTTGTATGATAAATTTTCATAGAGATATGGAAAAATAAGGGTTGTCCCTATGAGATGACATACTTGTCATTAGTGCTGGCATTAATAGCCTTGGAGGAGTTACACAACAAAGGAGTTGCAGAAGAAAAATAATAAGAACTAATACAAAAACAATTTTCAATTGCCAAATATAATTAAGAAGCTTTTTTTTCTTATTTCTGGAGCAGAACTTACGTCTAGTTCTTTGAGAAAAACTTTCTCCATTGGATGGATTTATTTTAGTCTACTTACTTGTTACCAAATCCTCCTCCTCCAGGGTAGTTGGGTTCGCCCCGTAC
This sequence comes from Gouania willdenowi, assembly GCF_900634775.1. Classification (NCBI taxonomy): domain Eukaryota; kingdom Metazoa; phylum Chordata; class Actinopteri; order Blenniiformes; family Gobiesocidae; genus Gouania; species Gouania willdenowi. The sequence goes on along the minus strand of NC_041062.1, from coordinate 952,161 downwards.
ATGCCCTGCTGCATGTACGCCTGGTTGGCGTTGCCTTTGTTGGAGAACTGCTGTTGAGGACCAGGGAACTGAGGTGAGTTCATGCCTGGATTGTTCCCAGACATGCCTGATCCCATCGGGTTAACTCCAGGGTTCATGGGGTTGTTGTTGTTGGACATTTGATTTCCTAATACCTGCAGAGACAACGACACAAAATGAACGATGCGTTTAGACGACAGTTGAAATAGAATCAGAATACATGAATACATAGATTTATAAGCTTTAATTCACCTGTAAGTCGATCTAAATGCATTTAATATCAAAGCCACTAATTAAAAGCCAATTAGCAAATCAAAGTCATCACCTTGACACTGATAACAGACACTGTCCTTCACAGCTAATTATTTCAGATATTAAAAGCAGAAAAATCATAGTAATTAAAGATACACCATTAGCATATTTAATGATCTCTATACACTATGAAATGACCCCTGATGGGAATAACATTTAAAACACTAGAAAATAAGAGGATTCAGGTCCTTTTCTGACACTTTGGGTTCTTACTTGGCTTTGAGAAGTGTTGGTCACACCCCAAACGGTGGTCACCACAGACACTGAACCCGGAGGCTGATTGGTGTTCTGTTGCCAGGGAACTGAGTCATAGGGAAAAGAACCATCTCTGCAGGAAGTGGACAAAACATGGCATGTAGATTAATACGTATTGTTACAATAAATTGATAGAATGTGACATGTTACGCAGCAGGGATTGTAAAATGTTGTACATGCCTAAATATGATTTATTATTATTAAATATTAATATTATTATTATTTATTGATTACAGTACAAGCAGTGTGTCTAGCAGCTTGTGATTATGCATAAGGGACACTTAGCTTCATGCTAACAGAAAAAAAGGTTTTCCCTGAGTCTGCTTTGTTCACACAAACACACACACACACACACAACACACAAACAAACACACACACACGAGCCAAAATGCACAGCAGTGTTAGGACCGACCCGTGCGAGAGGCCGGGCTTCATGGAGCTCATGGGGGGCTGCATGGGCACTTTTCCTGGCGCTTCGTTCTGCCTGTTCTTCTGGTGACGAAGGAGGAGGAGGCGTCCTAGCTCCTCACACCACGACGACAGGAGGGCTGGAGGAGAAGAAGAAAGAGGATTTTAGTGCAACTCAACTCTCAAACTTCCATAAAACTCTGAAAAAAATAAGACAGAAAATGTAATCATACTTTAATGGTTTGTGGACTTGTAAAAAAAACATTTACTGTTTTTGTAATAAAAAAAGTTAATTTATAATAATAATAATAATAATGTATTGGATTTTATATAGTGCTTATCATAGACACTCAAAGTGTCTATATTTATCAGGGTCAAGAAGGGATAAGCAAACATTTAAAATGGTTAATTTTCAATTTTGTTTCTAAACAAAAAAACACCTTTTTTTTCATTATGGTGAAACCAGAAATTGCTCTTTTCAAAATAAGAGCACATACATGAGTATATACATACATTTTCTGTACAAAATCTCCTCACACGCCCACTTCAGTGCAATATATCTGCAGCAATTTCTGCAGATGACGAGCCTTATTTTGCCATTTCAAAAATGATTCAGAGTACGGTTCCAAAGACATTTTTAAACCATCAGGGAAAATATAGAGAAAATTCATATATTTTGGTGACAGAAAAACAGCAGCGTCTTCATATATGTGCTCTTATTTTGAAAAAGAACAACTTCCAGTCTCACAATAATGAAAACAGTGTTTTATTGTTTCTGTTCTCTGGTATTTCTGTTTTTGGGTTTTAGAAACAAAAATTGAAAATCAATGAATTTTTAGATGTTTCTTTTATCCCTTCTTGACCCTGATTAAGAAATATGTGTTGAATTTCAATGAGTTTTTTTTAATTTAAAAACAAAAAATCAAATAACCACTCATTTTAAGTTTTTTGATTTCCTTTTCTGAACAGAAAATTCAATGATTGAAACATACACTGACCCCCTAAGCAATAGTCGACATCAGGTTGCCGTGGCTACCTTTGGCCACTAGGATTCACTCTTGGTCTGCAGATGGACCTCAATCATTCCCGCTGTGTCTGCCTCTACCTACCATGTGATTAGGTAGTTTACCAAGTGCCTTTGATTGAATCATCTGCTTTTCATCTGCAGTGCATGTGTTTGCACCGCAGCGTTTCCCCCCTTTTCTCTCCCTCTCACATCCCTTTGCCTCCTGCTATCCATCTCTACTGTGTCAGGAGGAGGGAGGGAATGTGGATATATCAAAGAGCAGGGCAGCCACCTCCTTTTAGGATTCTAGGCTGAGCAGAGGAGGAGGAGGAAGATGAGTGAAACCAATACTTGGTGATTTCAGCTGCAGTTTGTGCAAAAAAGCCACGTCAACAGAGCAGAGTGAGTCAGTGAGACATGGAGCTAATGTCACCAACATGGCAACTATCTGATCCACCACACGTGCACACATGTACGAGTGAAGGAGGACGCAAACACAGACCCCCCCCCCCCCCCCCCCACCAAACGGCACCTCCGAGCCTTCCATTTGAACACTGAGCACACCAGCCTTGCTCTGTGTAAAGATGAGGCTGGAATACAAAAGACGTGTACAGATGGTGCCAGCAGTCTCCCTGCCTGTCCCCCCCCACCACCCCATTCCCTCACCTTCCCCTCCCTCTCCTCTGAAAGCAACACGGGGCTCGGGCTCACAGGCAGCTGCTTTTTCCTCCTCTACACCCACCAATGCGCCCTTTCTCCCCCCCCCCCCCCGTTCTCCCTCCTGTTCATGGTACAGCAGGTGCCAGGAGACAGACTGTGCTGTCCCTCCAGAGATGAACTGACGTTACTTCACCAGCACTTTAGATGACGGAGAGATATCCCCACCAAGGTGTGCATCGTCTAAAAACATCACACACACACACACACACACACACACGGATGCTACTTTTAATCTAATACTGCCGGATCAAAGTGTGGATAGTACGTTTACTGGGTTCACGTCTATGTCAAAATGTCCTGCAGTGTTTTAACGGCGACGCTCGCTATCCTCAGACCCCCCGTCTGATGGAGAGAGTTTTCAATTCAAGTGCCTGGCGACCAGCCAGAACGTTACAGCTCAATTACCAGTAGGTCCCATTATTCTCCTCCAGTAAGGGGTAACTCACACTCACACTCACACTCCCGTCTGTGTTGATAAACATGTTTCCACCATTTATCACTTCGCCGTGCCACCAGCATCCTAATGTCAACAGCTGCAGGAGGAAAAAACACCAGGACGAGGCTGAAAAACCACAAAACTCAAGTGATGGGAGAAGACGACGATAAGTGGGAATTATTATCATCAGCACATAGAATTATCAGAGGTGTAAAGAGTTCTGATACTCAAGTAGAAGTAAGTCATATATAAAATACTCAAGTACAGAGGTGAAAGTAACTGATTACAAATACTCACGTTACTGTAGTTGAGTTGTTTTTATGGGTACTTGTACTTTTTGAGTATATTTCTAAATCAAGTAATTCATTACATTTCTACACCAAACCGTTACTGAGTAAAATATATATATATTTTTGTTTTAAAACGACTAACGGACATTGTGAAACTACAAAATAAATGTATCTATACTTAGAGAATGATTGTCTTAATTTTATTTAAAAATAATTGTACATTTTAACAAACCCCAACATGAACCTAAGAAAGTGACTTTGATCAGAAATTGCACAAATAAGAACATATGGATTATATTCAATATGAGACCATGGAAATAATTTAAATTTAATTGTAATAAATAACTTTACTTCTTTTAAAACATACTTAAAGACAAGTAAAACTACTGACCCATAAAAACAACTCAATTACAGTAACGTGAGTATTTGTAATCAGTTACTTTCACCTCTGATATTTAGCACCTATAGCACCTAAACCTGTTTAAAGGAGGGACTCTTCAGGTTTCATAAAGCCCACATGTTGGCCCCTCCCACTACAGGACAGTGCAGATACCAAACACAAAAAATGACTGTTCCATCCTCTCTTCTTCTCCTGAAGCAGAGCCATCTGTTTCTCTACATGGATAAAGCCAAAAACGACGAATAATCATCCCAGTTGTAACACTTCCAGATTTCAAAGACCATTCTGGAGTGGATCAAACTGGAGTTGTGTGCTCCTGAGCATCTCTGTGCCATGTTGACACTGGTCTCCCTGGTGGGGAGGAGTCTGTGTCCTCCATTAGGAGACGAGGCTATCCTGTTAGCCTTGTAGATAGCCCCCAGGGGCTCAGCTAGCTGAGTCTGAGCCGTATTGATATTCTGGTGCTCAGCTGGCTGGCCTGATGGTCAAGAACGGTGAAGGGCGGGAAACGCATCTGCCGTGACCGGACAACGAGATGGGTGGTTCAGTGGTCAGGCATGGAGCTTCCAGCTCCGTGTGCTGTCAGGAAGTCCCCAGGGAGATGTGACAAATGACACGGGCAGCTTCCCTGACAGTTGTTCAATGCTCTTTCCAATGATGATGCTCCCCAACCCCACTTTTCTCCGCTCACACAGACAGGAGGCAGAGAGATGAACTGAGCTGATTACAGACCTTAATTGCATCTCTGCTTTGCTCTCCAGGAGGAAGAAGACCTTTAGGACGGAGATATGTTTTCAATACATTACTAAACACTTTTTCCTTTTTAAGGTCTCGTCTATTTAAGACATTAAAACACTGCAAAAATAATGAAATATTTACATCCTAGCACAGGGTTCCTCCAATTCAAGACTTTTTAATGCCATTTGAAACTTGATTTATGACCAATTTCACAAAAATACACAAAATGACAGTAAAATACACAAATATCAAAATCACTCCAAAAACATACAAGATGAATACTAAAATAGCCAGAAATCTATAAAACAACAACAAAAATACAATACATAAAAACTATTTAGAAAAATCTAAAAAAATAAATAAAAAACTAATGTTACCATTTATTTTGAAATGTGAGACTAATTACAATCATAAATTCACGCGTTAACATTTAAGACTTTTGAAACATTGATTTAAGACATTTTAATGACAATTAAGGCCATATTTTTTTACAACATTTACAGTTAGATTTAACAATTAGAATAGACAGGAGGTTTAAAAAGGTCTGTAGGATGAAAAAATGAGAAAATACGACTATTTCTTAAATCTTTCTGCATCATGATGGAGAAGCACGTGGAGTCTGTTTTCCTTTATGCTGACAAGGTTCTGCAAACGGTGCAGCAGGTAAAGCAGATGATCCTCGTCCACCCCCCCACCCCACCCTCTCTGCTCTGTATCCAATGAACACCTGCTCCCCAGTCAGACCCTGTTCTCCCACCTGGCATCGCCCCACACGGTTTGGTCACAAACGTCCACACAAACCTACAGAACACATCGTGCACATCGTCAGCGCTCCGAGTATTCCCACACTAACAGGAACAAAGAGCTCCTGTTTTTGCAGTAAAAGCTGAATGATGACCCCCAGTTGGCTTGTTTGAAGACTTTAAGCCAAGACGGCTGAAAGGAGAACAAAGACCATGTACAAACTAACAAGAACAGCTCTAGTAGGCTGCACTCTATTCACTTTCTGTTCCTCCCTCTCTTGTCCCTGCTCAGAAACGTCTGAATGGACACAAGCCTCCTGCAGGCCAAAGTCAATTAAATTAAGAGAGAGTTTAGGGAACCGTTGTATCCCTGGTTACTGAACGCGCATATGCAAAACCGTCAACGTGTAGTTTTTGTTGGGGAAGAATAACTCACTTATGGCATCGCGCATCAATTTCTAGAACTGTAAAAGTCTGGGATTTGGCTCCGGTTGGTAGAAAACTACCCACGTTGCCATGACAAGGCTCTGCTGAGACACGCTGCATAAACTGCAGACAGGATCATAAATCATCTTCTGATGTGCCAAACATGGACACACTCGTCACCGCCGCTGCTCGCCTGGCAGACATTCAACCTCTTTCTCTCTTCACACCGATGCCACAAATTATCTTAGCGAGGGAAGTTTGATAGAGAAGTGGAGAAAACGTGCTCATCACATGGACTTTTTGACTCATCATTTAAAGGAGAAGGTGTAACAGGTTATGGACCTGCCACACCATGACAGCCAAGAGTCGTATTAGCCCTTCATCCATGTCGGGATAATTATGTGGAAGCTCAGCGGCATAACGCCCCAAACACAATGTTTAGGGTTTACACTCCGTAAAGCCAAGTCTGTAATCTGTCTTTTTTAAGGCAAACATCAAGTTGAATGACTTACTTTGTGATATGTTAGCGACAGGAGGCTGTAGGAGTGGAAAGGACGTGAAAATACTGACACGCAGACGTGTAAAGAGTACTGATATACTGTATCTACTCAAGTACAAGTCAGTCAAACATAAAATAATCAAGTACAAGTAACAATTAGCTCAATGAAATAATACTCAAAGTAAAAGTTACTCGTTACTTTCACCCCCTCGTGTTTATAGTTGGTAATAAATCTTGGTACGGGTCCCTTACACACAGTAAACATGTAGAAACTTAAAAAGGAAGAAACACAATCTACCACAATTGGAACTTAATTTATTTTCCACAATAAAAGCATCTGTAGAAAATAAAAGGTTTGTCAAAATGTACAATTATTTTTTAAATAAAATAACACCAATGAATTCAATTCAAAATAAATAAAATTCCCAGGCTCTAAGTATAGATACATTTATGAACTCTACGTTTAATCTGATTGGTCGACTATGATTTGATTGTTGTCTGGACATTCCATTTTTTGTAGTTTCACAATGTCTGTTAATCATTTTAAAACAAAAAATATATAATTCACTTCTTTTAAAACATACTTAGGTACAAGTAAAATGACTGATTTAAGAACCCATAAAAGTATTTGTAATCTGTTACTTTCACCTCTGCTGACATGTCAACAACATGAAATAATCACCAGCAGATCTGAAGCAGTTCTTTTTTTTAAGTGTAAATGCAATATTTAACAGTGTGATAATAAAAAAAAAAAACAGACAAAAAACTCCAGCAGTGTAGAGTGAAATCATTAGCACTAACAGTTCTCAAACAACCAGACAACTGCCTTCTGTGCACACTTCATCTCAGTCTGCTCTTTTTTATTTCCTTTGCAGCGTTCACTCTAGGAAGTCCGTGATGTTGGAGTGTTGTCAATGAGTACTCAGGCCCATTGCCTCACGGGGAGCCAGACTTGCTGGCGAGGTTTTATGGTCCATTTCAGATGAGCCTCGGCTTAAATACAGCCTCCTGCTGGCCACATGACCGCAATGTCGTGCCATGTCCGCCGGGCGAAGACAAGCAACAATATGTCATCCTGTGGAGGTAAGTGGCCCGGGGATGAGTGGACACACCACATATTTAATATTTCTAACTATGTATTATCATTCATGGTTTCTTTTTAACATAAATAAATGTCTTTATACTCATTAATTCTATTAATAAAATATATTCATGTCAACTTGTTAGCTGCCATTTTCAGGACAAGGTCAAACAGTTTAATCTGAATCTAACAATAACACAACCATGTACGTAAGCAAAGAGACAAAACAGATATTATCACCAGACACTCAGATTAACACTCAAATATTAAACAACTTATATACATGTACCTAATATATCAAATAAATAATAAATAACCATTCAATAATCTTGTACACAAGTTATATTGCTTTAAAACAACAGTAAATGTCATTTTTAACTAACTACAATAACTGATCATTTGATTTCTATATGTAAAACATCTTCTAATTAAAATAATACTGTCAGATATAAAGCTTTGCTTTGACCTATATAATGTGTGTATGTCTTATCTCTGACAATCACAAATGTTTTATGTATCATAAACAAAAGAAACCTATGACTATGTCTCTCTGAGTGTAATTTCAGGTACTGAACATGAGATTATCTCTAAACTATGTATGTATGCTAGTTTTGATGGAGATATCTACCAATAAACAAGCAGAAATAATGATTTCATGGGCATTTTATCCCAATATATACACTACATATTCATATTTCACAGCAGGATTATACAGTATGTGTTCTAAACCAATGATAAATGTGTCAATCTCTGATTTTTTTGTGTGTGCACAGGAGTCCACCAATGCCTGAGCTAAACAGAGCCACTTTATTTAAAAAAAAAAAGAATAATATATAATCTTACAATCTCTATAAGTGACAAATCTCTTTATTTTAAACAGATCAAGCTTTTCAGTGAAATCATAAAGGTGGAACTCAATATGGTTTCATCCCCTGCAGATGGATTAATTTCTATTGCATTAAAGCTCAACCCTCAATCTGTTACTCTATGTCAGATACATTAAGCTGATTGAGGGCAAAAACATCTTTATGGACCTTAAATGAGGAAAAAAACATTCACCAGAAATCACATAAACCCTGTCATTTGCAATAATTATGTGTAATATAAAGAAAAATGTGCATTTATATTTGTCAGAGATGTTTAAAATTACAGTTTAACACTCAGTTGGACTGGAAAAGGACATTTTTATTTCATTTTTCTTAGGTAATTGTTTTAAAATGATGTTGGGTTAAAAAAAGTTCTTATTAACACAACTTTTTTTCAGTAAAGTATGAATAATAAAATCTATTTAAATGTTGGAAAAATGACATAGGATAGCTTTTAAAAAAAATAAAAAATGAAAAAGCAAAGAATGGGGAAGTCACTCTGAATTCAGATCAAACTGATGCCACCGTTCTGCAGCCCCAAATCATCCATCCCAGTGTGTGCTTTGCACCATACTTCTCAAACCAGATTATCAGATGGGCAGACCCTGCAATGAGCAGCTTACAGCAGCCAGACGGTTTCCCTAAGCAACAGGCTGCTATTAACAAAGGCCCAGCCTTTAAGCCTGTGTCCACAATGACACTAATTAGCCAGAGAGCAGATGTGCCCACAGTTGTGCCCACCTCAGGGTGCTGGGCAGGCACGGCGGTGTTGCGGTGGCCGTTTCACCTGTGACCTCCTCACAGTGGGCCTGGGGTCTCACAGTTACAGTAGAAGGAGACACGTGAGGAACCCTCAGGGCTCATTACAATCATCCATATGTGCAACAGCTCAGGGTTTGAATTAAAAAGGCTTCTCATGATGAACACGTGGACCAAACGGGAACAAACTCCACCACGTGTGAGATTATTTCCACGCGCACGGCATTAGAACATATAGCCTTCAGTATTTATGCATTTAATATCTTGTAAGTCAGGACTCTATAAATGCTTACATGCATTAATGCTGTTTACTGAGCACATTTAGTAGAATAGTAACTTATGAATCGTTATTTTATGCTTCAACCAAGTCATTCAAATATAGAAAAAACTAGCGATGCACCAAAATAAAAAATAAAAAATGAGGCCGAAAACCAAAATGGGTGTAAATATGTACTAAACTTTCACTAAAATTATAACATTGCTATTGTATAAAATAATATGAATGCTTCAAAGAATAAATCAATTCAAAATATGAAAATATTTATCGAGCACTGACATTCCAACAATAAAATGTTGATCACATTTAAAATAATAATAATAATAATAATAATAATAATAATAATAATAATAATAAACAAAACAATGAAACTTTTTTATTATGTTTTCAGTTTATATTAAATATAAAACTTTTAAAATAATGATCAAAGAGCTCATCAAAGTCACCAACATCATTGTAAAACAGTGGACGGTGGGTTTTTGTCGGGTTCATAAACTGGTTCGGTTTGAGGACAGATGGAAGACCGTAAGTAGAAATTAAAAATCTTTACCGTCTATGATAATGTTTCAAACTCAATTCTGACTCGATTCTTTAAAAGGAGCAGAAAAATCTCTTAAAGTAAGATCCATAATCACAGATTTCTGCATAGATGCCATGCTTGGCTACCAATTCAACTTTATATATATATAGCGCATATTACAACAAAGTCATCTCAATGCGCTTAACAAAATATAAAGTTCATAGTAAACAAAGAAACACTGTGTTCAAATCTGAGATTGACAAAAAAACCACAACAAACACACGATTGTTCTGCACCATCTGTGTCTATTCACATTAATGTTTGAAAGCACAAATAAACTATGCACTGAGGTCTGTTTTTACTCTTAGACTTCAGGTAATTACAAAACAAAAGCCCCCCCCCCATGTACCGTACCATTTAGCTGTAAATCCACCCACCATTACACCTGCTATTCAATTAAAAAACATATTAAAGTTAAAAGTTATCAGAAATCCCATCACTCACATAAAACGTGCACCTGTTTTCAAAAGAGCAGAGCTTAAAGTATTGTTTAAAGCTTGATTTGAGGCTTTTAATCTAACCTTGAGTGAATCAACTGGTAATTATTTACAATCATTGTACAATTGTTCAAAAGAGTGAAATCCTGTTGTGAATTTACTGCTTGATCACATTTAACACAAAGTGTAAACAAGCTCTGTTCTATAATTACCGTACCAATAGTTGCTGTTCTTTCATTACAGTAATGAGAAAAGTGGCGAAAAGCTTACAAACTGCTTCAGTAACTGGCATGTAGCAGCAGCTGCTATTTTTACTGACTTCAGTGGAAAACCCACAAAGAAGAAAGTGTCATTTGTGCAAAGAGAAGAGATTGTTACATTGACGAGACAATTCTGCTTCTCTTTAGATAGCTTAGATGACTTTTGATCCTTAAAGCTGCAGGAGGTATCAGATAAAAACATAATGCAGACCTCATAGATCAATACATACAAGATCATTTGCTCAAAAAAAATGTAAAAGGTTGAAATTGATGCTCAAAAGCTTGATATTGTGGAATTTTCATTGACTGAAAGTTGCGGCAAAACAATGGTGGATTTTTTATTTTGAGGTTTACACAAAAATATCTGAATCTGGCTGAAATTGAAAGACGTGATATTACGGGGAATATCAGGAACAAACTGGAACAAAAATCACTGTCCTTGAATGACAAACAAACACAAGAAATCACAATGAAAATGAAGAACAAAACACTTCTATGCATCATCTACAGCAGTGTTTCTCAAATGGGGGTACGTGTACCCCCAAGGGTACGTAATGGTATTACAGGGGGTTCTTGAAAGAAAGATATTGGAAAATAAACAAATGAATATGGGGTTTCATGTTTATTTTTAGTTAAAATTGATAGTCATAATAATGATGATGAAAATTATTTTATTAGAACATGAAGTTAAAATGCAGACGAGGAGGGAGATGACCAGAAATTATAAAAACTATAGAAATAAATCTATTAAGGAGGCACTCAATACTGTTTCATTCCACTCATTTAAAGTGTGTGTTACTGCTACCCCTCAGGGAAAATAGAATTTCACTACAGTGATTAATAAAGTATACATTATTAATTATATAATTATGCTTTATAGTTGTTTTTTTTCATAGTATTCTAAGCAAAATGTTGTAGTTAGAGAAAGGGGATAAATGAGCCAAATAAGTTTGAGAAACACTGGTCTACGGGACTCCAAATCCCACAATGCAATGCACAAAACGTTCAAAAAAATCTTTTGAGCGACAATTTTAACCATTTCCTCTTTTTTTAGCGAATAATCTGATCTCTGATTAATTCAATGTCTTTATCTGGCAATAAATCAATCATCGTCTCCAGCAGCTTTAAATCAAAAGGTATCAAACATTCCTGTAACCCCTGGAGAAGTTCAACACCCCAATGGCCAATCAGATCGTCACTTGCTGATTCACCAAAAGTTAATATTTTAAAAACCTTTAACAGCATTTGTTCTGTATAGAATGTTTTACACCTGTGATATTTTGGCAAGAAATGACTTTAAAGTGGATGAACTCCTGTGAATGTGGTGAATTCCTTAATGTTGGGACCTCAGTGTTAGTGTGTGACGCCGCATGCACTGAGTGGGTGTGATAGACTGCCAGGAAAACGCTGCCTCAAGTAGGTCACAGCGACTCTGAGAGATAATCAAGGCCATTTTGACCCCTTCTGTGTGAGCTGTAAGTGGGTCAAATGCAGCAGTCAGCTGTTGCAACTCTATCACGGTGGTGGTGGGGGGGGGGGGCTGCGAGCCACTCATTGTACTGTCAAACCCCATTCCATTAGTTTAGGACTCCACGGGGTGTCTGCCTGCCTGCCTGCACCCACCGACGCACGAATCAAGCCCTGGGGGGTGAAATCATGTGACGCTGCAGATCCAGCTTCATTCCTGTCACTGAACAACACCTCCTGCAAACACAAGCCCCCCCCCCCCCCCCCCCCTTATCTGTTGTCTCATCCTTTTGACAGCTCGCAGCTTTGCACAGTTATGTTCCACTCACTGTCATGTCGAAAATGCCACCCGCATCTCAACCAGACCTACATCCCTGCTTAGTCCTCACATTCTAACACACAGACACACAATCGAGGGGGTGGGAGGGGGCTCACATCTGCAACATCAGAACAAAGGCAATACAGGGCAGCCTTAATCTCAGCATTTCCAACACTGCAGCAATTTTAAAGCTCTTTCTCCGTCTCTCTCTCTCTCTCTCTCCATCCCTCCCACCTTTCTCTCATCTCTGTAACATCCCCCCCCCCCCCCCCCCCCCCTCCTGCCTCGGTGTCTCTCGGGGCAGCAGCTTCTCTGTTTTCCTCTCCTCTCTCCCTCTCTCTGCGTGTCCACTGACTGACTGCACAATACACATCAATTATTCATGGATGCTCTCTCTGTTTCGCAGGCAAAACCAATCACAGATGGAGTCATTGCTAATGGGCTCCTGCTGTACTTGCCACCGGCTTATTTGCACTCAAGCAACAAATACCCCAGAGACGATGAAGAGGAAAAACGGGGATAAGCTGTTAAAAAAAACAAAAAAAAAAGGAAACCTTCACACAGCACGGAGAGGAGCCAACGAGAAGAAGGGGACGCGAGATCAGAGAGCACACACACAGGATGAATATAAGTCACCCCCAAATAGTGAGCCGGCTTCTGCTGCAGGAAAGGGTTAAAACAGAGAGAGAGAGGGAGAGAGGGAGGGAGGAGAGAGAGGGGGAGACAGAGAGAGAGAGAGGATGGGGGGAGGACAGGCAGCGAGAGGGGGAGAGAGAGGGAGAGAGAGAGGGAGAACCAAATGCTTATCTCCTCACCTCGGATGTATGCAGCTGTTATTGATGTATCTTCTTTTTCTGTCTAGTGATCCATTGCTTGCTCTCCCAATACACACATCACACAGAAGCAGCCACAGCCACTTCGCCAGAAGGGAGGGAAGGAGGGAGGGAGGGAGGGAGGGAGGGGAGGGAAAAAAATGCAGGCAGCTCACATTTCAAACTTGCAAAGGGGGGTGGTGCCTAATGTGCGAGACAGTCTGTATCTTGGCCTGGGTCCATAGAAACGAGTAAAAAACGCCTCAATCAATTCATCGAATGCAACACTTTCTCCAAAGTCACAGCCCTGTGATGTCACAGATTCAGGTGGGTGCGTAAACGCTGCCATTTTAGCCCCCCAGCACTGTGCTTAGATACAGTTGACTTCATCCATCAAACTACTCATTGTAATTAAGGGGTACAAAGGAGGAGGAGGAGGAAGAGGAGGGCGGAGGCACAGAGTTTGGTATCAAAGAGGGAGGGGCCAATTAGAGCACATGAGCCTGGGTAAGCATTTAAATAAATAAGTACCAACCAGGGTTGGGGTCAATTATAATTGTAATCACGTAAGTGATAGTTAATTACAATAACGGTGTAATTAGAATTGTAATTGTAATTCAAAAATTCTGTTGCTGTTGTAATTGTAGGTAAATTTGTAATTGAGTTCAGATAATTAACTTTGTAATTGTAATTGCCATGAAAATTCTATAAAAACTGTCAATTATAATTTAACACAAAACTGTGGAACCATGTTACAGTTTTACACATATGTTGTTAATAATTATTGAAATATGTTTCATATAAAGCTTTTTACCTTTTTTAAAAAAAGAAAATTTAAATCAAGAGACACAAAAAGGTCTCAAATGTCCACACCAAAAACATTAAAACCTATTATTTCATTGATTATGAAGCCTAACAAGGTAATCAATAGATATTAAATAAATTAGATGATAGATATTAGTTTTTAGTGTATTTTACAGTTGATTTAGGACCTGTTAGCATTAGGGATGCTAACAAAAAGCTAACACAAGAGGAAGGTTAACTTTTATTAGGTTATTAATTTCAGGCTCAGTAATTGTAATTTAACTTTAGTAATTGAGAATTTAATTGTAATTGACTTTCTGAGGATGAAAAAATAACTGTAATTGAAAAAAATGCTGGTCACTGTAATCGTAATTTAATTGTAATTGAACATGGATAACTGAAAATGTAATTGTAAATGAAACATGTAATTGAGCCCAACCTTGGTACCAACCTATAAAACATGTAAACTGTGGATAGACACGACATCCTGGGGGTAAAGTGCTGACCGTGACTGTCGTCCCCCAACAATAGAACCCACACTGTAGCGTAAATCAGCTTCAGACATATGGAGGAACCGGGGGATGCTACTGATCACCTCCTGCTGCCACACACACACTAAACCGTGACAGCTACAAGTACAACAGCTCGTACCTGTGGGCTCTCCTGGTATTTACCAGCGGCTAAAAGCACCGTGGGTGACTTACAGCCCCTGCAACCCAGCTGTGAGTGAACACATCAATCATGAGTTCACATGGAGGGACCATAAAGAGCAGAAAGACAAGGTTGGTCAAAGAGAGTGAAATTGTCGACTCATGCTCTCAGTTTGGGTTTTTCCCACTTAAACTTAACTTTAGATGCACTGACAAACTTGACCACAGGACATCTTTGCTTTTATGTTTAATGCAACTTGAGTTGTGAGGTCAGTTGTTGCTTCAAGACAATTTCCAAAACACACAAACCTGTATGTTAAGTTGAGGTTTTGTTTATTCAGACGAAGGTTTTCAGGAAATGTTTTATCTCCTGACATGTTTCGACTGTCAACTTCCAGTTACCGTCTGAATTAAAGAAACCTCAACTTAACACACTGTTCAAAAAGAAAACAAAATCAATCTCACTAGAACTATTACATGGAAGTCAAGTGAAACTTCAAAGGAAGCATCAAAAGTGATCAGCAGAACTCCTCTGAGGAAGACTGGCAGTTAACAGTCGAAACCTGTCAGGAGATAAACATTTTCCTGAAAAACCTTGACTGAATTAACGAAACCTCAACTTAACACACTGTTCAAAAAGAAAACAAAATCAATCTCGTTGGAACTATACAAACATATAAGTTCTACAAACACCTGCTGTAACCCATAATATAAATACACTTTAAAATCTGAGATTTACAATAACTTTCCTTATACATATAACTTGCAGCACTACATTAGATTATTCCCTTTAATAGTGATCAAACAAACAATGCCAAACTACATTCACATCAATATTTTCTCCTTCCATGTTGACACTTTCTATTACGTCTTCTGTTCACACATATACAAAACATTCTTAAAATGTGTAAAACATGTGTAGACAACCCAGGCTGACAGCAGCGAGTGCTGAAGCCCAACTAATTATGTGCTGAATAGCTGCTTTACCAGACGTTTGTTACACGAGAAAGAGCGCGGCTTTAGGAGCTGAAAACCTCAGCTGGTCCTCCCTCTTCTGAATCAGTGCCTCCTTTCACTCTTTCGTGCTGAGGAATTCCAAGAGCTTGCCAGAGCGCAAACGATTGGGAATGCGCCGCTCGGGCTCTTCTCGCAGGAAAACCTGTGATTGAACGACTTCAAATGAGAATGAACCACTGCTGTTGTAACACTGGGCTTGTAAAGCAGAGAGGGGAGGCCCTGATGAGTTTATCAGCACTGAGCGAGTGATCTTCCAGCTTTGAAGATGCCACAGCTCTTGGTGTACGGCTTTGCCCTGCGGTAAGACAGTCCAAGTAATCACAGATTAATAGAGCGGGCTAATCCCATTCACAAAGAGGTCAGTACTGGCAGACAGACGCCCTTCCCCCACTTTGCTCCAGCATTGTGGGCCACTTGCAAAGTGGCCAAAGGACTGCAGCCACCCGGCCGACCCCCCCGAGAGCACACCGCCTAAAGAGATCAGTAGCCTAGCTCATTAAACCACACTGTGTTGAGTCTTTGGCTAGAGAGGCATTTATTATTTAACTTTAAACACTACCCAATCTGCTTACTTTGCACTAAAACCCTGTCTTTATTTGAACTGATACAATCGATACGAGGAGACAATCAACTTTTGCTTTCAATGGGACCATTTGGATCTGAAGGTCTTTGGCCTTTTTTGCTCTTCTAAGCGTTTTCTTAACAGAAAAAAGCAGAAAATAATGGTTTAAATTGTTGGCGGCAGTTTGTGATTAATCGATTTGTCAAAGCTACAACCCATTCCAGCCGTAAGCTGACTGTGAACATTGATTTCCCACTGCTGAAATCAGCTCAGTCGTCCTCTCGCTTCAGTTTCTAACAACGTTCAGGAGGGAATTTAGATGACATAACAGAAATGTAATAGCATGACAACGCTGCATGTCAGAGCCAAGACAAGTTAAAATAGTACGACAAATCTCATTTAATGATTAGCACCCGTCCACTGACCGATGCCATGCTTGTAACTGCTAACAGTATATATATAAAATAATAGTACACGTTAGCAGAATTTTTAGCAGGCTTTTTGCTTATTTAACAGAAGTCATCAGAGCTTTTACTGAGTGGAGCGTCTGACCTGCTGTGGCCATGCTGTGACTCTGTTCCTCCCCCGTCACTAAGCACTGGCTCTGCTGGGTGTCGGGGAACAGATCCTGTATCCCGGGGCCATGTGGGGGGGGGTCACTTAAGAGGCACCGCTGTTTGCTTTCCAAAAAAGAACGTCCTCTAACTAGTTTATTCAAGAAAATGCTTCAGTTGTGGTTGTTATTAAACTCCCTCCATAAGACTTTACATCTACAGTGCTACAATGCTACGCAAACACACAATTTTACTGTAAACAAAAGCATTCAGAGATCGCAAACCACCACCAAGCACCAAATATCATCTTTGTCAGATATCAGCTGTAACTGGGTTATTGATCCTGATCATGGGAACATGATTATTCATACTTTAAAGGCTTGGAAGAAATGATATCTCTATTAATAACCAAACAGTAGGTCACAAAGTTTGTGCATTAATTAAAAAAAATAAAAAATACAAATAAAATGTACAATTGTGACCTGATCCAGTAATTAAGAAACAATATAATCAGATATGAATTTTTGAAATTTCACAAATGATGATAGGATTTTTTTTGATTTTAGAAACTGATCCAGAATCAGTATATTGATCCAGATCCCCTCCAAAATGTTTAAATGGTTTAAAGTCTGTCTTTGGTATAAATGTAGTACTTTTACTCGTACTTTTAACGTAATCCTACTAAATAACAAACAGACAAATATACACTCATTGGCAAATGTAATGATTAAAACAACAAATTGATTGTAGTTAAATCTAAACATTTGCCAATGTGCTGCACAGGCAGAAAATAACAGATTTGGATCAACATTTTTCTGCAAATAAAACCATTAAATCATCAGAAAAATATCCAAGCAAAGACGTAACAATTTGTGTCCCTGCCTTTAAATTAGCGTAGCGTACTAAATCCATTACAACTGAAAAGCAAACGCAGGTGGAAACCACAAATCACCGACTGTAAAAGAGCACAACATATTTCTGTTATCTCCCACGCCGCTGACAGCCAATTCATCTTCATTCTCATCGTGCGGCAGCATGCTTTTTTTATCAGCGTGAGAAGAAGATTTAACAGTTTATGCTTTTCCTGCTGATCCATCACAAGCACTGGGGCCATGGAACAGGAAGTAACCATCACTGGTGCACAGCTTGTTGCTTAGAGTTGGTAGAAAAAGCATCTTTTATTTCTAGCTATTTAGTCTGAAACTTGAGATAATAATAAAAAACAAGGTGCTTTTTGTAATTTAGTGAGCAATTGTAAGGAACATATATTTAAATTCTTATGAATGCTTGTTTTTTTAGACATCTGAAATGGATATCATGAACATTGTGGAGTTCTGATTTCAAATTAATAACCTGCTGTGCTTCCGGAATCTTCAGGCAGGACGTACCCCAGGGTGTCAAACTCCTTTTAGTTCAGGGGCCAAATATGGACCAGTTTGATCTCAAGTGGGCTGCAGAGTTTAGGTGTGGAGGAAAAAATGAACAATTTTAACATCATTGAGCCCTAGTTTTCAATATCAGTTCAATTCACTTGATTTTGTCACAAATTTTTGTGCAATTTAGAGGAATTTTGTGCCATTGTTTGTAAGAAAATGCAAGATATGAGGAAAAAAAGAGTTTAAAAATGATTGCAATCATGTGATATGAACAACGGGAAAATGAAAGGCCCTAAAAATGTTGCAAAGTTTCATAAAATTGGCAAATTTGAGATGATATTTGAATTATTTGGTAATTTAATTTTCTTTCTTTCAGCGGGCTGAATTGGATGCTCTACAGGGCCGGATTTGGCCCCCAGGCCTTGAGTTTGACACATGTGATGGAGGCGGTTTAAATGTTGAAGTTGATGGCCTTACCTGCTGATTTTGGAGTGAACTTGTCTCTGTTAGCGGCGCACACAGCGAGGAGCCGGTAGCCCAGGTCCAAGTCATAGCCTTGCTGCGCAGCTACGCGGCTAACCACCTGAATAACAAACGTACATGTAAGTTATACATAAAATACTTAAATACAAGTAAAAAGTAGCTCAAATAAAAGTTACCAGTTACTTTCATCCCCCTCGTTTATAGTTGGTAATAAATCTTGGTACGGGTCCCTTACACACAGTAAACATCTTATGTAGAAACTTAAAATGGAAGAAACACAATCTACCACAGTTGGAACTTAATTTATTTTCCACAAAAGCATCTGTATAAAATAAAAGGTTTGACAAAATGTGAAATTATTTTCAAAATAAAATAATAATAGAACAATTCTCAGGCTCTAAATATAGATTAATTTATGAACTGAGAAAATAACCCCCATTCAATGACATTACGTTTATACTAACTAATTACTTTTTATGCCGTTACAAACGCCGTTATCGTTACTGAACCTTCTTACTCAGCTGTTGTGAGGAGGCGGGTTAAAAACAAGGTGAGCGATTTTGATTGGCTAAGGCGACGTGCCGACACACACACACACACACACACACACACACACTACAGATGTGATGAATCAGCAGAGATGGTGAGCGTGGAACAATTTGATGAAAAGTTGTCATTTTTAAGGTGACGATACAAACACTACTTTATATTAATTATGGTCAAAGACAAGAACGTGTATGTGACGTGTTCATTATATCCAGGAGTGAAGACTTTGTCCACATCTGTTGTAAGAAACTCAAATTTAATGAAGCTCCTCACAATGACACAAACATCTAAATAATCTGAATTATTTGACCAATAGCAACTTTTTTTTTAACAGTAACGCAAATAGTTACTTTCCTTGGTAATGAGTTACTTTTATTATAGAGTAATTTAGTTACTAACACAGTTACTTTTTGGAACAAGTAGTGATTAATTATAACTAATGACTTTTTTAAAGTAACGTTCCCAACTCTGTGTACAATACACAATAATCTACTACATTTAGTGAAGCTATGCTACATAGCTAAACAAAGCCCTTAGATAAACTGGAGATACGTTTATCACTTCCATATGAGCGAGTGGATCACATGACCTCCAGTGTGGGGATGCCCACTGAGAGGAAACATCAACATGCCACAGTAAGCCATAAAAATCACCAAGTATGTCCGACGCACTGCTTTGATTTAGCATCTCTATAATCAGCTGAAATCAGCCACTGAGGGTTTTCATGGCCACCGTCCTGCTGTCACACTCCTAAACTTCTAAACAAGCCCTAAGGTGGTGCAGTCTGCAACATGTCATTATCCTCACTAAGTATAGTCGGTTCAAGACACCAGAACAGAGTGTGCACCGTATATCTGGCCTTTATTTAGAGGAATCTCCCATTAACAAGAAGAAATGTGGGGAAAAAGCTGCCTAATTAGGATTTAAACTCACGAGGGACACTTAGCTAAATGGTAATTTTGGTGTAAGAAGCTACAAAAAGCAGGTCTAATTTCAGGACTTTAATTGTACACAGTGAAGGCAAACATGTGCTTTCTCATTCCACACGTGAATTAAACACAAAAACACGGACCGCCAACTTTTACAGTTCAGCAAGAAACGTACAAAGATCTACTTTTTAACTCAAACCTTCTTCTTATTACTTCAGACTAGTACAGTGCCTATTCACGTATGTATTCATATAGTGGGAGGGGCTTAAGTAGAGTTGTCAATTATGGCCAAATGAGTATGTGTTTGAAGGTTGGATGTACAAAGAGGTGTACATACTCTGTACTCTGTAGTGTTATAAAAGGTTTATTTGTGGGTACAAAGTTTGTTTGTTTTTTTTACTCATTTTTATATTTTGTTCGTTTGGTGTATTTTTCTGTAATGTATGTTTTTGGAGTCATTATGTGTATTTTTCTATCATTCTGTTGTGTTTTTTTGCATAAATATTGTTTTTTGTTGCCATTGTAGTTATTCTGGAATCATTTTGTGTATTTTTTTTGTGTAGTTTTGTGTATTTCTGTTGTCATTTTAGTGTATTTTTTGTATAAATATTTAGTTTAGTGTATTTTGAGTCATTTTCATATTTTTGTTGTCGTTTGGTGTATTTTTCTGCAATATATGTTTTTTGGAATCATTTTGTGTGTTTTTGTGCATTTCTGTTGTTGTTTTGTGTATTTTTTGTATAAATATAGTGTTTTTGTTTTATTTTACTCATTTTTATTATAAATACCTTATGTGTGGTGAGGGCGTGTTTTGAGATATGTGTGTGTGTGTGGGACTCTACCTCCTCCATGAGTTCTCTCTCAGACACACGCACACACATCAGCCGCACACATGCACATACTCTGTCACAAGTTGTTGAAATGCGTGTGTAGAGAAAAAAAAATATAAAACGGACCTGCGGGAACTATTTTAAACTTCCGGTAACGCTTCCGTTGTTGCAACTCTCTCTCTCTAAACGGCTCTGTGTGCGTTCAGCATCTACTGTACATCCAAGGTGTGCATTTGGTTCTGTAAATATCAGCGTTTATAATGCCAGACCTTTCTTGCTTTTATTGTAAGATAGATAACTGTAGAGGAGAAAAAAAGAAGCTTTTTTCTAGCAAAGAAATCCAATCTGAGTGTGACCTTTAAAGTGATAATGATGATAATGGCAGCCTGAGCCTGACACTGCTACTGCACAATGTTACTGACTCAACTGTAAAGATTATTATAATAGCCTTTAAATAAACCTTATTTAACACAAATATTTAATGTACTATTATAATTGTATTCACATACTTCCAAATACTTACACATATGATGTAATCATAATTGTAAATGAAAGAATCTGTTGCTGTTGTGATTGTAAATGAATTGTGGTTAAGTTCAGATAATTGACTTTGTAATTGTAATTGGCTTGGAAATTCTGTCAATTACAATTTAATTAAACGCAAACCTGTGGAACCATGTTACAGTTATATGCCTGAACATATGTATTTAACAATTATTAAAATATGTTTCATGTAAACTTTTCCCACTACCCATCACTTCTCTTTAAAATCATTTTACTATTTAAATAAATAAATAAATAAATAAATAAATATAGGGGTATACTGACTAAATAAAAGGCTCAGACGCCCACATCAAAAATATTAATACGTATATTTTCATTGATTAAGAAGCCTAACAAGGTAAACAATAGATGAAAAACTAATTAGATGATAGATAATATTATTTTGTGTATTTTACAGCTGATTTAAGACATGGGTCAAAACTGAGGAATAATTGTGATTAATTTAATTTGAATTTTAGTAATTGAGAACGTAATTGTAAAAACGATATTTGTAATTTTAATTGGAATTGGAGAAAATGCCAGCTGCCGTAATTATAATTGAGTTGTAATTGAACATGGATAATTAATTTAATAGATTACAGTTATTAGGTGTGATGACTTTAAAAACGTCGTCTATCTGAACAAGAAAGAAATAAATCCAAATGAATGCATTGAAATGCTGGAATAATAAATGTGTCATTGATCCATCAATCAATGCATGATCTGTATGTTTTTGTGCCTAGTCATAGACAGTGATGTCATATATAATGTATGACTAATGAATCTATGGAAATACATTTTCGTGAGGTTTTGTGAGAGTGAGAGAGAGAGAGAGACAGTGCACTGGAGTAAAAAGGAACAAAAACGAAGTCATCTGTAAATAAATAATGACGTTGATGCTCCAACTCGCAGAGATGTGAACTACCAGCGTTAGGAACCAAACCCAGATCATGTTGCAGGTGTTTATTTACCTATTTCAATAAAAATGCTCTAAAATAACATCTCAGAGGAATGAGACGTAGGCTCTTGACAATTGTAAAGCAGAAACAGCTCAGAGGCATTTGCACAAACTTCTGATCTTTATAGTGGAAAAAAAAATATCTATTGACTTAAAGATCTGGTAACAACATTTAAATAATTCAATGCGTTCCTGTTGCAGCATGCAAACCATGCAGGGAGAAAATGACAACAAAAGTACACAAAAATACAAGAAAAACAAGTACTAACAAACAAGCACAAAGACAGAAATACACAAAGAATACTCCAAAAAACACAAAATGGCAACAGAAATACACAATATTTACAGGAAAAATACACTAAAGGACGACAGAAATGCACAAAATGCCTCATAATGAACAAGACAACAACAAACATGACAGAAAAACACACAAAATTACTATATTTGTTCTATCCTGTATTAATGCTCAGATCGCTCATTATTCTAATGCTGACATGAATGTTGATCATGTGACCCTCTGATCAAACAAACACATTTTTTTGGCCCTGCTGTGATAATAGTTGCCTACCTCTGCTGTATTTGCTGTTGTTGTTTTAAACTGTAAAGTGTCTTTGAGTTTCTTGAAAAGCGCTTTTAAATAAAAGGCATTATTATTATTATTATTACTGAGTTGTTATGTAATGTGTAAATAGTTTTGATTGATGCACACATGCTGTTATTATGTATTAATTCTTTATCTCTACAATAATAAGTATCCCTTGGGTTGGATTGAGCAGCAGTTTATCAGATTTCGGGATGTTCAATAATCTTAATCAGAGGCTTTTTGATCTTTATGCGTGAGAATTAAGGTCATATAAAGGCTCCGTGATTATTACAGCCGTCCTTTCGTTCTGATTTCATGAGCCACAACACGAGCCTGAACTAAAGCACTGGAAAGTTTCCAAAGAGAGAGAGAGAGAGAGAGAGAGAGAGAGAGAGAGAGAGAGAGGGAGAGAGAGAGAGAGAGAGAGAGAGAAAGAGAGAGAGAGAGAGGGAGAGAGAGAGGGAGAGAGAGCGAGAGAGAGAGAGAGAAAGAGAGCGAGAGAGCGAGAGAGAGACTCTTTCTTTTTTCAGTGACCTCTGAAAATCAGGCAGAAAAACATGAGTTCTCTTGCAGCCTCGAGGGAGACGGAGAAAAAGCCGGCGCAGCAGATGCTGTGAGCGCTCTCCTCTCGTCCTTGAACCTGTGACAGCGAGGAGGCAGAGACTGGTTACTTACCGTCAGGCATCCCATCAGGCTTTGCTCAAAGGGTCGCTGGAAGGCCCGCGGGTCGCCACACCAGTCCAGCAGCTCCGTCGCCGCAGTTTGGAAATTTGCTGGATTTTGTAAGTGCTGGGAGGCAAAAAGAGAAACGTTCAGGACAAAGTTTTATGATGGAAGCATGTCACACTATATTTAAAATACAGAGAGATATTCAAACATTATTGAGAACAAAGAGCAAACAATGTTAGAAATAGATCCTAGACACTGCAGCGCCTCAGCGGTTAAAAACAAATGTCCTTTATTTAGCACATTTCAATTAAACTTTATTTATAAAGCGCAAATTACAACAATAGTCATTTTAAAGCACGAACAAAATAAAATAAAATACTTATGAAAAAATGTATTGGCCAAATACAGTTTAAAACAATACAAGAAATGTGACTTAGTGGATGGTGTGAAAAACTAAAAACATACCAGAAACACTATAATAATCATACTTATTATTATTATAATAATAATAAAGGATGGATATACACATGCATATATGTATGTATATATCCATCCTTTATATTAATATTTATTATTTTATCATAATAATAATAAAAATAATGCATTGGATTTTATTTAGTGTTTTATCATAGACACTCAAAGCGCTTCATAGAATTAAGGCTGGTATGGTCACAACATTATAATTATTATTATTATTATTATTATTATTATTATTATACTCACTGTTAGTCATCTCATGTTTAATAAATGCACTCAATAAAAATCCCCTCCATGTGTAAGAGGAAGGGTTGGGGTCAATTACAATTACATCTTCAATTATCCATGTTCATATACAATTCAATTACGATTGTTTTTTTATCCTCAATTTTACAATTTTGTTCTCAATTACTAAAGTTCAATTACAATTACTGAGCCTGAAATAAAAAACCTAATAAAAGTTAACCTTCCTCTTGTGTTAGCTTTCTGTTAGCATCTCTAATGCTAACGTATTCTAAATCAGCTGTAAAATACATTAAAAACAAATATCTATCATTTAACTTATTTTCTATCTATTGGTTACCTTCATAATTAATGAAAATATATATTTTTATGTGGGCGTCTGAGCCTTTTTTGTGTCAGTATAACCCTAGATTAACTTTTTTTTAATATAAATAATTACTAAAGTTCAATTACAATTTTACTAACTTGTATTAATCACTGTGATGATTGTGAGAAGCATTTTTTCCAATTACAATTCATTAGAAAAAACAACAGTTTTTTTATATGGTAAAATTTGTGAAAGATTGATATGAAACATATTTTAATAATTATTAACTACATGTGTGTAGAACTGTACACATAGAACTGTAACATGGCTCCACAGTTTTGTGTTCAATTATAATTGACAATTTTTATAGAATTTTCATGGCAATTATAATTACAAAGTTAATTATCTGAACTCAATTACAATCTATTACGATTATGATAACAACAGATGTTTAAAAATGACAATTACAATTATAATTACGCCATAATTGTAATTAATTATCAATTATACAATTACAATTATAACTGACCCTAATCCAGGTCACCACCATCAGACTCATCTCATGTTGTTAACACCTCACATAGCACAGCCGTAGATTAGAGGACAAGTCTTTGTAGTGAACTCGTACTAAACAGGAACAAACAGACCCTACTCAATGACATCAAAGGTAAATAAAGTGCTTTGTCAGCTTAAAGTGAAATACATCTGCATGCTTTGAAAGGAGGAGGAAGAGGACAAAGTGACAGCGATGCAACCACCACCACCACCACCACCACGTCGTCACGTCACGCTGCCTTGTTCACGCTCACACTTTAGGGGGCAGCAAAGGTCAGGATTTGATCAGGTTGCCTTCACATCTATTTACAAAGCTTGACGTTTGACAAAGTTGACGTTAATACCAGCTCACCTGATGTTGTCTTTACTACAGAGAAATATTTAACTCTACTGCTGATTCTAGATGCATCTGGAATCTAGACAACAGACCATCATGGATGAAAGCTAAAGAAAAAAAGAGGAAAGGAGGTAGAAAATGTAAAAAAGACACCACCCACCCCCGTCACTGAGGCTTGAAGTGATTACTGTTCTTTGCACTCGGAACAATTGGTCCCTCCAGTGTGGCTGTCACATGGAGAGCTTGGCACTGCCACACCACCAGATGTTCCTGTTACTCCAGCCAAAAACCACCAATCAAATCTAAACTAGTTGCCAACAGAGCCCACGCCTCCCCCTCCACTATCCCCCCCCCACCACTGCACTCCAGTTAAAGTTGGACTTGGTTTAAAAAGGAGAAACAAAGATGTAAAACACAGACAAAACCTCTGACATCATGTCTGGATAATAAACTAAATATAAATCCCACTGATCTCACAATAATGGATTTACCTTCATCTGTATATGTTTGAATCAGATACATGTAGTAGATCAGACTTCTATCATCAAAAAAACTGTTTGTTTGTTTGAGGGTCACATGTTCAACATTCATGACTCAGCATTCAGAATAATGAGTGATCTGAGCATTAATACAGGAAAGAACAAAGAGTTTTTATAGTATTTTATTGTGTTTTTCTGTGTACGTATGTTGTTGTTGTTGTTGTTGTCTTGCTCGTTGTGAGGCATTTTGTGCATTTCTGTTGTTATTTTGTGTATTTTTCCTGTAAAATAAATGTTTTTTGGAATCATAATGTTTATTTGTGTTGTTGTTTTGCTTGTTTGTTTGTACTGTTGGTTTATAGAATCATCTTTTGAGTTTTTCTTGTCTTTTTGTGTACTTTTATTGTCATTTTCTGTAATTGTGTGTATTACTGTTGTCATTTTGTTATTTTTGTAGTAGTTTTTTCTATAAAAACTATCAATTACAATGTAATAAGATGCTAACAGAAAGCTAACACAAGAAGAAGGTTTACGTTTAACAAGTGTTATTTATTTTCATTTAATTCTAATTGTAATTGGAAAAAATGCCTGTCACCATGATTGCAATTGAACATGGATAATTGAAGATATAATTGTAATTGAAAAATGTAATTTCAACTTTTTCAACCTTACTGCTAATGCAAGGCTAATGTAAGGCTAATGCCATTGCTAGGCTACTGCTAATGCTCATGCTAGGTTAGTGCTAATGCTAGGTTAATACTAATGTTAGGTTAGTGATAATGCTAAGTTAGTAATAATGCTAGGCCAGGGCTATTGCTAGGATAATGCCATTGCTAGGCTAATGCTATGTTAGTGCTAATGCTATTGCTAAGCTAATATTAACACTAGGCTAATGCTATGTTAGTGCTAATGCTATTGCTAAGCTAATATTAACACTAGGCTAATGCTGATGCTAAAGCTAGTTAATGCTAATGCTACACCAAGACTAATGCTAGGCTAATGTTAATGCTTGGCTAATGCTAATGCTAGCTAATTACAGTGCAACATGGGTCAGAACCTGCATCCTGACAAGCATTTTCTTCAGGAAATGCAAATATTATAGTTTAAAATGAACATGAGTAATTGAGAACAGAATTGTAATTGACTTTCAGGGGGAAAATATCATTGTAATTTTAATTGTAATTGTAAAAATGCTTGTCACCATTATTGTAATTGAACATGGATAATTGAAGATGTAATTGAAAAATGTAATTGACCCCAACCCTGGCTACTGTAGTGCAATTATTGATGCCTCAGAACACTGAAAACAACAAAATGGAAACAATTGAATTAATCCGTGAATAACAAAGTATAGCAGACAAAACCAGCTGCCCAGCCCGTACTGCAGCAGCACAGACAAGGCTGTCCTCCAGTTTATCTTCAAATACTGACACTTAAGAGGCTGAGGAAGTGCTCCAGCAGTGAGCGAGCACGCTTGTAGTTTCCACCAATGCCCTTATGTATCACTGAGAACAGAGTCTGACAGCAAACTGCACGGCGTCCCCCACAGCGTGGAGGAAAATACCGTCTCTGAAATAGATAGCAACAGTATCAGGCAACTCATCTTCCTGAAAAGTGTTCACAACAATTCAATTCTGGAGACACGAGAGGAAAACAAAGTGTCACGGGAAAAACTATAGGGTAAAATAAGATAACAATTGTTATGGATAGTTTTTTCAGGCCTTCTTTCCTGCTTGGAGGTTAAACAAGTAAACATGATTTTACCCCTCGAGAGAAATCGTTTTTGTTCACTTGGTGGTTTTTAACACTTCTACACAATTCAAATACCCTCTGACACTGAAAAAGAGGGTGAGAAATGTATATAATGTCACTGTCATCTTCTGATTTAATAATATTAAATAACTATGTTTGAATAAGCATTAAAGAATTAAAAAAGCTACAAATACTAAATATATTTAAATTTTATTTTTTTACATTGTACAGACTTGAAGGTTCGACTGTTCCATGATATGTTTATATTCTTTGATATATGGAACAACTTGTTTAAAATATTTTATCATTATTATTATTAATAATAATAATAATAATAATAATAATAATAATAATAATAATAATAATAATAATAATAATAATCTCATTATATTATTTCTTTTGTTTTTATTATTTCGCTACAAATAAATGCAATATAATTTTCTTGGGTGTATGACTTCTAGGGAAGCTTAAGAAATGAGGAACTTTGAGTTATTTAGGGAGAAGGGGTGGGATTAAATAAGCCCCTCCTTTTAAAAAAACATGTACTTAAAAAAAACAAAAAAAAAACAAACAATCGTTTGCATTGTAATGATGCAATTCCTGTAATTTGACATTACCTATTGCTAAATAAACTGACAAATTGAAACTGAACTGAATATGTAATCTAAGAACTCAGGAACAGCTGATTAGAGAGAATAAACGGTCAGTTGGCTTCATGACAGTGTTGACAATCTTAGATCTTTCCTTCCTGGTGCTTTTATTCTGTATAATTCTTTAATGAATGCATCAGATGTAGTGAGATCAATATGACTCATATTAAAGGTCAGATTTCATAAATTGGATGGAAATAAACTCACTATATCAATTGAACCGTCAGTTACAGTTAAGAAAAATAATACAGGGCAGTAATTTCTAAATTACTGCTGCAATGATTTCCTGATTTAACTTTCAACCCGTGTTTCAATCAGGTTGACAGATTCCAATTCCCTTCACTTTATCATTGTGCTCAGCAGTAATTTATCATTGGAGCAACAAAATTAATTTGTCCCCCTGTCCGCTGAGTTGGCTCAGACTATTCAGGCAGACGTGCCACATCTCTCCACACACACACACACACACACACAAAAAAACACCACAATACAAGTGGCTTCATTTATATTCTCCTGTATTGGCTTTAGAGTTCCAAATTTCAGCGTGTACACACTTTCAATTAAAGCAAACAGCTGGATTGGTTTACAATATTTCCTTAATTATTTTAACAGCTTCAATATTGGACAATAGGGAGCAGGGGGAGAAGATAGAGAGTTAATTGTTCTGATTTTCCCTGATAATCATCTTTGTGTGCAGGGGGAGAATAGACGGCCGGCTGAATGGGCTCACTGCTAGTCTAATTGGCAGCACATAAATGGTATTTATTATGCGGCCTTCCCAAACCCTGATTGTCTACCGTACAAAGCTGCCTCTATTAGCAGGGTGCTGGCTCTTACTGGTTGGTTTGAAATGACCCGGTGCTTAACCATTTATTAGATGGACTGGAGACCTCCTTGTCTGCCATGGATCTCTCTAATTGGCATGTTTACCCATGATCTGCAACCTCGGGCGCTAACATTGGGATGTGATGAGTTTGTTTAAATTTCAGCGTTGGAGGGTTAATAAATATAACCCTAGTAGATAAAAAGCTGTTTAAACTATTGTTGAACACAGTTTCTTTATTTAGACATGGACATTTCCTAAATAGAATTACTCTCTTTTGAAATTGAAAATTGACAAATACATTGTTCACGTAGGAGTTCTTATTTTTCTCCTCCTAGGCTTTTAATGCAGCACTAATGACAAGTACTTCATCTCATAGGGTCAAGGTCGCGTCAAGTGTCAAAAACCAAACTTTTCCATATCTCTACAAAAAATTATCGTACAAGTTCGATGCTTACATTTATGAAAAGCTCATCTTAATTTTATTCTTTGGACTGATTTTACCTACCAGTAAAAAGATCAGTGGGGGTCAAAGTTCATGATGTCACAAAAAAAAAAGCTTTTTCCTACAACTTGCCACTGGTACCATTGAACAACATTTCCTTTCAATGTGTGACCTTGACCTTCACTTAAGGTCATATTTAAGGTCAAGAACTCCTCAGAAAATGACTCTGGAATCCAGAACAAAGTGAGACCTCAACGCTCTCAGGACAACGAAGCTCATGTAAAATAAAAACAAACTTTTTTCCCTATAACTTGGCCACAAATTCAGATCCAGTGATCAGACTGGTACCATTGAACAACATTTCCTTTCAATGTGTGACCTTGACCTTCACTCAAGGTCTTATTTAAGGTCAAGGTCAGTCTTCTGTTTTTCCTGTATTATTACTTTCAATTTAATAAGTAAAAATAACAAACTTATCAACAAATCCAGATACAGGTTGTTATTTTCGCCATTTTTTTCAATTTTCAATAGCTAAATACGTATTCAACTTGCGAAAACAGGTCTTGTCTAGTTATTATTATTATTATTAAAAAGAAAGGAAAAAAGGTTGAAAATGCCACTTGGATCTCCACTGTAAACATTCCATTTGTCGACATTTTCATGCATTGCATTGTGGGATGTGGAGTCCCTTAACAGATACATAGAAGCGCTTTTATTTGTAATGTCTTGTTTTCCTACGCTAGACACGCATGTGATTTGCTTGACACGGTTTTTGTTCTAATTTGTTCCCAGTATTCCCCGTGATATCAGATAAAGAAAAAACACTTTATGCACCCATCTCAGTGACTCCACATCCCACAATGCAATGTGTGGAAATACAGGCAGAGATGAAAACAAATGTTCAAGCGCCAATTTCAACCTTTTTTCCTTTCTTTGTGGAGTAAATGATGTTTGATTCATTGATCTCAGGCAGCGTTTCTCAAATCAGGGTACGTGTACCCTTAGGGTACATTAATGTCCATATAGAAAATGTACCAGAGTTAGCCAGAAGCCTATTTTTCACATGTAGTCTCTGGACAGAACATTCAAATGTCACCCTAAAAGATTACAAATGAAAGGAACATCACACTGCCTTTTACAAAACAATGAAAAAATAAACATAAACAGTATTTGATAAGAGACAATCATCAGATATTAAAAGACAAGTAGTATGTTATATAATGTTGTAGCTGGACAAAGGGGTGTGCTTAGATTCAGAAATAAAAGAAAAGGGGTACTTAAGCTAAAACCAGTTTGAGGAGCAATGATCCAAAGCATACACTATGAGTTTATGTGATAAAAATAGCAGCTTTCAGCTCTATCAACAGACCCAGAGGAAGTCTGATGCACTTTTCAAGGTGGTGGACATTAGAGCAGAGAAAATGGTCCGTCACTAAAGAAGAGAGAGATCAAAAGGAGGGAGTCCTCTAGCCTGAGGTTACACAAATATGTCTGTTTCATTCTGTCTGAGTCGTCCTGCAGTAAACGGCGCTGAGAGGAGAACAAAAGCACCCACTGGGAGTCGAAGGCGACGGAGGGGGAGAAGGAGAGGGTGATGATGGGGGAGTGGAGCAGGGAGGGAGCCTCTGCTCTTTGACCCCAGTCAGTAACCCGAGTCACACTGGAGTCCTGATAATGGAGCTGAACAGATTAGTCACTTCACTGTGGCCAAACACGGAGATGGAGAAGCTTTCTGTGTGTGTGTGTGTGTGTGTGTGTGTGTGTGTGTGTGTGTGTGTGTGTACATGTTTACACACAATAAACACACCCAGAAGATGTGAATCGTCTCCTTTTTTCTGCTTTTTACATAACAGAAGGCCATAAATATACATATAAATGATGTAATTTAGAAGATTTTATTACTTTATCACATATGCAGAATTTAGCATTTAACACAGAGGTTCCCAACCTTATTCGGGTTGTGACCCCATTCTGATATGACCCCAGATTTTTTTTTCCCTAGGATAAGTTTACAATCATGTTTGTTAAAGTGTGTTACAAATACAGAAAATCCAGGATTAGTGACCCCCCCAGATATTAATTATACTGCATTTTATTTGAACTAAATGTATATTTGAGAAAGTTTAAGTTTCTGATATGGTTATTTGATATTTATTGTGTTCAATGTGCATTTGCAAAAATCATAATAAAAAAAAAAACAAAACTGAATTTAAATCTGTTTTTTTTAACCAATTACTAGATTTTTCAGGTGACCACATTTTAATTCCAGGCGACCCCACATGGGGTACGGACCCCAAGGTTGAAAAACCCTGATTCAACCCATCCTTCAGGAGCAGCCGTTAGCGTTTCAACCCTCCAGGTAAAAGTGTATGCTTCAAAAACTGCTCCAGTTAAGACTCAAACTCACAACCTCTGCACGGCTAAGCTAATATAAACACCGCACACGCTAACCCGTGGCGTCACAGCAGTTTCACAAAGTAAGTTTGTATTTCCAGAAGTGATTGTAAAACTGATTAGCTCTAAATTAATATGTAATGGTGTCAACCCACAGGCAAGTGTGTTTTTCTACTAATCGTAGATGAAGACTTAAAAACTATCATTTATGAGGGTTACAAATGAAAAGAAAAGCACTTATGCAAATGCACACTTCATTTTCACCTCTCTATGTGTCATTATGCTGCATAAGAATAATTTAGACGAGAACATAATGTGTCTTTTGCTCCGAAACCTATTCAACAAATTATTTTGAAACTTCTGCAAGTCGACATAATTTATCAAATTAGACCTTGATATAAATAACACAGAGAGACAATCACACACGTCTAGTCTATCCTATAGCTCTACTTCTATTATCACCACTGATGTCATCATCTCATACACTTTACACTATTTATTTCTATATATTAAAATAAACCCTGTCAGAACATTAAAGTTGCAGTGATGCTTTGTATTTATTGAAAATAAATATATCAATTAAATATGGAAACGTTTGACATTGCATAGTAATAATAGATTTCACTTTTATCTACACCTATAGAGCTCGTATACACGTTTGGTTTATACCAGGGGTGGTCACAATTATACGCTACTTTTAGCTTTACTTTTCTCTTTGCAATGCCCCTAACCACCTTATTTACACCATTTTAACCATGGGTTAATATTTTCATAATAATCAAATACATAATAATATTGAAACTGTGAAAATTATTGAAATTCTTAAAATTAAAAATATATATTGACATTATGAAAAGAAAAAATGAAGTTTGATTGTATATATATACACACATAAGAAAATCCAAAATAATATTTTCAAAATAAACTCTACAAACTACAGTATGGAGGTGAAAATGTATAGTTTTTCCAGAACTGAAACTGTTATAGTCAGCGTTTCTTTACAGCAACATCTGAGAATATCTCACAGCTCAAACCCACATCAGCACCAAACGCTTCATCAAAGAAGGAGGTTAAAGAGTTGAATCTTTGCTCTGAATCAGGACTCACCAAAGCCTTGTCAGCATTAACCCAAATCCTGTGAGAAGCTGCTGTTAATCCAGCAGGGACGTCAAGTCAGGAAAACTCTCCAAATGCACAATTACACAAAGAAAAACCTACAGTTACAGTTAGCGTAATTATTATTATTATTCTTATTATAGGGTTTTAAAGCAGCTGAGAGCGTAGAGGGTCATGTGACTTAAATGATCAATACCTGACCCAGCGCTCTGTACCTAGCTAACAGGTAGCTATAGCTTTAACCCACATGATTTAGTGGTGCCAGTCAGTGCCACACAGAGCGTTTCAGTCTTTGTAGCTCACTTTGTTCTTTAAAGCAGGGGTTCTCAACCTTGGGGTCATGACCCCGAGACACCTTTTTCTGCAACTACACCAAACTCACCATATTTTAACCTATTTTCATCACTTTTTATTGCCATATTTTTGCTCATTTAAATGTATTTTTGCTGCATTTCTCCCATTTCTGACACTTCTACATCACATTTTAATGACTTTTCTGCACATTTTTTCCACTTTCCAGACATGTTCATCACTTATAAACTCTTTCCACCACTTTTACACCTAATGGCACATATGTTGACCCATTATTGTCACTTTTAACCTCTTTTCACCATATTTCATGCATATTTTTGTCAATGTAATAATAATGTTACCTTTATTGATAACCGTAGTGAAATTCTTCTCTGCATTTCAACCCCTGTGGGGTAGCAGTGGGCTGCTAACTGCAGGCGCCCCCCAGGGAGCAGATGGATTGGATCCACGATTGTTCACACCCATTATTTGCCAGTTTTAACTAAGTGTTCCTACATTAATGTGGGGGTACAGTGGGAACCCCACACTCTAGTACCCCCCCACCATGTGCTGAGAAGCTGAATTGTGTTAAAGGCTTTTACAGTGTGGGTGTGTTATATACTGTAACAGAGCTGATGTCTCACCTGTTTGATACACTGCAGACGATCATTGGTCTGCTGTATGTGTCTGTCCATCGACGGAATCGAGTTCATGTTGATTGTCCCTCTTTGGCCTCTACCTGCCAGCCATCAAAGTGGAGAGCTCTGCAACAGAAACACAGACATATGTGAAGGATCAGCTCTTCCCATCCTATCATTACTGAGATATCACACACAGCAGCAACAACAGTGTGATCCACCAGCCAAACAGAGAGATATTGATTAATCAGGTGACAAACACCTCACAGAGCCCAAAGGACGACATTCCTCTCAACTCATGTGACACCTTTAACAAGGTGGACCGCAGGACTGAGGTCAACCAATTACATTTTTCAATTACAATTACATCTTCAATTATCCATGTTCAATTGGATGATTGAGAGGAAGATTTTTGGTCACGTTGTTATTGATGTAATGTTTTTTGCTGATGATTTTAAATGTTTTTTGCTGATGATTTTAAATGTTTTTTTGCTGATGATTTTAATGTTCTTATTGATTTTTAAGCTGTTGAATGTTTTCTGTTGCATGTTTTTAATCATGTAAAGCACAGTGAGTTGCGTTATACAAATACATTTTCCTTGCCTTCAATTACAACTGAATTATGATTACAATGGCTGACATTTTTTCCAATTTTAATTGAAATGAAATTATTGTTTTCCCCTAAAAGTCAATTACAATTATGTTCTCAATTAATACAGTTTAAAGTGAATTAATCATAATTCCCGAGTGTGAAATAAATAACCCCATGTGTTAGCATCTCTAATGCTAATGGATCAGTTTGACCCATGTTTTAAATCAGCTGTAAAATACACTAATAAATATTATTTATCATTGATTCTAGTTTTTTCTATAGAATTTCCAGACCAATTACAATTACAAAATCAATTATATGAACGCATTTCGAATTCAATTATGATTACAACAGCAACAGACTTTTTTTTGATGACATTTACAGTTGTAATGATTCCGCCATAATTGTAAATAATTATCAATTACATTTCTAATTGATTCCAACCCTGGTGCACGCACGCACACACACACACACACACACACACTGAATGAGCCCCTTCATCCTGGCTTGTGAGAACATTAACTTGGCATGTGCTTCTCTGTTTACATTATTTAGCCATTATGTAATCTTTGGTTAACAATTCTACTCAGAACACCAGACATGCTCTACATTTCAGTCCTATTCCTCTTCTTCCTCCTCCTCCTCTTCCTGCTACATAAGGGTTCCTCTAACAAAGCCCCTTACAGCGCACTATTGATTTTGGAGTAGCAGCTTATGGAAAAACCTCTCTCTCTCTCTCTCTCTCTCTCTCTCTCTCTCTCTCTCTCTGAAACAATTCATGCAAAGCAAACAATGGAGCAATAATCTGACGTGATTCATATCATTATCCCAAGTTAAGAAAGTATTACGAAAAAATAGGTTATCATTTCTGCCTCCGGTTTGTGTGATTTACGGTCACGGTCGGTGTCAAATAAACGTACGGATGTCAGCAATAAGTTACAGCGACCTGCGGCTCGGGGTTGGTGAATTAATGGGCACATGCTGGATACGGGTGGTGAAAAGTCCACCCCTCAATCTTCACCTATCGTCTTCCCGCCTCATTTCGCCTCCTTCAATCTTTCCTTTCATGCTACAGCAGGGACAGCTCATCCTAGACACGCCCCTCCCTCCTCATGCCATCTTTCTCCATTACCATCATGCAGTGAGAATGTTCACTGTACAAAGTACCTGTGATGTGAGTGAGAGAGAGAGTGCATGCTGCAGCACACTGATAATGCTCACTTAGGGCTCTTGTGGTGGATTTAACAGCAGGCCCTGCAGTAATCTACTCTACGAGACAGCTAAAAAGCTTTTATGCTATATTGGAGCTGCTCGCGTCTGTACAGGAGAGGAAAGAAGGGACACAAGAACGTCTTCCTACACGTTAATGAAACAGCCTGTAACGAATAGGTCAGATACATTATTAAGATGCAAACACAAGTAAATAAACGTGTGTAAGTTGAAAAGATAAAAGTGTTCTAGTGATGCTTCAGGTAAGTGATCCAAAGAGGCCCTCAGCCACCAGCAGGTGTCTCCCTGGACCTTCAAAGACCTGACCAGTGGCACAAAGAAGGTGGAGCGGTGTTGCTTTAAGCCCTTACAAGCTCTACAAATCCTCAGCTGCTGCTTCCTAACAGGACCCACTCAGCCCGCCACGGCCTGTCTGACCTTGTGGTTATTGATGAGCGAGTCGACCCGTTCCCTCCACGTCTCCCTTCCCTCCTGCCCTTCCCTTGTACTTTCTCTATGTCATCTTTCTTATCTTTAACACTGAGTTAAAAACGGGGGGAAAGGTTGCAGACTGTTCATATATTCATCTTGTTTCCTAAAGACGTCTGACGTTTCTTTTCTCTACAAATCTGAATGATTTCATGCTTTGACAAAACGATTTTTTGACAAACGATTAAATGATTATAGCCTAGGTTCCCAAAGTGGGGTACAGGTACCCCCAAAGGTATGCAAATTGTCATAGGGGGTACATTAATTAATAAATAAAAAACTGGAAAATAAAGCAGCAGTCAGCAGCCTCCATGAGTTGCCACAAATTATACATTAGACAATGTAAGACTACTACCCATAGTTACAGTTATTATTATTATTATTATTTTTATTATTATTATCATTA
This sequence comes from Gouania willdenowi, assembly GCF_900634775.1. Taxonomy (NCBI): domain Eukaryota; kingdom Metazoa; phylum Chordata; class Actinopteri; order Blenniiformes; family Gobiesocidae; genus Gouania; species Gouania willdenowi. Next base: position 915,345 of record NC_041062.1, on the reverse strand, counting down.
TTTTGAATTATTATTATTATATATTGTTCCTCAACAGGATAGGTAAAATTCAGTGGCAAATTTCATTGTAGGGCTCCATTATATGTGACATTACATTAGTGTTCGTCATGACCCCATTATAATATGTAATATCACATTTTATTCTTTCTAGAATTAGCTTTTGATAATGGCAACGTTTACATGACATGCTTTAATTCCTTTTGAATTCAGAATAAAAGTTAATTCCTCTTTAAACTGACCTTGTAAACACTTAATTCCTAATGCTAATTTAATTCCGAATTAAACTAAAATAGGTGGCTGGTTTATTCCGATTTTAATTCCAAATTTACTGAGCTTTATTTACCAGTGATTAATTTATATCTGTTCCGTTCTGTGAGCCAAAGTGTTATTGTTGAGCTGTTGCTTCAAAACTACAATGAAAATAAAAGTGAAAACAGTTCTCATGTGTGGTGTTCTGTGTTATAAATATAAATAATATTTATATAAATATATAAATAAAAGGTTTGTTGTGTGTTTTTCCCGACAGACGTGAATACGTCACGTTCTCTCCCTGTCCAATCAGAGCCTTCCCAGCTCCCAGACCTAAAGAGGAATTAAATAAAGTTTTCCATGTAAACCTCTATTCGGTATAACATGTAAACACGAAGCAGAACACTTTAATTCCGAATGCTTTCATTCAGAAAAACTAATTCCGGATTTAAAAAAACAACATGTAACCGTGGCCAATGTTTGTTGACAAAGATTAGCTCAGATATTTCTATAATGCATTTTACTAGATTTATATTTGAAAATCTAGTTTCAAATAGGGTCGGTTACAACCTGAAGAGGTCAGCGTTTTTCACAGAAAACCTGATATCATGAGAAAAATTATATATATATATATATATATACACTAAGTGCTCCGGGAAAAACCTCTCTTTATTCTATTGCCTGATAATTTTTAATATTTTATTTCATTACTTTATATATTTTTTCTTTTCTTTATTTATTTTTGATAGAAATAAAATAAATGAATGAAATCAGAGGAAATCTGAGACGTAAATCCTGAACATTAGAAACCATGCACAGAAAAAGTCAAAGCACGACCACCAAAGATCAAACCTACGTCATTCTGCCTGTAATTAACCAATAGTTAATTAAACACTAGGGCTTTAGTCACAAGTTTACAGATAAACAAGTCCATGAAAATCCCTTGATTAATATAAAAACGGATGTTGTAATAAAAACCTCAATTTCACGTGTTTTCATGTTATCATTCATTTTGTTTTGTTGCCATGAATCCTTTTCATCTCCAATCAAACAGCTGCAAATCTCTAGCCTGATGTTGTCAAGGCTGTGTGTGTGTGTGTGTGTGTGTGTGTGTGTGTGTGTGTGTGTGTGTGTGTGTGTGTGTGTGTGTGTGTGTGTGTGTGTGTGTGTGTGTGTGTGTAATAAATACAGAAGTATGTCTTCCTTCAACCCAATTTACAACAAGTTGAGAGCAGAGGATTCCTGCACAACAAAAGAGCCATGGAGGGGGCATGGGAGAGTAGGAGGAGACGAGGGAGAGCGGCTTTCCTTCCCTATTCAAGGGGGAGCTAAAATATATGTATTGAGTGGAAGCTGTAATAAAACGAAACGGGTGAGGAGATGCAAGCTGGGAACAAATATGAAAGGCAGTGGAGTATGGCGGCAAGGCGATGGAGCACCACCGGAGGATTGGATGAAATTATCTCTTTATAATCAGGGGGCTTCTGCATGGCTGCCTCCTCCATTGCCCGGTGACAGATGAGCCCTACCTCCTCAAATGGGCTTTTCACACTGCTATCAGCCCACCTCTAGGGTAAAACAATGTTTTTCTTCCACCCTTGTACAACTACCGTACTTTAAAGCTTTGTTTCCACACGACACCCTGCAGAGAGAGGGAATTGTCCCTCGTCACACAGGGTCAATGTTTGTCTCATTATTTGATCATCACATTACATAAGTGGTTAACTGGAAAATAGCTGCAGATTTAATTTCAATATAAAGGAGCAGTGTTATGAAAAAATATCACTTTCTAATGGTTTTGCTACAGTGACATACATTCCTTTAGCCTCATTCAGAGGAACAAAGTGTAAAAAGTTCTGTTTCCTCCCTTGTTATTCCACATTTTGTAAATAGTCAGCTCCAAACGGGACAGTTGTGACGTCACATGGCGTAAACTCCTCCTGTTGTGTGGAGTCAGCATCTACAGACACGCCCACTCGCATAGGTCCAAAAACAGCCTGTTTTTAGAAGCGTCATTAAACTGACTTTTCAGAGGCTAAAACTCTGGAAAACAGGTGAGTTTGGGAAAATAAATCTCAAATACTGTGTTTTTGGAGTTCTTAGAACAAATGGAGATGATGGTGAAAAACAACATCATGCTGGACCTTTAACGACACAGGGTCCATGTTTGTCATGTGATCACATTACATACTGTAAATGTGGATACTTACATACTGTAAAGAGCTGCAGATTTATTTAAATTTGATTTAGTTTATTGACTAACGTGAGCAGAGGCAGGGATGGTTGGATGGTTGGATGGATGGATGGATGGATGGATGGATGGAGACTCTGAACAACAGTGAATGAAAACACTAAAGCAGAATATTATCAGCAGTAAGTGAGAGGGCGTTGCTTTTTGAACTTCAAACTCAATCCTGCATCTTTAAACAGAGTCTCTATTAATGTGATGTAGAGGAATGTTGTGCCTTTGCTCCACAGGATAAAAACAGTGAGCGTATAAACAATGATTAGCTTTATCCCACCATCGCAGCAGAACAAATGGATCACAAGCCCTCTCAGCTTTACGGTGGAGCTGCTGAGGTGCAGTAAACAGATTTCATTTAGTCATATAACAATAGCTGCTGAACCAAAAAGAGTCAGACCACTCTGGGGCAGGGTACTGTTGTTGTTCAAACATCCGTTACTTTAGTACATTACATTTCTGACTTTAGGCTACAGGCCACACCTACATCGTGCTCACAAGAGGAAGATACATCGTGACAGATATACAAAGTGACACAAGCAAGAAATGAGATGTAGATAAGCAGACAAGACAGTTTTAAAGACACATGGAACTATACTGGATTACTCTATTTTTTACACAAATCTTTGTGACTGTAAGATATTCTAAGTTTCTTTTTCACTACATGGAAATGTTTATTTATTGGTATTTTCTGTCAGGCGAGATCACAACAAAAGCCCCTGAAGGTCATTAATATAAGAGGTCCAAATTTACCCACAAATCATCAGTGTACAAATCATTTGACCTTCTTCCATTAAAACATTTTATACAAAAAAAACAAATTTGACAGATAAAAAAGGAAAATGTTCACGTGAAACTGCAAATTTAACGAGCAAACAGAAAGCAACAAATTTATACTGAATGTGCATATTTTACGTAAAATTACAAATTAACAAGAAAAAAAACAGAAATGTTACAGAAAAATGCTAATCTAATGTAAGAAAAAAAATTGAACTGCACGAAAGTATTTAAACTACCGTATTATCAGGATAAAAGCTGCAACTTTTTTTCATTTAAAATTGCGGATGTGAACTTGCGTATGCAGGTCACATTCAGTTATTACTCTTAACTGATTTATTTTAATGTGTAATATGAGAGAGCAACAAAAAAAATTGGATTCCTCCTAAAATCTGAATTGTGCATTAAGACGTGCTAGCTAGGAGTGGTTAGCAAAGTTAGTGAGTTGATTAAAGGCAGTGGCTATTCGTACGGTTGCCGTATCAATATACCGACATTCTATTCTTACACAGCTCCCCTCATTGGCCAGTTTAGGTCACGTGACTAAGACTAAAACCTAACTGTAAACGTAACCCTAACCCTAAAAGTTGTTGTGATATAGGGTTATAACCAAACCCCAACCCTAAGTATGTGTACTTTGGTAAACGTACCAATAGCACCGGTGGTTGTCCGTACGGCAACTGTACAAAGACACTTTCTTTATTAAACTAAAGGAATAAATGAGCTTTGACCATCCACGTCTGTATTGGTGCTCCGGTCCAGAGGCTAACACGCAGACATTAAACATTCAACAGGCAGATTTTAATACTTTGCATGAAGTCACTAAACCATGACACTAATATTCAGACAAGCTCCTTTTAACAAGGCATGACTTATACAGATGTTGTTTTTTGTATTTCTTAAATATTGACTTATATTCCCAAGTAATTTATAGTCTGGAAATTACAGTAATTATTGTACAAGCCCCTCCTCATTGGGACAAACTCACCTGTTGAATGAAAGTCCAAACCAGGCTCCGTACGTGCTGATGCATCAGATTATTCATCAAAACGCCAAACAAAAAAATGACACTTTTACAAAGTTCAAATTTGGAAAAGGCCCTGAAACCATACGAGCAGCAAACTATAGCAAAAATATAGAGCTGGGTAGAATATCAAGAATCAAAGGAAAATGTTCTTATTATGTGTATTTGTTTATTTAAAGCTGAATGTTTTTATTTGAACTCTCCTGATGTTCTGACACATGTAAATGTAACTGTAGTGAAAACACTTTTTCTACATCCTGGGTAACATACAAAGAGAAAACGCTCAAATGTGACAATGTGAGTAAAAAGACAAAAAAAAAAACATTCTGGCGAAAACCGCTCATCACGCACACACACGGTTCTTCTCACGTTTTCTTTGAGTGCTGGACAAGCATCATGATACCATAACAACACCCTCACTCACTCCTAATGTCTATGCAACAACACCACAGCAGTGTGCTGGTGTAACACCCCCCCCCAACCACAATTACACACACCTCCACCTCGCTAATCGAAAAGTACGGAGCTAAGCACTGCTGACACCAATAAACCTGAACAAGTGAGAGAATCCTCAGCCTCCATCTGGCACCTTATGGGGACGCAGGGGGATGTAGTTGTGAAGGTGAGGTGCATCCCTGGGAGTCGTTTGTTGTAGGTGAATTAGGTGATAAACGATTAATCATTGGCTACAGGGCTCAACTGATGGTAGCATTTGTTTAAGGGTGGATTGATGATGAGGAGGGGGAAAAAGCATCTTCACAATAGGCCCAGGCAATATATCAAAATTTTTGTTATGGTGATATAGAAAATTACAATATTGCCTATATTGATATATTTTTATTTCATAGCTTATGTTTTTTAAATTAAAATACCCAGAACAGGATAAAGCACATTTAAATAGATTACTGACCCAGACCTTCCCCTAAACAAGCCACACTACAGAATTCACTCACATGTGCTGTCCCTTATAGCAGAAAAAGCAAAAGCTGCACATATTGTGCAGCTGTTTGTGAATAAATGAAACTTTGAGGCATTTTGCATCAGAAAATTTAACCCAGGATTGTCTCCCTGGGTTATTGAGTTAAAAGTACTGATATATACCGCCATTTTGAGAAAAAAATATCGGAATATGAATCTTGGTCCATATCGTCCAGCCCTACTTCACAATTGTGATTTTAATGAACTTTGATTCCAAGACATGCCTGTTTTTTTCAGCCAGAATTAAAGCTCAACACTGTACATGGATGCTGTTTTTTTTGCTGTGAGGGAGGGGCTTTTAGCTTGTAGAGGGCACCTCTAGGACTCCAGGTGTCTGCAGGGTAAGTGGCCAGGCGGGCAGCGAGGACAAAGCAGGGTTTGTTCAAATGAAGAAGAATCAAAAAAGAGGATGGAAATGTGTATGAAACGGTGCCGCTTCCATTGTTGCTTTACAGAATGTGCCATAATCCCAGGCAGGCTTCATCCAGAGCTGGCACGGAGGATAATATGAGCTGTTCCACCTCCCCTCAACCCTGCTCCAGCAGCAGCTCCTCTATCCCCCCCCCCCCCCCCCCCCACACACACACACACACACAGTGGACACACAGCCACTCGAGTGCACGCACACCCTCACACCTCCCCACATGGCTCCTTAACAGGCTTGGGAATGGATTTCTTTTATTTAATGTGGTTCAGTCTGCAGCTCCAGAGGCAACCATGAGTGAGGGCGGCCTGGCAGTTGTGCCACTCACACTCACACACGTTACACACAATCCAAAGGACCATGCTGTGTTGGTCGCTGTTCACTGATCTCTCCCTTTCCCCCCTCTGTCTTCCTCCATCACCCATTCTCCCTCCCTAACTCACTCCACTCCCCCCTACTCTCACACAAACCCACATTTTCACTCTCTCTCTCCCTTTTTTTTTTGCCCTCTCACTTTTTTTTTTCACGACAGCTCACATAAGCAAGCCTCCTGGATTCCTGCGGGAGCCCCACGTTCAGCACACAGAGATTGTTCAGCCATCAGGCACATCTGCAGCATGATTAGAAAAGCAAAGAGAGCATGGTGTTGAAGGCAGGAGGGCAGGGGGAACAACACAGTGGGTTGGGTTATATATTGGGGGGGTAAGTAATATCTCCTCTCTAACCAAGTGGAACATTTCACCAAGTCTCCAAGGCAGATCTGTGCATTTGATAAATAAAGGACAAAGGCACATGGGAGCTCGTTTTGCCTTATCGTTAACCCTGAACCTGTTCCAAGCTAAAATAAATAAATAAATAATCAGGAACATCATAGTAGAATCTCCTTTTCTGGTTTGACCTCTACCTGTCACATCCAAACAGCTTGTCTTTTAATGTCCTTCCACTCTTACACTAATGGCAGTAAAGCCTGTCAATTCCCCAGGGCTTTGAACGCAGCACAGATGAGACACATGACCACACTAGGGCTGGGCAATATGGACTTAAAACACATCTAGATACATAATCTCAAAATAGTGATATATGATATAAATCTCAATATTATTAACTTCATTTGCTGATGCAAAATACCACATAGACACATTTATTACAAAACGGCTGCACAATATGTGCCACTTTTGGCTTTTTCTCCTCTAAGGGACAGCACGTGTGAGTGAGTTCTGTAGTGTGGCTTGTTTAGGAGAAGGTCTGGGTTAGGACGCACTCAAAAATCCATCTAACTGAGCTTTTCATGTTGTTCTGAGAAGTAACAAAAGCCATGAGTACTTAAATTAGTATTTTAATACAAAATAAGATATAAAAAAAAAATATATTGATATAGGCAATATCGTAATTTTCTATATCACCGAAATAGAAATCTCGATATATCATGGATCTCGATATATTGGCCAGGCTTAGACCACACTACCTTACTGCATTCTTTCCCGTACATGTTACCCTTCAGTTGATGTTGATGATGATGATGAAAACAATGTAAACATTCAACTACTGCTATGATACGAGGTAAAAATCACTCTGAAATTCCCCACAAAGAAAGCTATCACTGCTCTTCTGAAATACCTCGTCCTACAAATTGCCTTCGATTGTGAGTGCGGAGGGAAAAAGTCAAAGAGGATTTTTAATCCCATTTCAGTGAATGATATTGTTGCTGTGAAGATGCCGACACGACTTCAGACAAGTCGAGGGCGAGTGTTTTTTCCTCTCTCGCTGTCTCATGGTCTCCAGGTTTATTATGCATTCAGCTCATGTGTCCCTCCTGTGAGTAGCTGTTCATTTTCCACATACCATGCGTAATCCAGCCAGCTAAAACTTTGATATAGCGAGAGTCGCAGACACAGTCACTACCCAGGAGGAGCCATTATGAGGTCTGGGAGAGAGACCGATAGCACTGGGGGGGGGTTTATACCATGTGAGAAAAGTGGTCTTAATGGCCACGTTTACATGGGAGCTTTAATTCCTCTTTAATTCAAAATAAAAGTGAAATCCTCTTTAAACTGACCTTGTAAACACTTCATTCCTAATGCAAAATCTTAATTAAGTGGCTGGTTTAAACCACTTCTATCTCCTTCTCCTGCTCAGATGACTAAAGTGAAACCGTGTGTTATTGTTGAGCTGCAAAACAGTTCTCATCATGTGATCTTCTATGTTGGAGCTGAAAATAAAAGGTTTGTTGTGTGTTTTTTTCCGATAGACGTGAATACGTCACGTTCTCCCCCTGTCCAATCAGAACCTCTCCCAACACGGAGACCTAAAGAGGAATTAAATAAAGCAGAATAAACCAGTTCTCCATGTGAACCTCTATCCAGAATGACTATTTCCATGTAAACATGAAGCAGAACATTTTAATTCAGAATAATTTAATTCATAATAACTCATTAAGAAACATCATGTAACTGTGGCCATTGTATATCAGTGTCGAATGCTTGTTGGATTTTGTTTGTTTGCTTGGATGAATGTGGTGGGCAGAGGGGGGAGGAGGACCTTCTTGTCTCCATTGTGCAGGTGACCTTTGGCCTTTTGTGACTTTGAGCGAGTGGGAGGATCAGAACGGAGAGAGTGGGGGGATTTTAAATAGTGCATGAGCTCAACCTGCTCCACCGTTGATGGACAGTCGCAACATGAGCCGTCTCTGTTACACTAAAGAAGCCTAAGAAGACACCTCCATTAAACTGCCAGACCTTGCAATGACCCTACGTCTCCATTCGATGACTTCAACCTCTGAAGAATGTTCTGTTTATCCATAGGGTGAAAGACCATCTTTCAAATCTGATCGCTATATGTCCTTGAAGTATTTTAGTGGTGAAGTTAAGCGGGGTACACACATGGGGATTATCTAAATCTGAAGAGATGTTTTATCCGTTACAAACCTCACATATGAAGATAAAAATCATTGAACAATTTTGTGTGTGTGGTGAGCTCTGATAATCTCAACACACACGGAACCATTCTGTCCCAACACAGATCTTCCTCCAAGACAGAAATATCTAGTGATCAAACGAGATCTTACATTTCCAAGCAACTCAGAACTTGAAAAAGTGAGTTGGAACGCCACCTGGAGTCCAAACTCCTACTCGTTAAAACACATGAAGCGTTTTACTGTTTGACGCATGTCTGTTTCAGAGCCAATTGTTGGAACAAACTCACCCTCACCTCAGACCACAGAATAATCTTATAAAATAATCTTACAAGACATCAAATAATGTGGCGTTTGTCGTCCTTGGTTAGAAGCTGAAAAAGTAGGACAAAAACCGAATTGTTTTAACGTGTGTAACATGCTTTATAGATGTCTGTAAACTACTTCTTAGATATCAAAGTTTTCTACGTGAGAAGCAAATAGACTGAAAATGAAGAACCTACTTAGTATTATGAAAATAATCACATTCTAATGGTTCTGCTACAGTGATAAACATCCTTTAGCATCATTCAGAGGAACAAAGATGAAAAAGTTATGTTTCCTCCCTCTCTTCTTATTCCACATTTTGTAAAAAGTCATCTACAAACGGGACAGTTGGATTTTTCTCGCATTGTGACGTCTTAACAAGAGAAACTCCTCCTCCAGACAATCCTGGCTCCTCCTACCCATATAAGAATGTGAGCTCCTCCCTCTCAAACTACCTCACAGCTAAAACAAACACTGTGGTTTAATATAAAATAAATAATATACTTAATTGTCCTAAATGTAAAGCTACATAGCTACGTTCTCTACATTTAACCCCTCCCTGAGGAGCAGTGGACCGTTCCATTTTTAGTACCCGTTATACCCCCTCGTATCTCCTTTGACATGATCTGACTTGTTTGTGACACAATGTGACAAAACAAATGATTATCACCTTAAATGCACTATTCCTGTAGTTAGTAGAGATGAGGAGGAGAAGAAAGCGACTTAGATGTTTCAAACACTCACCCGAGTGTTAAACAGCTGACTGACTCCGCTGCTGCTGCTGTGATAAACACACCCCGATGCAGCGCTGAGACAGACTCACAATCACAATAGCTTCTTAAATATCCATGTGTTTTACTGTAATGTGCAGTTTTTTTTTTAGCTGAAAACAATAAGAAAAGTGTGTGGATAGCAAAAGAAAAATCACTTTAATGATCTCCATCTCAGAGCGAGGCATGAAGTCATCATCTATAGACACGCCCACTCATACATATGCATGAAGGCCCCAAAACAGCCTGTTTTTAGAAGCGTCAATAAAGTGACTTTTCAGAGGCTAAAACTCCATAAAACAGGCGAGTTTGGGAAAATAAACTTTAAATACTATGTTGTTGGGGTTCCTAGAACAAATAGAGATTAGTGAAAAATAACATAATACTGGACCTTTACATTATTAACTTGATCTCAACCTAGCACACTTAGTAAAAAAAATAAAACACACTTTAATGTCCTTGGACTGTTTGATAACCTTGCTGAGCAAAGTGACTTCATGTGAACAGCGTGCCAGTATCTACAGACATCAGTCCCTCCAGGGAGAAGCCTCTCATTCCACAAATGTGCTCAATTAAAAAGAGCAGAGTGCTTAGCGAGGGCCAGTGAGAGGCTGTTCCTGTGCCTGTTTGATCTGGATTCCCTAATTGGTCAATGACAACACATTACTAGACAGGCGGAGGCTTGATCCACAGAGGAGGCTTTTGACTGCAGCGCTCCGACCCCTGTTTCCCCTCCCCTTAAAACACCCCCTCCGTGACCAGCCAGAGTGTGTCTGCATGTAAAAGGGGAAGCAGGGGTCCAGTGTGTGGGAGTGGGAGTGGGGGGTTGATGTAGTGATTTAGAGGTTAGGCAGCACAGGCGGCAGTAAATCTGTGTCACAAATCTTACTTATGGACACATGAGTGGGGTGGGGTGGGGTGGGGTGGGGGATGAAAGCATGTGCTAAACCACATACAACACGCAAAGCTCCACCCAACCACAGTTTGTCTCATGTCTACACCATGCCACTATGCACAACACACATTTACACTTATTTCCGCCTTTATGTCATGAATCGGGAAGTTTTTCATGTCACGTGCAGATATAAAGACTGATTCCTCATCCAACATCAAAGGACTAAATAGTTTGGTGACTTTTAAATAAAACATTAGCTTCCTGTATCACTTTGTAAAGTCACTACTAGAGCTGGGCAATATGAACCAAAACTCATTACTTGATATTTTTTTTCTCAAAATGGCGACATACAATCTTGATATTTTTAACTCAAGAAAGTTTTACCAGAAAGACATTTCTGGGTTAAATGTGCTGATAAAAAAAATGCCACACAGACATTTATTAATAAATAGTTGCAAAATCTGTCCCACTTTTGGCCTTTTCTCCTCTAAGGGACAGCACGTGTGAGTGAGTTCTGTCGTGTGGCTTGTTTAGTAATCTGATTTTCATGAGAAGTAGCGAAAGAAACTCTCCTAAAACCAGTATTTTAATAAAAAAATAAGACATAAAATATACATCTCAAAAATATGGAAAAATTGTAACATGTTTGACTGTACTCTATGAATAATATCACATTTTTGTATAATGTGATTTGTAAAACAAGTTTATAAAAATATAGATATAAATCGATATAGATGATATTGTGATTTTCTATATCGTCAAAATAGAAAACTCGATACATCTTGAATCACGATATATTGCCCAGCACTAGTCATTTTGTTACACGTAGTGATGTGGACCACGTATGACATATTTTATATAATCATACAGCCAGCAATAAATAAATGAATAATTCTCAAAAATGGTGACACTTCCTGCTTGTCCTTTTTTAATGTTTAGATCATATTTCAATAATATTGTGTTTATATTTTCCTATTTTTGTATGTTTTTATTTGTGTTTACACCAGTGTTTTTCAACCTTGGGGTCGTGGCCCCCAGTGGGGTCGCCTAAAAATGTCTAGTAATTGATAAAACCAATCACTTAATAAAAATAAAAAAAATTAAAACACAAAACACAATGGTAAACAAGTGTATTCTGTACTTTCACTTTCTCAAATATAAACCTAGTTTAAATAAAATAAATAATAATATAAATAATAAAGTATAAAGAAAAGTTTGTTTGAAATGCAATGATGTACTGTAGTCATTTTTCACAGTAACAGTAGAACATCATTGGTTCCAATGGTTCCTATCAGGAAATTCATGCAAAGACTGGAATTATTTGGCAGTACAAAACCCTCTGTAAACAAAACAACCACATGTCTACTGGGATCTGCTGTACAGCGTGTGGATTTAGGAAAGAATGTTTTTTCTGGCAGGCGGTTTATATGTGGTGTCCCCCTGTTGCAGTTTGAAGCACCTGACGCAATCCCACATCTTCAACAATATTTGTAGGGCGGCCATTTGTAGCTATCTAACATGCATTGGTTAACTTGTCATTATGGTGTTTGCATAAGAGTTGTTCGCTGTAGTCCGCCAGGTTTGCTTCACGCCACCGCCGAACCCGGATGCTGCACACATATAACTTTTTAATCAATTACTTGACATTTCAGGCGACCCCATTTGAATTCCGGGCAACCCCACAATGGGCCACGAACCCAAGGTTGAATACTAAACTAAATTAATCCAGAGGACAGAAAACAGCAAACATATTTAAGCTTTTAAGATTGACTAAAAAACTACATGTAATGAGTGCGATTTAGCTCCAGCACGTCTCAGTGTGCTCGCTCCGTATCGTATCATCCATCAGGCTGACAGGTGAACATAAACAAAGCTGCCTGCAGTAGCACTTCCTGATGATTCCTGAACACACACACACACACACACACACACACACACACACACGTAGATAAAGACAAACACACGCGCAGATGGAGAAGTATGAGGAGAGTGGGTGAGAGCGATGCACTGGATCAGAGAAACAGAGGAAAAAGAAATGATTGCTGCAAGAAGTGGGAAAAGCAGAGAAATTCTGTATCCTAATGTTTCAGCCTCGTGAAAACTGCTGAACCATCAGCAAGTAGCTCCTGGCTGGGTCATGAATCTCTCTCTCTGCAGTGGTTTCCTCTTGCTCTGCAGGGTGATACTGCAGAGGTGTGTGTGTGTGTGTGTGTGTGTGTGTGTGTGTGTGTGTGTGTGTGTGTGTGTGTGTGTGGTCACAACAAACAGGCCGGCGAAAAAAAAAATGCAAAACCAAAGTGATTACAGAGTGCTATTAAGTTTGTGCAAATCATATTGACATTTTGCATGTCCTTTTTACTCTGACTGCAAAGTTTACGCAGTCGGCTGCAAACCTGATATGCAAAGCAGGTTTTTCTACAGGAGCACAGGTGAACGCGGCCATCACTGTAGCTGTGTTTCCATTACCCTCGGAAATGCACAATATCTAAATAGTTCAATAAAAAGTGGTAATGGAAACACCTGACTTTAGAAAAAACACTCAAGTATCGCAAAAACATTTTTGACGCTTTCATGAGGAGGAATTTCAGACATTTTGATATTAAAATTGTAGCAAAAGCGTAATGGAAACACTTTGTACACAATTACACATCACAGGGCGTGACGTACCTGGTCCAGAGATGTCCATAAAAAAGTAGTAAGCTTAAAAAAAAAAAAAAAAAAAAAGGCTAAAACTGGCGGTGAGTTGGTGCCACTGCGCGCTGATAACGCGTGACAACTAGGGGGTCGGGTGGCATACCCCCTCCATCATGATGATATTGATGATGAATGTTTAAAAAAAATGGAATGATTATTTTCCTTCAGTTGCAGCCGCCAGATATTAGTTTGGACCAGCAGAGGGCGCTGGTAACCCAGTGTTCGGTTGGGATGCAGCTATTCTGTGCAGTGAAGAAGAGATGCTATGCTAGCACACAGAGCTAATAGAAAACCTGACTTTTACAGATATTCACGTCATATTACAGATATTCTTTGGGTGCTAAAGGGGTAAAGAATCATTTATGAACATGTTTAAGAGTAGAAGGCAACCACAAATAGAGTAATAGGCCATTCCACCCGCCGCCTACGCTTCTGGACATCCCCGCTGGTCACATGACCACTTCTCTCTGAGTAAACATGTCGCGGCATGTGTGGACAGAAGAGGAGACGCAGACATTTCATAGCGTTTCAAACAACAAAGGAATGCAGAGTGTTCTAAGGAGGTTTGGAGGAGTTTCTTCCTGCGGTGAAGTCTTCCGGGATGAGAATTCACGAGTTATGAAGCTCCTCCCCAAAACAACGTTCAAAGCGTAATTATACTTTGTCGATATTTATAAATATCGCTTTAATTTTGAGAAAATCTGTAATGGAAACCCAGCTAGTGTGATACAGCACTTGGACACAAGTAAAAAAAGTACTTAACATATAATTAACTAATCCAGCAGAGGCACAAATAGGCAGTCAGTTAATTAAAATGATTAATTAAGGTCAATTAAAAAACTTCTTCCTGAACTACTGTCTATAATTACAAGTGTCTCCGCTTCACTCCGGCAATGTGAGTTTGCACGGGAGTGGCACTGCTACTTGCACGTGTGCGTGTACGTGCACGTGATGGGTGTGTTTTCAGTGTGAACGCCTCATTCAACATTAGGATCCTCTGCTAATGAGATTAGTCAATAATGGATTGAAAGCAAGCGCGGCCTCTCCTCGCTGACACAATGGCCATAGAGGCAGTCCTGTCAGCGACGCATCCTCCACTCGTCAATTATCACACACACACACACACACACACACACTTAGAAACACATCAAAACAACAGAGTCCTTTTTAACATACAAATTGTGTTATAATATCGAGCGGCGGGTTTTCAGACAGCGCTACGTGCCACGCAGACGAGACGATTCCCTTGGATTTAAATTCAAATTGGACAAAGATTGAGTCTTGATGTTTTTTTTCTTCTTTTCATTGGAAATATGATTATTGTGGACACAACACCAGGCCATCAAAAGCCCTTATATCTCTTTTATCACCGGAAATAACATTTTGTTGGGAACACAGAGAGAAAAGTATTTATTCTACTCGGATAAACAACGACATAAAATCAGGATTGTAAGTTGAAATCATTAAACTTGGTATATATTTATTTAGAGTTACTGTTGAGCACAATTCACGTTCAGATTCAGGAGCAGCTACTACTGATTAGCCTATTATTATAACGCAGAGTAACTAAGTTAGCTAAAATGCTATTTTATTTCAATTGTCTGTAGCATTCAAAGAAAAATCACCAAATCAGTAATTCTGTCTACCTACGTGATGTGTGTGCCCCTTTTGTGGAGTTTTTTATTAAATGTAATATTTATTCTAATTTTTAAATCCCAATTACAATTTCTTTATGAATAAAAAAACAAAAATCCACAAACGAAACACTTTGTTTTTCTCACTGGTCAGAACTTTAGAAAAAGTTGTGGAATTAGGTCCCATAACTACTGTATTTAGTCAAATTATTATTTAGTTATTACTACAACTGTAACCACTCGTTTCATTGTATCCATGTCTTCTAAGGCTCTTATTAAATAAATAGTCATGGCTCTAATCCGGGCGGCCATCTTGGATTATGTCGTCACCAGCCCGTCATCTTGGCAAGTCGAGCATTCTCAGAATGACCGGAATTACCTTAAAGCAGAATTAAGTGTTTACAAGAAATAATTCAAAATTAAAATCAGAATAAACCAGCCACTTAATTCAGATTTAAGTTTCATTCGGAATTAAATTTGCATTAGTATTTAACTTTTATTCTGAATTAAAGAGGAATTAAAGCTCCCATGTAAACGTGGACAGTGTCTCAATGTTGTCTCATTGTCTATCAAAATACAGTTTCTGAGTGCAGAATCTCCATGAATATTTATGAAGAAGCACTATGTATAGTAAAACTAATGACTAATCAAGTAATTAGTTTGATTTGCTACAATAGTCAGACACATATAGTTCCATTATGTGGTTATCAGAGCTCCCTTCAGCCTCATGCATTCTGAGGTCAATGTGTTTTACCACAGCCACATTTCAGACCAAACACAGGGTGCTGTAGCAGGTAAACCACTTACTATCTGACATCAATCAGACGTCTCGGAGCCGCTCCCTTATGACCAATACCTCTGTTTTAGACAAAAATTAAACCGTGTACGTGATTCCTCACAAGTCTTTGCTTCTATTTATCAGCTGCCAGGAAACTCATTTACCTGCACGATTCAATTCTGCGTCAGATTTAAAGGTAATTTAACCTACATTCGGACAAGAAAATGAATTGAGTGCAGCCCCCCCCTCAACCCCCCACCCCTTCATTCTGTCTCAGCAAAGTCAAAAGTGGGAGCTTGTTCCTGTTTAGTATTCAGCTGTAATTCTCCAGGGTGGACGCCATGCTGTGTAGACAATCTGCATGTTGATTGGTGTACACTGGAAGTTTCCTCTACAGCTCTTTAAAAGCTGAAAACACACGACTGCCACTGGGAAATGTATTTTTTGATAAAGATTCACAAGGCTATTGAGCGGGAACGCAAACAAACAACTTGATGAAATGTATCTTGTTTCATTACCCAGAATCAGTGCTGACACCAGGATGTAATATGAAAATGATCATTTGTTGCACTGTCACTGCGCCGGCCAACGTGGAAATGCCAACAATATATAACCTTCTCTGAGAGCCATTTATGCAATCTCTCCATTAGGAGCCACTTTGTTCTTGAAGCCCCTCTGGCCTCAAACTAGGCTTCAGCCTCCGATGGCTGTAGTCATGGCAACTGCCTTCATTGTACACTTGCAAATAATGAAGACAATGTGTTTTCCATTTAGATGAGCTTTTTTTTTCTAAAGTGAACAAAGATATGGAGATTCCATCCTGACTGTTTCATTAGGGCAGCTTAATAACAGGATTCCTGCTCCTCGATGCTGCACCGTGTGAGCTGAATCACATGATGAATCGCTCTGGTGGGACATTAGTCAATATCCGAGGTTTGTGATGTGATAATGTTTAACAGCTAAACTTGAAAAAGTTGTTTTTCTTCCCGGCCTCGGTGGACATGAGTGTTGGAGAGTGAAACATTAAAAAATGAAGACGCGCCTCAGGCAGGATTTAGTGTCTCAATCACACAGAGAAACACAGCATTAGAGCTGTTTAATTACGCCAGACTTTGTTTACCTAATCCCTTTTGTTTGTTTACATGTATTTCTTCAGTTGTTCATTCATGACCAATATTTTTTTTTTGCTATAATGAGGCTTTTTTTAATTGCTATCATACACTGTCTCAGACTTCTTCTTCAGTTTTAGCATCAATAAAAAGCTGTTACATCACTCAATAAGTGATATTTGCTTGCTTTATGATATCATTATTTGCACAATTGTCAGAAAAAAAAAACCAACAACAATATTAAATTATAGCTGCTGCGCAACAAAGTTTGGGGCCAGGCAATTTTAGGGAAAACAAGACAGCAGCTGTTAGTGTGTAAAGGAAGATTTCAAACAGCTGTCAAATATTAAGTTATTAAGACAAAAATCTGAAAATTGCAACAAGATGTTGGTCATTTGTTTTTCAAAATGATTTATTGGCTCCACATGTGAAAAACTTCAATCGTTCACACGAGAGTAAAATTAACAACTGTTGTAAAAAAAATGCCATTTTTGAGATAAATTCTAGTATTTTACAAACATCGCCTACAAATAACATGTTGTCTATTATTTATGAACATTGAACAGGAGAGTTTTAAGAAGTGCTGTAGCAAGTTCAGTGTCAATTGAGCAAAAATTACGAGAGGTTAAAATGAGTTTCAAAAACCAATAATGAACTTCATAATTTATGATATATGACTTTAATATTTCAGCTACATTTTGGTGAAAGTTTAAAATCTGGAGCACATATAATGGATTTATTGTGAATTTTTAAAAAGGCTTACTGTAGCTCCACCTTTAGGATTATTGGCCTGAAGAATAAGAAGAATTGTAATAATAATAATAATCATAATAATGATTGCCAGCACTGCAGCCTAAAAAAGTTTAAAGAGCACAATTGTATGAACACACGACAGGAAACAACTAGATTGTTATTGTTTGGAGGATTCTGCCAAATGTTTAATGAGGGAAACTCCCTGGAAGCACAGGCCAAAATGAATCGATTTTACAAATGACTCCACAGGAAACACAGCGTTGTTCTGCGTTTCCTCGTTTCTCTTTTGCAGCCCAATAAACACGGCTTTGATTCTCTGTTATTTGCTTTCAAGGAAAAACACACAATGCCAATAGTTGCTCTAATTCCTTGACGGCTTGAGTTTATCTTACAGAGTCGAGTGCGTTTCACAGGGTGCAGCGTCGTGTTGCCTCGCGTGGCATTTGTGTTCACACTAAACTCTGTAAAGACTATTGACTGGAGGAGCTGTCGTCAATAGAAATCCTAACATTTCTATTTTTGTAAACTGACAGTCTGGAGACTCTGCTAACAACACAACAGCAACCTCGGTGAAAAAAAAAAAAAAAAAAAAAGCTAGAGAAACAAGGGTGACACAATACCTCTACTGAGGTAGGACCGTTGCCACAACAAACAAAGCAGTGAGCACCGTTGCTCATGAGCACACAGGCCACGGTGCACTGAGATAGAGATACAACAGATAAAGCTCTGTTTGAATCCACCTCCAATCACACACACTTCTCTGTGACGCACTCTCCGCACGCTATCTGTGCTACACATGACCTCGTGCTGCTGATAAGCAGGACTGAACCGGTCATATCTAACACTTTCAATAAAAATCTGTTTACAGTATTTGATCAAGTGTCAGAGGAACGACTAAAAATGGTAAATGTTTGTTTCCTTGGGCACAAAAATGTTTAACCACTGACTTTTAAAAGAACTAAGTCTGTGTCTTTGGTCACTAGATATTAGGAATGTTATTGACGATACAATGACATTGCCTCAATATCGTTATGGTTATGTCACGGTATAAAATAAGTTTTGGGTTGGCTGTAGTGGACCGTTCCAGAGAAAACTACATGTACCATAATGCTTTGGGGCGTGGTCACAGAAACAGAGGAGTTTAAAGAACTTGATGCATTGAGTCAAACAATCATTTGGTCAAAAAACATCGCACAGTTACAGCGTTTTCTGTTGTTGAAAACCAGGACTTTAAAAAGTTACAGTAGATCAGTGGTTCTCAAACGTTTATTGCTCTCGTCCCCTTTTCTCTTATTTCTGAATTCTAGACCCCCCTTTGTCCTATTTAAACTATTTAAAATCATCTATAGATCATAATGATGGAATGAATGAGTGATGACACACATATTAAAGAATCTCATCTTGTAATTAAGTGGAAATAAACAGTATTTAATCCAGTGGTTCACAACCTTTTTTGGATCGCGACCCCATTTTAATATCAAGTATTTCTGTCGACCCCAAATACATTTTTTTCTGCAATTAGTTTTTGATCATGTTTGAGCTCAGATTTCTTTTTTTACTGCATTTTAGTTGAACTACATTTATATTTCACAAAGTGATGTGACACTTGTTCCTGTTATCAAAGACAATGTTGGAGTTCTGATAAAAATGTTATTATATATTATTATTATTATGTCAGTGAAAGTTTTAAATCAGAACAAACAGATGGAGTAGACAATATGTAGAGCTCATTGTGAGAAACTCTTTATAAAGTTAATGATTTACAGTAGAGGTGGTTCCAATAGTTCTGTTTCTGTGATTAATGCTGATGTGGCAGATACCACTCCGTTCTGTCCGCTGTGTTCCATAGTTTCATGGAGTGTGCTCGTCTTGTGTTGATTCAAATTTTTTCTTTGTTTGCTGAGGTTTTTTTTTTTTTACATCACTTCATTTTTTGGATATAAATACACCAGGCATCAAAAGTCAAAATGTCAACTTTTTAATTTCCTGTTAGGTCAGGAAAAGATGGCCGTGAACCTGAGCAGGAGGAAAAAGGTGGAAAGATCTTTGGATTCAGATATAAAAAGTGTTTTTGTTTGTATGTTCAAGACTCGTCTGAAATTAGATTTCAGATATTTCAGTTTGACAAACAATTTGAAATTGTTTGAAGACACAAACATGTTTTATGCTCTGTTGGTTTTTGGTAGTATTTTGAGTTGATTTTGTTTTTATTCATATTTGTATTTTTTTTAACTGTTGGCTGTTTGTTACTGTATTTATGTTTATTGTTTGAGAATGTTTTGAGCTAAAAATCTATTCTCTCTCTCTTTCTCTCTACCCCCTGTAGTGCCATTGCGTACCACTAGGGGTGCACGTACCCCATTTGAGAAATGCTGGGTTAGTGGATACTTTAAATACTCAGATTACTCTTCACCTTAAATGTTGATCCATTCATCTTTCTCTAGAAAAAAATTTAATTTATCTAAACACAAAATAATGCAGTTTGCACAACTTTGATTTCCTTAGTTGTTTTTTAAATATATATATATATATATATATATATACTGTATATATGTATGTATGATAGATAGATAGATTTATTGTTCGTTCCTGATTCATTAGAATTATTGCACTTTAGCTAAATAATCTGTATGTGTTAGTCAGCAGTATTCAGTTTATAATGTTGTAAATCTAAAAGTAGTAGACAATTTCTCCATGGTCATCATTCTTGTAATTGTTAGCATTGTTGCTAACTGTGAGCCTTCCTGTAAAACCATAAGTTTTCCTACAATACTGCAATAATTATCATACCGTGAAGCCACTACCATGAGACTTACTGTAGATATCGTTACATGTTCCACTAAACATCAATATAAAATTAGAGCTTTGGTGTAATGCAGATTTACTACGTGGATCACCGTATACTTTTCCAATCCATCTGTAAACACATTATTATAACATTAAGCTAAATAGTTGGATTACGTGTGAAAACAATCCACGGCCAAAGCCCAACTCTTCACTTGATTGCTAGAAAATGTAGAAAATCCACTCGAGCTGAAGCTGCTCATTACCTGCTGATTGTCAGCAGCACAAATAGGGATGAAACGCTGGCATGATTTGTTCCACTTCAGCTCAATACACTACATGTATTTTTTATGAGACAAGCCTTCTTAATAGCGCTCGATTGCTGGCATGGCTGACGGTGCGTTACATCTCAACTGACTATTTAAGAATGTCTTTTACACGGGTTCTCTTTTATTTTGAAGGGATCACAAATAATGAATTAGCTTTTAGCTATTTGTGGTCCGGAGGTCTTTAAAGAAATCTCTTTATCTGCCCTCATTACAGGCACTCCATTGTTAAGCCGAGTCTCTTAGCTCCTTGTCAAGAAGTAAGTCCATCATTTTTCACCTTGTAGTGGCAATGAACAAGCCTTATACATGATGATACTCAACAACGCAGTCCCACTGGCTCTCACTGGTAATGTAACACACGTGCACATGACTAAACACTTAAAGCACAGACACAAGAAGGTCCTTAAGTACTGCAGGGAAAGAGACACAGGAGAACACTTTAGATAAAGGTTAAAGAAAGCAGAAGAAAATTAAAGACTGCGGGAGAAGTTTGATATTCTACCTCTGACACACACTGAGACACACACCATTTCCCCACCAAAGAAGGACGGGGGGTGCAGCCAGCATCCATGAGACCACCAGGTGTGACCTATTCATTATTTACAGACAGAGGCAGGAGAGCAGCATCTGCACAAGCCTTCCTTTTTGTAGGAGAAGTGCTGGGATCAGATGAAAGAGGGCACCTTTGTTAATACACATCTTTGTTCACAGGCTTGGCCTTTGCTGCTTCTCAGCTTGTGTTTTCAACCATGGAAAAATACTGAAATAATCCAAAATAATACACATCTCCTTTATTTTTAGCTTTTCCCCCATTTCAGATGGCTCTGTAAGCAGTGACCTCTTTTCTAGTGTATGCTTTTCTTTTTTTGTCTTTTTAATATATTTTCTTTACCTAATATTCTTAATTCATTTTTCAAATTAAATGTAATCATGTAATTCCGTCCATCCACAAAACCCAAAAAACACATAAATGATGTATTATTTATGCGACACAAGCAGTGTACATTCAGTAGAAAACCCAAAAATAGAGTAATTTTTTTCACATGCTGCAATTTTTAAACAAGTAATCTATTGTATCGTTTGTATAGTCTATTCTATTCTATTCATTGTCTATAGAAGAACAGTAGTGTCCATAAATTTTCCTTACATGGACACATTGGCACAGGTTCACACGCATCAAGGGTCATTAAGGCAGCTGACAAAGCCTCTTTCTAATGAATTTGCGTGTAAGGGTTTAGCCTCTTGTGGCGGGGATAGTGTGTGTGTGTGTGTGTGTGTGTGTGTGTGTGTGTGTGTGTGTGTGTGTGTGTGTGTGTGAAAAAAAGGCCTGCTTTCATTTCTTCTTGTAACACCCTGATGACTTTATTGTTTCATTCCTATTCAGCCTCCAGAAGCCATTATCTTATAAACACCTGTGTTATAAAAGCACAGCAAACTATTTCCTGGATAATTTAACAAAGATGCCATTGTTGATTCAGTGTAAGGTGTTGGTGAATTATGAGTGTGCTCAGATGCATATTCTCAGCTGTCTGCTTTAACGGTGTATTCGTGCGAGTCTATGAATCTTGTGAAATGTCATTTATTGATGTGAATGTGACGGCATTCAATGATCTCTATTATGTGTGTGTGTTTGCATTAGTGCAGTGGTTCTCAAACCTTTTTGGCTCATGTACCGCCCCTTTCTCTTATTTCTGACCCCAGAAGTCCCGCCCCTTTGTCCATCTACAACATTTGGTTCGAATTCGATGAAAAAACAACTATAGACGATAATAATGGAATGAATGAGTGATAACACACATTATAAAGAATGTCATTTTGTAAATAAGTGGAAGGAAACCATATTTATCGCTTCCTAAATAGATTTTTTTCTATAGTTTTTATCATTTTCAGTCATCGGTTATTTCAGAACAAGACTTCCTTTTGATTATGATTATTATGATGACCATTTTTAACTAAGGCGATGTTTACACAAGAACAGTTTCTAGAGAAAACACAAAAGTTTTGTTACATTTGAAAACTTTCTAAAAACGGGCTCCAGATTGGAAGTTTTTGAAAACGCGACCCTTTCCATCTCCGTGTAAACATGCAAACTAAACTTTCTGTATCACCCGACCCCAGGTTCGGTCAAATATCTCTCAGCAATAGTGCAGCTCTGTGATTGGTCAGAATCTCCTCTGATCCAAGTGATGATGAAATAAATCAACAGAAGTTCAGTTTAAATCCAAAGAGTGAAGCACACGAACACTGTTACTTGTGTTCGTCTTATTTTGGTTCATTGATAAATCATAACGCCATCTACTGGCCTGACATGTTTACGACATCGTTTTTGATGTTTCCAGCGGTCTCATGTAAACAGAGATGGTTTTGAAAACGTTGCCGTGTGAATCTCTCTCTCTCAAGTACCCCTGTAGTGCCATTGCATACCCCAATTTGAAAAACACTGCATTAGTGTGATGTTTGATCTACCATAACCTGGCTACAGATGAAAAACAAGTGAAATATGAAGAGAATTCTGTTGAACGCAGATTAAACCATGGGCGGGGCAGAGAAAAAAGGGAACACTTGCATAATACAGAAGCCTGATGTTACCCTGCAGATTTGGACTTCTTTAACCCTCCCCACCCTCCTCCTCCTCCTCCCTCTTTCCCCCCCCTCCCTCTCCGTCACAGGGACTGGATTGTTCTGCTGGAGCTTGGCAGAGGCAGCGGATGGGAAAAGTGCAGGGGAGGCAGCAAACACTTCCTGCCTGCCTGAATCAGAGAGTTAACCTTCACCGAGGGCACAATGGCTCCTCGTTAGCGAAGCCACCCCACATGCAGGCGGCCTGTCACCGGCCATATTCCTGCTCGCTGACCCCTTTTTGTGTTGCTCTGTCCTCTGTTGGACACCACATCCGACCACGGCTTCACCTCAGACGAACACAATAGGAACGACGCACGACGTAAACTTCTGCTCGTCTTTGAAACATCAGAACAATTCCACTTATTAGTGTCATTTTCAAACTCTAAAAACCAAAGAATTGACTCAAGTGCAAACAGATTTATGGCTGCACTCATTAAAAGCCATCAAAATTTCCCAGGATGATTTCCCTGACACACTCAGCATTACCTACGCATTAACAAGCATGATATCATCCACCTACGACTATAAAGGCGCTGATAGGAGTAACTCAGATAAAGAGAACAAGAACACGGCTGCCACGTAGCGGAAACAAAATATAATATCACGGAAAAATGAGTCACCCGAGTCAGCAGTATTCATGATATTCAGTTGGAGGTAAATGGTGTTCTCCATTTTCTTTCTTCTCATTTTCACTGGTAAAAAAACACAAGCCTAGAAGAAGGCTAGCCTAAGAGAAAATAAAGCATTGATTTTGCACACTGCCCTCTCAATGGCAGAGGAATGCGATCAATAGGCCCAAGTAATATTCTGCACAAATATTAATGCTCGAGCTGTACAGAGGCAGACAAGTGCTTTGTCTGGAAATTATTCCCCTTTTTACTGCGACAGCTCTGCAGTTTATAGGCAAAACAAAGGCAATGAGATGTGTTTTTAAAAAACTGCATTATGGATGAGAACGAGCAGACTTCACTGCACGATGGAGGGTTATTTTAAATCAATGCAGGAAGTTACACGTGTTAACCACTTTGTAGGATCATCAGGAAAGGAAAGCAGAGGGACCGGGGTGTGGGGGTGGGGTGGGGTCAGACTTTCAGGAGAAAGGGTCATGTTGTCAACCAGACGGATGACCTCCATTTAAAGGCATGACCTACTCAACCTGTAGTAAAGAAATATCAATGAATGGTGATCAAGTCCTAGATCTGGTCTGTGAAAACAGTTCAATGATGCTTCATAAACCAAGTGAAAGTGTTTTTGTTGTATTTTTTGTGAAACTGTAATAAATTCTCTTTAAAGAGAATGAGATTAAAACTCCGGCAGCAGCTGTAAAACATTAAAAGTCTTGACCCAAACATTGAAACAATCATTAAGGGTTTCAAAAAGGAGAATTTGCTTTAGATGTTTCTCTTTGTGTCGACCAAAGATTAGGACGAAATTAACCAGTTCCTGTCAGAGGGGAAAAAACCAAAGCTAAGCACATTCTTTAATAACGAGTTTATATCAACTCACGAGAATAAACTTGCATGAAATAAATACTTTTTGTGCTTCGTCCTTCAGTTTAGAAAACAACTGAGTGAAGTTCATTATAATTACTGTCTTCATGTAAGGAATTTAGTTTGACTTTGTACCGACTATCAACTGTAGGGTTTGCTTGATTTTTTTTAAATCAACTTTAAGAAGTTAAGGTTTAAAGAAGAAACAAATAATAAAAATAAAGTGCTGCGTCTTGGATGTGGTTGCAGCTTTGATCCCAAATCAACACCAGCATCTTACACAAAAACATGTAAGTGTGCAAATAATCTAACAAGTTTAAAAAAGTCCTAACGCAAAAGTGGAATGTCCAAATCGTGGATGGCGACCATGTTGAATCTGCACAGTATCTACTTTGACTCTGATGACCTGCAGACGTGGAACAAGACTTTTTTTTTGCCACTGCAGCTGAAATTAGGTTGAGAAAAGTCATTTGTCTTTTGTGACGGCTGAATAACATCTGTAACCCCCCCCTCCCCCTCCCCCCATCACCTACAGCAGTGTAACCATGAGTGTTGTGAATGTGTCTTCTAGTGATGATGATAATCTGCATCATCAACATGTTGCAGGGACAGGGTACACTGCATAAAATCATTTTGGGGTCTAGTAATGACTACAGATTGTAATTCAAGATTTCCAAGCCCGGGGGCCAAATCTGGCCCTTTAGAGCATCCAATTCAGCCCACAGAAAAACTGTAAAAATGACAGAAAAAACATGAATTATTGTCTAAATTATCAATTAAAATCAGGCAATTTCTCACAAATAATTACACAAAATTACATAAAAATTGGTTACAAAATCAATCATTTTAAGTGAAGATTTTGCAAGGACTGATATTGAAAACTGAAGCACAATAACGTTAAAATTGCTCTTTTTCCTCCCACATAAAATCTACGGCCCACTTGAGATCAAACTGGTCCATATTTGGAACGTGAACCACTGTTTATGATACACGTTTATGATACACGCTAAGGTAGAGCAGAGCGTGGAGGTGGGACATTAAACATGATGCAGCGGTCAATTAAATATATTAAAAGATCAGATTAAATATTAATCAGAGAAATACTGCAAACAGGAACTGAATTTGCAGAACAGATTGGTTACATTTTAAATAAAAACACAATTTAAATCATTAAAATACATACACATCCACGTCACCATACTTATTTTATATAATATAATAAAATAAGTATGGTGAGTAATAAAATAATATTTTATATAATTTATATAATGAAACGCTCTAGTAAACATTAGGGGTGTAAGGATAAACACAACCAACAATTTAATTCTATTCCCGGTAAAAAAAAACACCTCAAATCAAAGATTGAGATGTAACTAATTTATTTAAAAACAAATTAGTCAAAATACAAATTCTTGTTCTTATATTTAAATTGTCAATATATATTTTAACTTTATAGTTTGTTCTTATGAACCATTTGAATTGTTTAAACCAAAATAAACTGCACATTTCTTTATTCATCACCATGCAAATGTGTATATTTTTCACTGATCTAATCTCAAACAAATGCAAAATTAAATTGCAATAACTGGCATTTATTAACCCATATAGGACTACTTCACTACACTACACTACAGTAATTTTATTTAACATTTAGAACTCTTTAGCTGTATTTAAAAGTAGCATTTTGGAAGATCGTCAATTCCCTTCTCGTCAATTGCTGAAATTGAAGTAAAAAATGAACCTTTAAATGTAGGTCGTTGTGTCCCACAGATAAGTCAAACATTCCGATGGGAAAGATAAGAAGAAGTGCTTAATGTGATGTATGTACGGTGGATAGATCAACCCTTTGTGATCTACTGTAAAATACGTTCTGCTGCTAAAATAATGTCAAGGTGGGACAAAATTATTACTATGATATTTTACTACTTTTAAAAAAAAAATTATTCTAAAGATGGGGATATTATCAGCCCACCAATATTATCAACCATTATTGGCCATAAAATGTAATATATTTGCACAGATATGTGCATAATAATAACGAATATGACATGTTTTCCATTACATGGTTGAATAGGCACTGATGATGTTTATTTAGGGAAAACATTTCATTATAAGTAGCGTTAACCTGTTATTTCCATGGAAATACATATATTATGTGACATAAAATTTGGTCGGGGGGAGGGGTCTATGTAAATATCACTATCAGTTAATTTCGTAAATTGTGTTATTACAATATCGGCAAAAAATGTAATCCTTCCTTTTTTCTGAAAAGAGCCGGTCATTACTCACTCTATAAGTACTTGAGTTCCTGTATTGAATAATTAGCAGTTAAATAGCTAATTGTAATTGATTAATGGTTTTAGCAGGACTGACTTGGTTCTTTTCTACAGGACAAATTCTACTATAGACTTTATACAGAACAGAAGAAGAACAACAAAACTTCTACCACCTTGTTCTAATGTCTGGAAACATTATTTGTCCATCGCCTCAGATGGTGCCTCCTGTCGCCAAGACAAGATCACCCCTCCCCTTTCCTCGCTGTAAGGTCGTGTGCCCCTCCCCCCACCGTTGGACCCACCCCACTGGGGGGTTGAATTTAATAAAGGCTGCCTCAGCCACATGCTAAAAAGGTATGCAAATGTACAGGTCCTTCTGTTTTCCTAATGCCCCCCCCCCCCACCCCAAACCTACAGACTGCTCGTCCCTCTCAGCCAAAGCCAAAGACGGAGGGAAAGAGGAGGTGTTTGTTTTTCTGGGAATGGATTACTTTGTCAAAACTGCTCCTGGGTATTTGATCTTAAAAGCTATTACGGTGATTGCGATTAGATTTAATGACATTATGATTGCTATAGAAAAGGTGCTGGATGTGTTTTTCTTTTATAGGTAGAGAAGTCATAACAGATCACATATCCAATAATTCCTCAAGAGTAGCAGTGATTAAATTACATGTGCCACAAAACCGCTAACCTTAAGGCCATTGCTAACAATATCAGAAATAAAAGTGAAGCACCCTTACATGTGTGCACTGTAAAAAGCCAAAACAATATTGACTTCTGCAGTGTTGTGCAGCCACCCCCCCCCCCCCCAATGTATCAGTGACCCCTATCTAATACCAAGGCCCCAGCCTTAGCATGGCTACCATGATGACCCGTGTTCATGAGGAGGTGAGAGCTGATCATTTTGTTCTGATGTAGTGAGCCATGACAGGCAGCAGTGCGAGAAGGAGGGTGGGTGGGGGGGGATGGGGGGGAGGCCACAGAGGGACCCACCAGAAGCAGTTGAGAACCAAGCCAGACTGAGGGGACCATCCTTTACTGAGCTATTGTCCAGCTGAGGTTTTTAATGCATTAGAACTTTATTGAATTGAATTGTAAAAACTAAATCTGTGTAAATAAAGTGTTTTGTAAAAATAATAAAAATCTCTGTGTGCAGCTGTTGTGACTGATGTCATTTTTTGATTGTATTTTGTCTGTGTGCTTGTTGGTTGGATGTGTACCACGACAGAATGACAATAAATGAAATGGCATCAAAACAAGAACATACCGTCATCTTGACGAGAACATGGCGTGTCTATAGAGATTCTCACCTGACTTTTAAAACCTTTGTCTAGGAGCGAACACATGAGAAGAGTCCAGAAACACAAATGTGTTGAAAGTGAAAAAGAGATGAATAAATCTGTCTGAATGTGTGGCATCATTACGCAACTGATTCCTGACCTTGAAATAAATGCCACTTATGAAAAGCTGTTTTGGTATGAGAGACACCGATTATAGCCCATTTCTAGGCCAACACATAATCAGTGTCCAAGTTCCAAATCAATGACCTACTTCCAAGCACACACACACACACACACACACACACACGCTGCACATACGCTGCGAGGCAAACTCTCTTATAACAGCTTAATGTGGAGAAAGGCGGATATCAAATCGAGCAAGCACTTTGTTTTGATCTGAAAATGTTTCCCTGTGTAGATATTTAAAAACCCAAATGAGGCCAGCGTGATTTCATAACAGCAGCAGGCACTCAGCAGAGCTGCTTGTGTTATTTTGACACTGGCTGGCAGCGTCGGGGTCACTGGGGTCATGAGCGCCAGTGTTTTACTAGTGAGAGTAGATCAGATCTGACCTGGATAAAGTGGAGAAACAGTCGGCACTGACTTCCACGGTTCCCCCCGCGCTGTGAAGAAATGTGAGTGGCGGCTTAGTTGGTGAGGTCAGGACTGCACAGAAAGCAGCCCCAGCATGTGGGTTCTTAATGCAGGGTGGGCTATTTACAGCAACAACCCCCCCACCCCACCCCACCTCCACCACCACCACGACACTGCTTCAACTGCTCCCCTCCAACTCGCCCCTATAGCCCCTCGAGCACATCCACCACCACACAGCTCCATGTTCTACGCAGTCATGCAGACAGATGGAGGGAGACTTCTCAGACTATCCAGATCTGTTCCATCACTAGAAAACGCATGCACACTTTACCCCAAACCACTCTTCTAACAGGATTCTCAAAAAATGAGATGTTTTTTTTCACCTGTGGGTATAAAACCTTCAAGATGAAGCAGAGAAGACAGAAAGGCTAAATGCGCTGTCCATACGTACACATGCTGCTGTCACATGGAACCACCGCAGAATGATGACAAAGAGAGTCAGTCATGATGTGTGGCTTTCCACACACAATGAATCTCCTTTGACTAATAAAACAACACAAATAGTCAATCTAAAAGGTTCTAGGCTGTTTGTGTTTCTTTACAATAAAAACAAAGTGGTTAAAAAAAAAAATTAAAAAAAAAACTACCAATAAAACCAGATAGAATATTCACTCAGGAGGCAATGCTCCAGAGATAGAGAACAACACTTTATAGTAACAGAAGTTAAATATGGCAAGGAGAAAAGCTCATTTCCACTTAAAGAAGCGTACGGCAGGATTTGTGAAAAAATAAACATTCATTTTAAGTCTTTTAATGCTAACGGTTGATGAAGCATTTAAACTAAAGAGAATGAGTCAGATTTATACATCCTGCTCTATGCTCCTTTAATACCTACTAAATTATCAAGTGCATGTTAAGGCAGACATACACTGTGCAGTTTTTGGCTCATTTTGTGGGATCGTGTGAGTCTCTGGTAAATTGCATGTTGTGCATCGTGTAGTATACATGGGGTCACGAGAAGCAATGAACACCTCACAAAAATCACAAAATCAAACATGTTATAAATCCAGTCGTTCTTCGTGAGGGTATCTCACAGATGAAGCAGTGCCACGGACCGGCTTACCGTAAACGCTCACACTGCGTGTGCACGAACACCATAGGACCGCTGTAAAATAGACGGACTGTACTGCCCACATCTGTCCATCCAGCTCCTGGTCCATCACATCTCCATCTTTTCTTTTTTAAAACTCTTTGTGTCTCTCCGCTTCTGGGTTCTTCTTCTTCGTCTGTTTTAATGGCGATGCTTCAGAGTTCTTCTTCTTCTTCTAATTTGTACGTTGTATTTCCAGAAACAAGACCCTGAGGGTGGTCTGAGGGTGATTTGCATGTGAGTTTTGATCCAGAACCTTTTTCAGTTCCATTGTCTGAAAACAGGTGTGTAAGGTTAACGTGAGTTTCTCATTTGACTCTGTGACAATGAACGGCACATTTGCCCCACAGTGAAGTGGAAACATGTTTGTGGAGCATGAGTTTTGTGAATGAATGAATGAATGGATGGATAGAGAATTACAGCGTCTTCTATTCAAAACATGGACTTCTGTGTAAGGCGGCATCAGAAGAGTTATCATACCAGACTAAATAGACTCTTTTTGTTTGTTTTACAGATCTGTTTTTAGAGCTTTTAAATTTATTTAGCAAACTGAATTAAAAAAAAAAACATCTCATAGTTGCAGGAGTGGGGGAATGAACCAAAAAGAAGCCTGAGGCGGTTACGTCTTCTGACACAATCCTGGATGTCTGCGTTTGGCTCTTTGTTCCTCCTGAGAAGCATTGATCCAGCATAATGACTTTTGTAAAAAAAAAAAAAAAGCAGCTTCTACAATGGAAAGCCTTGTCTTGTGTCATACTTGTTATCAAGTCTAGACAACACAGGAGCAGCATGAACATGCCAGCAAGTGGAATCCTCCCTATGCTTCTCCAACAGGTTCCATCAGGGTTAGTCACTGAATCAAGGTAAAAACCTATTAAGACAAAGATGGCCTCGTTCTGTTCAAGCACAGTTTTATTTAAAAAAGCAAAGCTAAAAAACTATTTCTCAAGCCAGCAGGAACAAGCACACATATCAGTTGAATGGTATAACAAAGAATGTGAGGAGTAGATGGTGAAATCTGTGTTGGTATCAATGGAAAGTTAACCATTCACCCAGGCTTATCACCAAAGACTAAATAAATGACTTCCTCCTCTGTGCTCTGCTGGTGTCCTAAAGGTTAAATGGTTACATCCTCCTGACCCCTTTCCCCCAGACCAACCATAAACAGGACCTCAAAGTGTTCCTGCAACCACGTAAATTAGCCGAGTAATAACGACATGTCTACAACTCCAGATCTTCACTTCTGTGGCTCCTGAAACCCTGTGGAGGATAAACAGGTACCGCAATTCCAAAATAATTCACTAAAAAGACCAAACAAGCTACTGTTCTGCCCAGAATATTGTGCTGAAATAAAGACATTAAAGCTGTTTGTGGTGAAAAAAAGCAGAAGAAATGGGGATTACAATATTTGAGGAAAGAGGGTTTCAGTTGAGCTACTGTACATCCCCCACAGTGACTCCACATTTTAATCCCACTGCATATCCAGAGATTGATTTTTTTTTTTTTTTTTTTAAAAACTCTATCACTAGCATGACATTTTTGAAATGATAACCCAAGGGACAAAAATAAGGATACAAACAGCGCTCAATTCATGTAAAGGTCGAGATGTTTTTGGTTTTTGCTACTTTTTAAAGTCTTTTCAACACTGAAAGCATCAAAGTGTTTCTTAAAGGAATAAATATTGGTGCCTTGCACAAGATAAATCTGAGGAAACTTAAAAACTGTACTTGAACACAATTTGATAAAATCAGTGTGTATAGCAGTTAAAAAAAACAAGGATTGTATTTATATTTCTGCACAAACTTTGTATTTCACACATACAGTATAAATTTTACAGAAAGAATGAACCGTTAATGTTTCCAAACACCTGTCCCACTGAATGCAAGAGAAGTGTAAGATAAAGCCACATTTCCTTCTGTGTTTCCGGTCTCTTCTATGGCAGGAAACTTTGACCACAAGCTGCAAGTGGTTGTAATACCAGCGGCAAAAACAATGGACAAGTTCAATCCAACAAAAATATGATGAACGTATTTATTCATGGCTCGTATTGAACTAATAGCAACCAGCTATTTTTTAATGTGAGTAATGGTGACAAATTCATCTCAAAAAGGTGCTTGTACTGTATGTGTATTAATTGCCATGTCTTTGACGTTGTGTGAAAAGTGAAGTATCAGTTTACATGTGACTAAATGTCGGCAGGGGTATTTTATAGGTTATAATAACATAAATACAGTATGAAATGTAAATCAGCATGTTCTCACAAACTGTA
Organism: Gouania willdenowi; assembly: GCF_900634775.1. Taxonomy (NCBI): domain Eukaryota; kingdom Metazoa; phylum Chordata; class Actinopteri; order Blenniiformes; family Gobiesocidae; genus Gouania; species Gouania willdenowi. The sequence continues at coordinate 883,007 of NC_041062.1, read as the reverse complement.
TTCAGCTCTTGCTGCTTTAAAATAGACAGTTAGCATTAGCAGCAGACTATAGCATACTATCAGCTGTAATTCCATTGAGTATGATAATCAGAAACTTCATGTATATATAGTGATGCAACATATTCAGAAATTCAGAAACATGAGACTACCTCACAGACGCAAAGTACGATATGCTTAACTATAGACCAAATGTAACTAATTTGCTGTTAAATTTGTTTTTTACTTTCAGAAATATATTTCAATTGTTTTTTTAGATTAAATGTGATAGTAAGAGTGTGTGTGTGTGTGTGTGTGTGTGTGTGTGTGTGTGTGTGTGTGTGTGTGTGTGTGTGTGTGTGTGTGTGACACAGAGAAAAAGAAAGACTCTGTGGGAGAGCGTGTGTACCAATGTTTACAAAGCCTCAGGAAATACCAGGACAGACACGCCGACTCTCCAGCACTGCGGCCCATGTGACTGGAAACACACGGCTCAGACTGAAGGCATGTTTTCTCAGGGGGTGGAGGAGGGACTCAATGACAACATTTGATTATAGAGAGAAATATCAAAACAGGACGAGTCCGCATCTGAATCCAACCAGTCACTGGAGGTCAGGTCTGATTTAGCTTTGGCTAAACTGTTTATCAGCACGCCATCCGATCATTTACATGATGATACTTGTGCTCGAGTCCCCGTAGCTCCCCCAACCACCCCCCCACCCCCCACGTGCACAACTAGCCTCCCTTGCCTTTCCGTTCTCATCACATTAACATAATGCAGATGAAACTAGAGTCAGTAACCTCAGCATTATTTACGGCTAATACACACAAAAGGTCATGGTGCTTCAGAGTGTTTTTTGCAACAAGCCACTTAATCCATTAATGCATTCTTTATTGTTGTAATACAAACACAACTGAATGTAATGTACAACTTTTTTTGGAAACTGACTGATGCTCGTACTCAGGTGATCATGTATTATTAAAAAACAATACAAATCAAAGGAAACTCACACTAAAGGGGTTTTTATTGTTATTTAAGTGTCTCCTTAAAGGTCAGTGAAGAGTCAGCGACTTGTCTTCATAAAATTCAACCTTTTCCTCGTACTTTAAAAGCTAAACTGTGGCGACAGAAATGTAAATATTGTGAATCAGAGGCACAGATCACTTACTGCTTCATTTCCATGTAAAATAAATAGTTATTGATGAATCCAGCGTGTTTGAAATCCTCCAGATAGTGTAAAATGACTAAAATACACATAGCCCTGCATCATTGTTCATTTGAATTAGACAAAAACACATAATTGTGTAATTCTTCCGCTGAAAGTGTGTAGGTTGAAGCAAAGCTTATACATATTGTACCTATTGTTGTCACACACACAAGAATTTAACTTATATTACACATGAATGTATATATGTACATAATATTAATAATAAACTATTTCATATTTACGACACAAATGTAATCAATTGAATTCAGAGTGGCAATATATAAATTATTATGTTCATTAGGTATTAATATATTTTATACCATTATTTACATATTATTGGTGTCCTAGGTTAAATTGTTGCTCTTCTTTCTTCTGCTTACTAATGATATATATGATTAAAAAAAGCTTTTTAAACTGGTTTATGCTTTTGTTTTATTTCATCTTTTAGGCAGTTCATAACTGAACCCTTGATATTGTTATATTCATCATTTTACCTGTTGTTCTAACATGTTGTATCTTAGTTTCCTCTAAAATCATATTCATCTTCTCTCTCTTTATTGTAAGCCTTGTGGAAGTGAACCTTTACCTGCTTTATAAATCATTTGGACAGTTTTGAAGAATAAGCCATGTGTGAGTTTTTTTCATCATGAATAACGGTTGGATGTTCGTCATGTATGAAACGTTTAGACAGTAAATTAATCTAAACACATCACAGATGTCATGAAGCATGGAGTGCAGTATAAATTACAGAAAGTCAGACAGAGAAACACCTTCCTGCTCTTCGAATCAACCCAGTAACATGCTGTGCTGTGATTGGCTAAAGCGAGGTCAGTGTCTTAAGAGACTTTGCTTTAATATCCAGCAGTAATTAGGGGCCGCTTTGCTGGTGTTGCACATGTTATTATGTGATAGGGGAGCGAGAGTGACTGCAGGTAGAGATTTAATATTGTAATTTCATTTTCTGTCACCAGGCAAAAAAGAAAACAAAGACTCCCCAGCGGTGAATACATGGTTATGAGAATAAACTGTTTCTCCTGAAGCGTTCAGAAAATGTGAACAACATCAGGAGGATAAGATTATATGATTATTATTGTTTTATAGTCAATTTCTATGTATTTACACATAGATGAAGCTAAAGGTTTGATGATTTCCTGACATACATGTAAGTTAAAAGAGCCTCAGGACTTGTTTACGCAGATGAGTTGAATATTTACTAGGGCTGGGCAATATGAACCAAAACTCATATCACGATATTTTTTCTCAAAATGGCGAAATATGATATAAATCTCGAAATTTTGAATTCAAATAAAGTTTTATCTTAGAAAGACAATTTTGGGTTAAATTTGCTGATGAAAAATGCTGTCAACATTCACTGGGAGGCTAGAGATCTTCCCACAACAGAGAGTAGTAGTCATGGTGGGTGGTAGTGTCATAGAGGAGTGGTCAATTGGTGTCCTCTTTAAGACAACTAGTGTTGGTAAGTGATTGCAACGTGCACAATGCGGTCAGCAGAGAGGAAACAGGCCACGCCCACTGGAACCAAACAGTAGAACAATGCAGGAAAAGACGAGTTACAGCAAAATGGTTGAGATGGATCCAAACAAGCTCCGTGTTGACCTCCTCCCATGAGTGGAGTCGTTGTGAAGCATCCAGCTTTAGCAGTGAATCAGAGCCATCAGCTGCCATCCTCAGACATGTGACCAGCTGCTTTACTGTGCTGAGACAGACACAATCAGCTCTCTAGTGCAGCCTTTATCAAATGGGGGTACGCGTACCCCGAGAGGTACGCGATAGCACTACAGGGGGCACTCGAGAAAACGAGAGAGAGAGAGGAAAATAAATCAGTTTTTTAACATTGGGGTCAGGACCCCATGTGGGGTAGATTTTTGAATTTTTTTAAATAATCATTCTTTTTTTTTTTATTAAAACAACACACAATTTAGTATTTACAGAAGAGGATTAGGACCACTGGAAAAAAACTAAAACAAAACAAGACTAAGAAGTCTAAAGAAATTAAGACTATATTTATATATATAATCAAGACTAAAAACACTAAGTAGACTAAAAAAAAATAATAATAAATTAAGATTACAATTGTGATTTTTTTTTCACTACTGCCTTTTTTTATTTTATTCTTTCAGTGGCTCTATTGTTGTTTACCTTATTTCTATACTTTCATTTAAAAAAAAAAAACAACCTGTTCAACATGCATGTAAAAAGAAAAAGAAAAAAGAGCTCAAATATGATCAAAAACTAATTCTAAAAAATGTCTTTGGGGTCACCACAAATTCTTGATATCAAAATGGGGTCACGATCCAAAAAAACCACTGCACTAAATTTCCACTTATTTACAAAATGAGATTCTTTAAAACGTGTTATCATTCTATTATTATGCTCTATATTTGTTTTTAAATAGTTTTCTTAGCAAAATATTGTAATCAGACAAAGAGGGGACTAGAGCCTAAAAAGGTTGGGAACCACTGCTCTAGTGCATTACATTAGAAACATTAGAAACATGCTGGAAGAGGTTTTTCTCACTTTATTCTGCTCAAGTTGATTACGCAGCGCTATGATACGGGGCTGAGGTAGCAGGTGTTTGTAAATCTGTACATAACTGTGACTGGTGATTTACAGGCTGCTGTCAGGAGGACGCAGTGACATCAATACTGCAGCAGTAGTTTGTCTGAGGCCTAACTGAGGACACCAAAATATCTCCTCGCTGCTATAACCCCCCCACCCCACCCCCCACCACTGACAGAGATACACGACACGTGCAGCTGTCTAAATATTACTCCTCTCTTCTTCTCATCTTCATCGTTCAATTCCTCCTCTCTCCCATGGTGCAGGATGGGTTTAACAAATGTTCAGTCAGCATAATCGTGGACGTCCACACTTGGTGCCATGTTGTCAGGGGCGTCAGACGGGGGGGTTAACGTGAAGAAAAAAAAAAAAATAAAATAATAATAATAATAATAATAATAATAATAATAATATCAATATCGTTTCCAAGTGGAAAAAAAAGTAGGAGCCCAAGAAGAGCAGCTAATCGATCAAGGAGCAGTTTTAACACACCTACTGCTGCTATCCTTTTTTTTTTACAGCTATAACCAGCTGTGGACATAATTATCTGGCAGCTAACCACAATTAGATCAACCAAAAAGACTCTGCACTGCAGCACACGGCACCAACAAGTCCTCACTATATCACAGTATGCAATTAGGCTTTTGATGCAGTTTATATAAGAAACCAGGCTACAGTTAATCTCATAAAAAGACAAACAGAGTCATTAAAAGTCTTGTGCTCGTTACTTCATTACTGGCTCAGCTTGCTCTCCTTATGCAAAGAGTCCCCAGGTGCATGAATGTTTCATGGCCACCCTGCTGCTGCTGCTGCCCGCCCCCTTTCGCTCAGAATTAACCTTCCTCCTTCCCGAGAAAACCCAACCTCATCCTCAGCAAACAGTGCAAAGGAAACATAAAATGACAAAATAACAATAAAACTAATTACATTTTTCAGTTACAATTACATTTTTAATTGTCCATGTTCTATTGCAATTATCACAATTGCAGTGACAAACATTTTTTTTCCAAATACAAGTAAATTACTGTTAATTTTTATCTTCAAAAAGTCAATAGAATTACATTCTCAATTACTAAACTAAACTCAATTACTGAGCCTGAAATAAATAACCTAATAAAAGTTAACCTTCCTCTAGTGTTAGCTTTCTGTTAGCATCTGTAATGCTAACGGGTCCTAAATCAGCTGTAAAATATCTATCATCTAATTTATTTCCCATCTATTGGTTACCTTGTTAGGCTTCATAATCAATAAAAATAAAGGTTTTAATATTTATGCTGTGGGCGTCTGAGCCTTTTTGCTAGATTTCTATATTTTTTTAAAGGTAAAATATGGTAAAGCTTGTTATGAAACATATTTTAATAATTATTAACTACATATGTGTAGAACTGTACATAGAACTGTAACATGGTTCCACTGTTTTGTGTTAAATGACATTTGACAAGGGAGCAGGAACCTCGTAACTCCCGTAAAATCTCATTCCACAAGAAAAACCTCCTTATAACACTCTGTATTCCTTTGTTGTTTCACGTCTAATGTAATAGTAATAATTGATCTTTTTAAAGTATAATGCTAAGAAATGTCTGGGTCTCCTCTTCTGTTTACACGTACCGCGTCATGTGACCAGGTACGTCACGTCTTTTTTGCAATATTTGAGTGTTTTTTTTAAACGCAGGTGTTTCCATCACCGGTTTTATTGAGCTATTTAGATTTTGCACATTCTGAGGGTAATGGAAACACAGATAATGATATGGTTTTCCTGTCTTAGCTAAATAAAATGCTAGATGCTTGGAATACATTACAATGTCACAAACTGTAAGATTTCAAGTTTCTGTATGTTTAAACGTGAACTGACAGGAAGGAAAAACAACATTATGAAATACCCAAAAGAGCGTTTTGGTATTTTGTCAGAATAAACGTGTAACATGGTCAAGCTTGTCAGGACGTGGTCATACTCTGCAACAATAACCTAATGTAAACCAAGTATCTGTTTTTACTTACTAAATGCATTGCAGTCATGTAATAGCATTAGGCTTTTGAAAGGTTAATGTCGTCATATTTCATGGAACAGTATCAAGGTAAACACTTCAGGATCCAGGAACAGCTCAATGCTAAACACTCTTACAACATTAGAGAATGTCATTAATTAACGTGTTGGCTCGTAAAGCAAAGATTTTTCAGGCTATTCATCACAAGTAAGAAATTGACAAGTTTGTCATGGATAGTATGTAAATGAGCTTTCATTTTTCATTCATAGAAGAAGGTCTATTTGTTTAATACTATTAATTACTACTCAACTCTACTGCACTTTATTTTTATAGTGCAAATTACAACAAAGTCATCTCAGTGCGTTTTTAACAAAATATAAAGTTCATAACAAACAAGATCCACATGTACAAGCATTTAGCGACAGCGGGAAGAAAACAACTCCTTTTTTATAGAAACTAGTAGGGATGTAACGATTCACTCAACTCCCGATACGATTCGATTCACGATATTGGGTTCACGATATGATTCTCTCACAATTTATTTTATAAAATAGGACTGTAGACAAATAATGACTGAAAAATGTGCCTTTATTTTTTTGGGGAAAAAAAACTATACTGTTTTCTTTTAATTTTTCATTGTCAAAATAATCCCTTGATAAACTATTCAAAACAATGCAATTTAACTAAAAATAAATCTTGAATGAAATAAATAAAGGAATAATACAAATGAAGAATAAGCCTATTAATTTAAATTCTGGTTCTATAGCAAACAATGCAAAACTGCATAATAGTTCTTTTTACAAGTGCAAATGAAAATGTATTTTGTGCCTTAACAATTGGACTTAAAAAAAACAAAAAAAAAAAACAGTAATTTCACTATATTTACGTCAGATATTTGTTTGGACCAGCAGAGGGCGCTGGTAACCCAGTGGTCGGTTGGCATGCAGAAATTCTAGCAGTGAAGAAGAGATGCTATGCTAGCAGACAGAGCTAATAGAAAAACGTGACTTTTACAGATATTCACGTAATATTACAGATATTTTTCGGTGCTAAAGGGGTAAAGAATCATTTATGAACATGTTTAAAAGTAGAAGGCGGCCAGAAAGAAAGTATTAGCAGATTCCGCCCGCCGCCAACACTTCTGGATAAAAGTACTGCGATTCAATTTTCACAGTATCGATGTGAATCGTGATACCTATGAATCGATTTTTAACTGCCTTACGATTAATCGTTACATCCCTAGAAACTAGAGTTTTTCTTCGAGCCAGCACCAGGGTTGGAGTAAATTACATTTTTTAATTACAATTTTGTCTTCCAATTATCCATGTTCAATTACAATCAAATTATGAATACGGTGACCAGCATTTTTTCCAATACGTTCTCAATTACAAAAGTTCAAATTCAATTAATCCCAATTACTGAGCCTTTAAGAAATAAACTTGTAAAACGTAACAATCCTCTTGTGTTAGCTTTCTGTTAGCATCTCTATTGCGAACGGGTCCTAAATCAGCTGTAAAATACACTAAAAACAAATATCTATCATCTAATTTCTTCCCAATCTATTGATTACCTTATTGTGCTTCCTAATCAATGAAAATATAGGTTTTCATATTGATGTTAAATGGTAAAAAATATAGGAGAGCTTGATTGTTAACTACATAACATAGAACTGTAACATGGTTCCCCAGTTATGCGTTAAATTATATTTGACAATTTGTTATTGAATTCTATATTCAATTATAATAAGAATAATTCATTTTATTAAAAAGCGCCTTTCAGGCCAACCAAAGACACTACAATAAAAACAGAAAAATAAAAACAGTGCAATACATTATAAAACAGAATAATACAAAAGAAAAAGGAACAAATTACAAATACAAAGTCAATTATCTGAACTCAGTTATTTAATTTCACCATATTTGTAATTAATTATCAATTGGGCACATAACTGAAATACAAATAAACAGAGATCAAATAAGTGAGGAGCAAAGCGCTGCTTAATGGTTTCTTCTTGTTGTACATCATCTGTGCTGTATATAAACACTGCAGCCTTCACCCTGTCAGTCAAACAGGCCCTGACATGTTACCTACGTATTACCAGCAGCTCGTACAAGCTCTTACCAACACACGCGCTTGGACAAGTATTTTGCCGTGCATGTAAAATCATGGTTGCATATGTCTATGTTTGTTTGCATCTATGGGAAAGCAGAGAGATGAAGCCACATCTATTTTTAGTAGTCCTGCCTCTGTTCCTAGGACAGGCAGCCAGGTCATCAGCAACCAAAGAACGCAGTGGGACTCTGACCCCGGACCTCCAGCTCCTACATGGGTGCAGGAAACCTCTGAGATTCCAGGGAGACTATCTTGCAGAAAAGAGACGCTTTCCTGACGGATGCCTTGTTCATCCATGTCTTATTCCTCTCCTGTGACTAATGGGCTAATAACTCAGCTGTCACCCCAACACGTTATCTTGCATTCTCTCATGAGAACACCATCTCCTGAAATCTCCACTGAAGTCTCAACCTTGAAAAATAATTGCCAAACATTCACAAACTCTCATTTAAAAAGAAGCATTGAGAACAATAGAAGTTGGAATGCATTGGAAAATCCCAATAGGAGCTTAAACTGTAGAAATCCCCATAAGATCATAAGAGTGAAGGATTTCAGCTCAATGATAAAAAATAGACGGATGCTCAGGTGCTATTACACCATAGCAGCCATGATGTGCTCTTCAGGAACAATCACCTATTGACTTGTTAAAAACTCATTAACAGTAAACCTTGAGTCGATAATAGTGTAAAAGCCTTGGTTGATTGTTTGATATCATTTTTTATTGTGTTCAAGGTTCACCAATGAGCTTAAGTGCTGTTTATTGATGACAGTTCTGTATTCATCGTCTTGTATCTACAAGGTTTTGGACACTTGGGCAGAATTGATCTAATACGATGGGTGTTTTCCTGCTGCTGGACCAAATCTGTTTGTCTCGAGATATGAGTTTTTTTTGACCACTTTCTCTCCTCAGTCCTGTTTCCAAGCAATTACACATATGATCTGGAAAGATCCTCATCGTCATCTTATAATCCATTTTTAGAAGGAACAATAGCTGTGTTTCCAAAAATCTAAATAGCGAAAGAAAAACTGGAAATGAAAACACCTGAATTTCAAAAAACACTCAAATATCGCAAAAAAGCTTTTACGCTTTCATGAGGAGGAATTTCAGACATTTCCATATTGAAATGTGTCACAAAGCGCTATGGAAACACATCACAGGACGTGACGTACCTGGTCACATGACCACTTCTCTCCTGTGGACAGAAGAGGAGAACGGGACATTTCTTAGTGTTAGACTTTAAAATTATTACTGCGGCGAAGTCTTGCAGGGATGAGATTTTACAGGAGCTACGAGGCTCTTCCCCAAAACATCGTTTAATGGAAATGCATTTGAATAGTAAATTATACTTTGTGGACATTTAAAAAAAATCTCTTTTATTTTGCAAAGATCTGTAATGGAAACACAGCTAATGAACTTGAATGGCTCTGTAACATGTTTGTTCATCATTAAGTTCTTGTTTTTATTGTTTAGTTCTATCACACGCCTTTCTGTTTTTTACACTGAAGTTTACCTCCAACAAGTGGTGGACGTTCTCCATCAGGGTTTTTGAAAACTGAAGTTTAGTATCAAACCTCTTTGTTTTGCTTGAGCAAGGGGAGGTGGACATGTGTGCAGAGACGGGGGCTCAGGGGCCAGACCCTCCATCCTTCCTGTTCAGTTACCAGAGGCCTCTCACTTATCAGTTCCAGATCTCACAAGAACAGAGAGAAAGAGAGACCACGAGCAGGAAGGGCTTTTTTTTCCTTCTTCATTCCCTTTTTTTCCTTTAACAGAATGTCTGCACCTTTACATTTCACAGAGGAAAGCAATTACTCAGAGTTTGCTCTGGTGTCACAGAAAACAACTAACTTTGCAACAATCAGACGTGAACAGTTGCTATAACGCCAGGTCAACTTTTGGATTATCACATTTTTCTATCACCAGCGAGGGCAGTTTTTAAATGTTCTCTAATATTTCCTTTCTGCAGATTATTGTGGCCATAGGTAGGAAACTTTTATAACAGAGGGGCCGCAAAAATGTGTTTGTTTAATCAGAGGGTCACATGATCAACAGTCATGTCAGCATTAGAATAATGAGCGATCTGAGCTTTAATACAGGAAAGAACAAATATAGTAATTTTGTGTGTTTTTCTCTCATTCTGTGTATGTTTGTTGTTTTCTTGCTCGTTGTGAGGCATTTTGTGCATTTCTGTAGTCCTTTTGTGTATATTTCCTGTAAAATATATGTTTATTGTGTATTACTGTTGTCATTTTGCTTGTTTGTAGTAGTTTTGTGTGTTTTTTGAGTATTTTCTGTTTTTCTCTCATCTTTTACTGTATTTTCCTGCAATGTTGTAATTCTTTGTATTTTTAATGTAATATTGCTCTTGTTTTGTGTATATTTCTGCCTTTTTGTACATTTACTTTGGGGGCCGCATAAAATTAGACCGAGGACCGCCAGTTGCCTATGTCTGTTCGTGGCTATCACCATCTCTATTCCAGGCTTGACTGCAGCCTTTCCATCAAATTCAGCCATTTTTTTTGTCCACCAAAGCAATAGTAGAAGGAAATGTCTGTGGATGAAATGTGAGGGAACGAGCGCGACAACGCAGACGTGAGGCGCTCATGTCATGTCCCTCTTCATCTCACATCCCCCTCTGTTTGACTTGGTAACTGTCTACCTCGCCTGACATTTCCACAATAATCACTCTGGTTTATCCCACTCAGCTTTGTGGCAGGCAGCTGTTTGTCAGGGCCACATATTTCTCAACATTCACACTGCTTTAATCAAGATTAACCACTCTTATCTATTTAGTGTGTGCGTGTGTGTGTGTGTACTGGATGTCCCAATTCTTAATCCATAGCTATATTGTATAATACAGTGGCCAAACCAATTACATTCAGAGGAGTGTGTTGTAGATTTGTGTTTTTTTTTGAACATCTGTCAGTCGTGTAGACATTTGTGGCTCTGCTGGTCCCACCATGAATACATATAAAGTAATAAATGAAAAGTACTACTCACCTTTACTGTTTTCAACACTTGATCCGTCACCACAAAGGACCCCCCCCACCCATTCACACACCAAACGGAGACCAACTCCAGCACTTTGGGTCCTCAGGTCCTGAGACAAACAACAAAGACAAATAACTCAAACAATTCACTGATAAACACTTAAATATATACATTTATTCATATTCCGTCATGCACCTGTGACCGTGGAGGATGTACCAAGAAGAACAGCAGACACTTCACAGGATTAACAGTATCATCATGAACAACAGCAACATAGTAAGTTCACATTCACACTCATGGACAGATAAGCCTATTAGGACGAGCTTCACTTTAGCTTAGCACTTAGCCTGGTTGGCACAGAATATGGATGAGAAAAACCAAGTAAGCAATAAGTACACCTAAAAAATTCAAAAATAAGATGATTATTCATCAACAATATCACCAGCACCGAAAAACCACCTAATTTAAATTCCAATTCCAAATGATTTCTAAAGCACGTTCAAACAGTGCTGTCCAATAAAACATTAAATATATACAAGAAATACAACACTGAACATTAAAAGACAATATCTGTTAAAAATGACATTGAGTCACACGGAGCTAAAAGCAAACTAATGTGTTTTTAAAAGAGATTAAAGAATGGGAACAGAATTGGCCTCTGATATTTAAAGCTATTTAAAGGTAGCTCGTTCTATAGCGTTGGAGCCGCAGCTGAAAGAAGCTCTTTTTTTAAAACATAGTTGACCTGATTATTAAAAGTAAGTCCAGAGTTCACGATGACTCTGAAATTGGTCACAGACTACTTTAAATACATTTGTCCATAAAGTCCAGACTGAACAAGACATATATGCCTTAACCTCATTTAAACAGTTCAAAAGGTGCAGAACAGAGCAGCAATCATTGGGTGTCAGGAGCATGTAAATCTGACAATCATCAGCATAACAATGAAACAAGATGTCATATTTCCTCCTTATAGACCCCAGAGGTAGTAGGTACAGGGCAAAAAGAAGGGGACCAAGAATAGACCCTTGAGGAACACCACAAGACAGATGTAAAACAGCCAATGTAGAATTACTTTTCTGTGAAATGTAAATATTTTTTAAATAAAATCAATTATTATTATGATTATTGATGTATTTTAAAATGTCAAATATACTCTTTTGTAAAATAATACATAAAAAATTATGCTAATGCTTGCTTTCGCTTCGTGAATACATGTGTGTGTGGATAGTGTATCTAAGGTATTTTTACTCGTAGCTGGGTCCTGTTCAAGTATCATTTTCATCAGGCATCTGCCTAATGACACACAGCATACTGGCCATTCCCATCTCCAGCCATGGCTCCTCTGGTTCCCATTGAGCTCATGTTTTAAGGTGACAGGACAAGGCAACGAGGTATGTATTTACTTGAAGCTAAATGCATCCCCAATGCTTTATGCTTTTGAAGAAATCTTATGTTCCTCTTCCAATGATCAGAAGGGTTTGTTGGCACTACCTGTGCCGGTTGGAGGAGCTTCTCAAAGTGGAAAAATGAAGGAGCGCTGAGCGCTCAGTGGGTCAGGGAGATGCTGGGTGCCTCCTTTTTAAAACCAGATTCTTCCCAGATACCTCTGTGCTATTCATCAACAGCTTTTCCAGGGCTGTGAAAAATCAATGTGCTCTGCACTGCAAACAGTTCATAATAACGGGGGATGAAGGAGGGGGGAGCTCAACTGCAACAGAATTGATTTGTTTAAGTACAATAACACGGCGCTGCAGCGCGGTGAGGAGGAGGCTGGAGAGCCCAGACAAAGACTGACTGGCAGTAAACCACAAGCAGTAATTGATAAACTGCTGGCAAAGTGCAAATCTGAAAAACACAAACCTATTACCTAATTATAGGAGCTTTTTGTTAAATGATCACCTGAAGAAGAAAAGGAAAATATACTCAAGTGTCACGTAAACTGATATCTTTTGTGAGTCGGTACGAACCGAGAATAAAGAGTTTATGTAATTTAATGTGATTGTCCTCTTGAGAAAACATGCATCAGTTCTCAGAGCTACCATTGTTAAATCCACTTTCACTTTTTCAAAAACAACACTCAAAGCCTGCACACGCACAGGCAGACACACAAACACGTTTCAGAAAGTAAAACACAAAAACACTTTTGTCGTTATGATTTTCTTTTCAAAAATAATTGACACTGAGCTTCTTTTTTAAGAAAGAAATCACTAAACTTTTATAACATCAGACATTTTCTCTGAAACTGCAAAACCAGAAGCAGGAGGAAATTGTGTTAAGACAGGCCAGCACAATAAAATATTTCTGAGTCGCCAGCCACAGAGGTGCATTTATCATTGTTATTATTCCTTCAGAGAGGCCCTCCCAGGTTTAATTGGGTCCTCATGGAGTCAAAATCTCCTCTGTTGCTGCAGCCACTGGCGCTGGATGTGCGCATTCCTCCCTAGTCAGCATCAGGTTCTAGTGGATACAAGAATAACAGTCAGGCACCGCCTGCTAAGCATGAACAATGTCACAAGCACAGTTAGTTTACTACTACATACTGTATATGATATTAATGTCATTATTATGACATATGTAACTCATGTAAGTAGGTTATTTTATCAAAATTAAATCTAAAGGTAAACAGAAGCTGGGTTTCCATTACAGATTTTTGCAAAATCAAAGCAATATTTCTAAATGTCGACATTGAAGGTTGTTTTGGGGAGGGGCCTCGCAACTCCCGTAAAATCTCCTCCCGTGAGACTTCTCTGCAGGAAGACGGACGCTCCAAACCTCCTTATAACACTCTGCATTCCTTTGTTTTTCACGTCCAATGTGGCACGAATCATTATTAAGTATAACGCTAATAAATGTCTGGGTCTCCTCTTCCGTTTACACGTACCATGTTTTCTCAGAGGGAAGTGGTCATGTGACCAGGTGCGTTTGTGTAAAAAGTATTTCTATAGCGCTTTTGCGACACATTTCAATTTTGCTCTATAACGCTGCCCTTACTTCTGCTATTGAACCATTGCCATGGTTACTCAAAAGCAGTAAGGCACAGTCAGCTGAGCGCGGCCAAACTAGCGGAAAGATTTACCAACAAAAGAACATTTTCAGAAAGCTAAATGACCTTTGTACTGAAACATAGACATAGGAAGCGTCAAAATGTAACTGTTGCTAACAATCACTTTTAATTTGTAGGATTTATTGAAGAATAATTGTTTTAAAAATGACAGAACACAGACAAACTAGAAGAAAGGTTAAACTAGTTGTTTACTGTATAATGTCAACGTTTTTCTATTGAAGATGATATACTTTGTAATTATATGCATGTATGGTGAATTCAGATAACAATCAAAATTTGTGATAAATAAAATATGATGCCGCAGCCAGCAGGGGGAGACAAAATCAATTTGAGGCTAGCATTACATTTTTAAAAACAGGATTTGATTAATGAGAAAAAAAAATATTAAAATAAAGAAACACCAAATAGAAAAGGCCATAAATATTTAAAGTGATAAAATATAATTTGTTTTGTAACATACGGACAGTCAGAGCAGATTTCCATCCAACACAGAAATCGTTGTTCTCTGAAAATCTGATATTAAGCGAACGCATTAGACAGCCTCTCATGCTGTTATAGGGCAAAGTCATCATCATGAAGTGCATTGCCGCATTGAATGAGTGCTGCGGTGATGATTACAGGTTTCAGAGATAATGGTTTTTACCATGATACATTTGGAGGGCATGAGACACCAGCTCAGTTAACTCTGCATTCTTTCACTCCTCTGATTAACGCCAACGCTTAGTTAACCACTGCTGCTGTGATTACTTCATGCCTTACAAACATTAAGCCTGTATTATATAAACTATTATACAAGCAACACACGCGCACGCGCACGCACACGCACACACGCACACACGCGCACACACACACACACACACACACACACACACACACACACACACACACACACACACACAGTGTTACAGAAAGATCCAAACAAGTGTGTTACAAGATTACAGCAAACACCAATTAATAGAACTGTGACTTTCTCCCGTTGTGCACAACTTTCAATTAATTTACTCTCTGAATTTATCTGCAATGCAAACAATTAATGCTAAACATGCAAAATAATACAAATGGTATGAAGCAGCATTTCCCAAACAGGGGTACGTGTACCCCTGGGGGTACAGGTGAGCATTGCAGGGGGTACTCAGAAAGATTTAATAATTAATTTAAAAATAATTGTGAAATGTTCATAGTTTTGGGCAAATTCACCAAAAACTAACAGTACTATTGCTCAATAAAATACCATGTTTTCATGTAATTTATTGCTGTAGAGGAGCTTTTATCACACTTCTGACAATACGAAACCAATATTTAGCTATATTTTACAAAGGATACCTTATTTACTTACTATAAAAGTAATAGCATAAAAGTTGCATGGTATTTAAAATTAACTAAATTATACTTTAAATTCCACTCATTGTTTTGAATTTGTATATTAAGCCTTAGGGAACAAATGTTGGAGACACTAGCTGGGTTTCCATTACAGATATTTGCAAAACAAAAGCGATATTTCTAAATGTCGACAAAGTATAATTGCGCTTTGAACATGTTTCCATTGAACATGGTTTTGGAGCCTCGTAACTCTTGACACAGGAAGACGCACGCTCCAAACCTCCTTAGAACACTTTATTCCTTTGTTGTTTCACGTCTAATGTGGCACTAATCATTTTAATGTATAACGCTAAAAAATGTCCCGTTCTCCTCTTCTGTCTACAAGTATTGTGTCATGTTTACTTGGAAAGAAGTGGTCATGTGACCAGGTACGTCACGTCCTGTGACGTGTATTTGCAGAAAAAGTATATGTAGTATACACACCATGTATGCTACGCCATGTACACTACACCATGTACACTACACCATGTACACTACACCATGTACACTACACCATGTACGACACATGATTTAGCAGAGTGAAAAATCGGCTCAAAATGGACCAAAAATCCCACAGCTTATGCCTGCCTTAAAGTGTTTAACTTGTTTTTTGGACACACCTAAACACAGGTTTGGCCATAACATGCAGCTATTATCACAACTAAGACCAACAGGAATGAAGGTGAGCTGTTTATTAAACATGAAGTGGGTCACGCACTGAACCAGCAGGCTGGTCTATAAAGTATAGGTATTTATGGTAATAACTGCAGATGAGTACGTCTATCTCAGGAAGGCATGTGATGCTTTCCACTGTGTTTACTCAGCTTATGGAGCTGAAAAAAGACACCGATTGTCTGAGTCTCACTTCAAATACCTGTGTTTTACCAGCCCTTTGTGAATGAGCTGATGTTCTCAAGAGCTGCATAAATTCATGACTTCAATATTGTTTCTCTTCCTACTCCTCTCTATAGTATATCTTGTTTCAAGAGCGAGTGCAGCCCAAGAGGGTACTTGTATTTTTCCTTTCTTTTGTTTCCAGACTTTCCCTATCAGAGCGAGAAGGTGGTAGAAACTCCCAAGGGGTACGTGGAGATTGAGGTGTAGGCTGCTGGCAGCGGCGCTAAAAACAGAGAAATTCTGTACCACCTGACCACATACATATAAATGATGCTTTTCTTTACGCTTCCCAGGTTCACTGTGCCCCGCAGACAAAGATTCATCTGTGGTCACCTGGCTGTGCTTACTGATCCAACAGCCTGTAAGGTGTAAAAGGTTCATAATCTAATGGAGACATGCATGGAACAGGCAGATCCTCCATCCATGCACAGGAGAGGGAGGTCTAATGAGCCCTGATCTGTCACAAGAAAGAACCCAGTATTTGCATTTTCTCATTCTTCCTCCTCCCACCTTATCTTTTCTTCCTCCATCTAATAATAAGGGGAGAAAAAAGGCATAGAGAGGAAAAAAAAAAGAGTAATGTATTTATATACGTAGGAATTCAGGGTGGAAAAGGAGAGGGCATTTCTATTGGGAGGGGAAATGATTAAAGGCTGAGAGGAACACAATCTGTCGGTTCCAGAGGAAAGGAGAAGGAATTTACAGAGCCAATAAGCAAAGCATCACACGGAGACCTGCCTCCCACAGCCATCCAAGCATGACCAAGCCCACCAAAGCACATTTTCATACCTCCACCCCACGTTTAAAGTACATTAGCGTGTCTATGCCGTTGACTTTTCATTCATTTTCCAATGCAAAATTGATTGTTTAATATTAGTAATTTTCCTTATCAGGTATGGCTGCCTAATAATGACTCAGTTGCTGAAGACTCTCGAGGCAAAACTGGCAAGCAAGGAAAAAAAAACGACAACATCAATAATGAAGTGAAGGAGGCAGGGGAAGAAAACAAAGCTGCTCATAACAAATGAGAAAACAGCCAGAGCGTCTCATTGCGAGAACGCTAACGACAATCAATTAGCAATTCCTCATGATCTTGGGTGCGACTGAGTATAAGGTGTCTTAATGAGTCCCATTTCCATTAGCTGCTAGACTCGAGAGGCACGAGGAGGAGGAGGAGGAGGTTGCTTCCACAGCCTCCTCCATCTTAATGCCTAATGACTGCGAGAGTGGATTACTCCATCAATTCCTCGCTTCTCTTTGTTTATCCCCTGCGTAAATAATAGTCAACCATTACAATGCATTAAGCGGGCCACTCCACTCACAGAGAAACACAAGTGCTATGAAGGCATCTTCTAGTGATCTCCTAGAAACCAGCAAACACTGACCGTGGTCCGTACCTCAGGGTGGCTACGATGATCATCAGACGTTTGACGACTACCACGTAAAACACTGTAGTAGAAGTCGTAGACCAGGGGTCCCCAACTTTTGTGAAACTGTAGTTGCTTCATAGCTACCAGTTAGAAAAGTACTTTTTAAATACTATCATAATATCCACAGTTTCACTTTAATCAGAGGGTCAGATAATAAGGAAGGATAGCAGTAAGTTCAAAAGATAGGAAATGTTGAGCTTTCAACATGAAATACTTTATGTCTCCTAATTTATGCAACAGTTTCATTTTCATTCAATTTGACAGAAAATCCACCTTGAGTTTTTAAAGATATATATATATATATATATATATATATATCATATTATGTTATACATATATATATATATACAACATACCACTGACCAAACAGCAGATCTGCAACACTTAAATACATTTGTCACAATGTTTCAGTGAAAATAAACATTAAAAGAGTTTCATTCATGACTAAAACTTAATCAGCAGTATTTAACTTTACTCAGTAATAACTACATCTGTCATATATATTTATCTTTGTGAATTTGAATCCTGGAAAGTTAATCTGATTTTAGATGGAGCTCATTGGTGACTAGAGCTCCTGAGGGCCCCTCACATGGTCCATGCGGGCTACCTGAGGCCCGTGGGCACCGTGTTGGTGACCCCTGTCGTAGACTAATATAAAATGAAAACGAGATACAATAGGAAGGAAACATCCTATGAATCCTATCAAGGGTCACTTGGATCAAGTATGGAATGAAAACTACCCAATGGGTCACCAGTACAAATGTGTTTACTACCCGTGTTCATTTTAAACAACAAATTCTGACTTAGTTTTAGTTTTTTGACTAAAATGCAACTTAGTTTTACTCAAAATTTTGCCATAAGGACTATTTTAGTTCGTCAACTAAATGACAAAGATTTGAACCAACTGAATCTGTTGCAGATATTGTTGAATAAAATATAGAGCATAAAAGTTTATGCATTTTCTTTTAAAGATGAAATGACCATTTATCAATCTGATCAGCACGTTCACATGAGTTCTGGTTGGATTTTGTCCCATGTGAAGAAATTCTAATTTTGTTTTTAATAGTTACTAAAACATCAATATATTTTGATATACTGTAGGTGTTTTGATTTTTTTTTTACTGGTTATAGTCTTGTTATCATTATTATTGATATTATATGCATTTGATGAGAACAATGCTTCTAGTCAACAAGATGAATACTGGTTGTTAATAAAGTTTAAAGATGTATTAAAAAACACTATAGAGTTTTATCATTCTTCCAGTGCTAAAAGTAATGAACTTATGTCGTTATGGTGACAATAAATAACATACATTAATAGTAAGATGGCGTGGACCAGGATGTTTACTTTACTGCAGGCATTGTTGTACAAAAGCTCTTTAACCCTAACTATATAATAACTCCTGTGCAACGTTGGTGCTTTGTTTAACACCTGAATGAACAGAATAAACTCATAAAAAGTTATACAACAAAATGTTGTTTAACACGAGGAACTGACAGAAAGATTTGAGCTTTTTCAATCCACATTTTTAAAAACGGTTACAGATTGAAATGGATGGTTGACTTTTCTGTAATGGACACCACAGTGAGGACTTGACTTGAGTCATACAATCCAAATAACAGCCAGCAGCCGCAGAGCTTTCTCCTCAGAAGGACCGATCGATAATTTCATCCAGCTCCATCACTCTCGTTTTTACTTTGCTCTCATTTTCTGGCCAGGCTGTGGTTTCCCTCGTGTGTCACAGCAGTGGACAGCGTAAAAATGAAATGCATCAGCAGAAAAACACACAAGTGGAAATGATCTTGGTGCTCCGTCCACTCGGGTCATGAATTCAGCTAACTGTGCTTATCACCTGCTGCTGCTATTAGTCTTAATAGCTGCAGTGACAACCTTCTCTTCCCAGGACTCACAACAGAGAGGTGGTTCTCCTCTGTGGTCCCTTCATGTGTCACATCCAAGGCAAAGCATGAACGCAGCCAATGAAGTCCTCTGGAGCTATGGATTGTTTTTTCACATCCTTTGTTTTCTAATATATAGGCTGTACTTCACGTCAATAGCTGGGTTTCATTACAGATTTTAACAAAATAAAAGCGATATTTCTAAATGTCGTTAACGTGTAATTGTGCTTTGAACGTGTTTCCATTGAAGGTTGTTTTCCAGCCTCGTAACTCCCGTAAAATCTCATCCTGCGAGACTTCGCCGCATGAAGACGGATGCTCCAAACCTCCTTAGAAAACTATTCTTTTGTCGTTTCACGTCTAATGTGACACTAATCATTTTTTAAGTATAACGCTGTTAGAGTTTTGAGATACTCTCGTGTTCAGAGGTTACAGAGACATAGTCAGAGGTTCTGCTTTGCTGAATCAATCAATCAATCAATCAGTCAATTTATTACAGATGAACAGAAATTAATCAACAACAATATCAAGTCAATAAGAGAACAGGCGCTCGTCTAAAACACAGCTCACTCCTGGGCCTCGAACCTAGTTTTCTCAGCATTTTTCATTCTATGTAGTTATCTAGTGTTCCTCCTCCCATGGCCACACATGGCTGGGTCATGTGACTTCTTTTGTTATGATACGTTAGATATTTGTGATTGTCAGGGTCAAACATGAGCTCATCGGAGATAAAGACACACATTATAAAAGTCACACACACACAGTACTTTATTTAATTAGAAAATGTTTTGCATTTGCAAATCAAACAATCAGTTATAATTAGTTAAAGAACAAATTTACTGTTGATTTGAAGCAAGACAACTTATGTTCAAGATTAATTATTTATTCATTATTATTATTTATCATTTAGGGGCCAATTGTGTCTGTTTATTTGATATTTTAGATACAGTATATGAGTTTAATGCGTATTATGTTTAATATTTAGAATATAATTATTCTTTGTTAATAATTTAGATTTTGTGCATTTTGGTCAAACTGTCTTATTTTTATTGTTAATCTGAGTGTCCTATTATTTATATCTGATTTGTCTCATGATTTACGTACTTGCTTGTGTTATTGTTAGAATTAGATTAAGTTGAAATCATCTAAATGTAAAACTGTTTGTTCTGTAAGCTTTGAGAAAGTTGACCTGAATATATTTTATTATGGTAAATACGAGCTATTGGACATTTAATTATAGTATGTTAAAAAATCCATATTATATTTACAATGCTAAGAAATGTCTGGGTCTTCTGTCCACACGTACCGAGTCATGTTTACTCCGAGATAAGTGGTCATGTGACCAGGTACGTCACGTCCTAACGTATATTTGTTTCCATAGCGCTTTGCGACACATTTCAATATCGAAACGTCTGAAATTTCTCCTTATGAACGCGTAAAAACTTTTTAGCGATATTTGAGTGTTTTTTTAAATTCGGTAATGTTTCCATTACCAGTTTTTATTGTGCAATTTAGATTTTGCGCATTTCCAAGGGTAACGAAAACACAGTCAATGATAACATAAAAATCTATATAATTTAAGCTCAACTGAGTGTAATTCAGTGTTTTTTGACATTATATAACATTTGATTGGTTGTAGAACACTTTGTGCTTTAAGGAAAATCCTGTGGCACACATGACAATTTATAAAGTAAGAGGTTTGTCCTGATCCGATATCCGATATCAATCCACTATTAGAAAAACAAGGGCTACGACACTAGCAGTTAATTCCAGACTCCGCCCAAGAGTTTTTAGCATAACTACTGTCACTATTGTTTTCTATTTGATTAACATCACTTGATCAAGCCTTTTTTTTATATTCCACTCTACAAAATAAGTAATAAAAGTTTGTCTGATTCGCGCTGATATTGTAACGGATCAATCGGGCTGGGAGATATATCAAAACTCAAGATATTTCTATTTTGATGATATAGAAATTGTACAATTTTGCATCAGCAAATTTAACCCAAAATTGTCTTTCTGGTCAGACTTTATTTGAATTAAAATTATCGTGATTGATATCGTATGTTGCCATTTTAGAGATAATATATCAAGATATGAGTTTTGGTCCATATCGCCCAGCCCTACAGATCAATATCAGATATCGGATACACTCTTATACCTCCCACTAGAGTGACACAACATGTCTTTAAAAACGAGTTAGAATCAATCATTGTTTTTAATTTTACCGTAATGTGTGCTATATTAGACAAAATGAGCCCATTTCATTGTGAGACGACAACTAATGTATCAAAAAGTGGGTAAGAATGAGCTCCAAACATAATCTTTACAGGTTCTCTTTAATCTGATTTGATAATGACATAAACAACTGTAGAAAGGCAACACTTTACATTAATAATATAGTCTGGATTCGATTAAAAAATGATTTTTGATTATTACGATAAGCAATTTTCCATAAGTGCTGATTGTTTATCTTCAATTTAACATCATTTGAGCAATACCTCACATTGCTAAAAATATTGAATAGTGTTATTGATTATCCAAATTAGGTTTGTATTACAGTGTAAAATGCAAATAATCCATCTTTGGAATTTTATAAATCGATTAATAATCTACAATAATAAAATGACACTAAAATATAGTATGAATTATTTTGTACACTGTCTCCTACTAGCGACATCACTGCTGTGTTTTGAAACAGAAGCGATCATTTCTATCACATATGGAGAAATGCAACCAAAGCCAAGATGTTTTTATGTCACAAAGACCTGCTGAGAAAAACCATTCCCTCACCGACTAAAGGTTACGTGCTGCGCTGCCATTGAATAGAACGCAAAGCAGAGCAAAGCAAAGCAGTGAAAGTGTAAAGTTTGGTTCTTTACAAAGTCAAACCACATGAAAGACTCACATTGAATTACATGAGAGAAGCTTGCCCACATCAACACCTGTGCAGGAAAGAAAAAACCGACCAAAGCTCACGCTGCCCTTTAACACGAAGCCTGACAATCACTGTTTCAACAACAAATGTCAGGATGTCTTTTCCCATGATCCTCCACTACTCCCTCACAGATAAATGTGGCCAAGTCAACATATTGTTCTGTTTATATGAAAGAGGGAGGGACTAACTACTTTGACTCCCTTTGAAGCATGTCTTCCATTATGTCAAGAGCCAGTTAGGGTTCACACACTCTGACATCCATTGGTAGAAATGATTCTAAGCTAATATATTCCCACAACGACACTCAAAGCCCTTTAAAATAAAAACAATAAAGTCTAACGTATGACGAAGCGTTTGTGTCCTTATTGTTACTTAAAGTCCGTGTAAAGCAGAAATAAATGTGTGTTTGTCCCACCACAGAAACATGTCATTGACCACTGAGACAAATGTGAAAGATGAAAAAAATCACCAAGTATATAAAATTAGGACTCAAAATCATAAAACAACAAGCACTTCTCTCTACTCTGAAACACTGGGGGCGTGTCAGTTAGAGGTGCTGGTACCACGGCACCGCCTCCATGTACTGTGTCTATGGGAGAGAGCAGTGTGAAAGCGGCTCCAGCATCAATAGTTTCTCCCACTGGTTTTCCAAAAGTGCTCGGATTGGGCCAAACAAAGGAAAGGTCTGCTCCACCCAAGTCTGAATATGTGCATCTGTCCCGGGTAGAGTAAGAACTGCGTCCGCTAGAGGCAAAACACACAATCGCAGTGCAAGAAAAGTGCTAATTTCATGGACAATGTGGCACCAGTGGACGTGTTTTATTCCCCCAAGTCCGAATTGAGGAGGCGAATTGCGCACGCTGGAGGCCGCAGAGGTTTGGTGTGCCTTAGCCACAGGGTGAGGTTTATACTAATAACGCCTCTATGATTTCTGACCCGCCCATTAAATCCTGCACACAGAAATATGAAACACAGTTTGTGAAGCCTAGCTCCACAATTACATTATAAATGTTTTAAGGAACAAATTTATGGTCTATTTAATGTGTTTAGAAGAAAATGTCAGAATTAGCTTTACACGGTCTTTAAATATGACATTGGCTATGTTTACATGGAAGCTTTAATTCCCCTTTAATTCATAATAAAAGTTAAATCCTCTTTAAACTGATCTTGTAAATGCTTAATTCCAAATTAAACTTAAATCCAAATTAGATGACTGGTTTATTCCGATTTTAATTCCAAATTAAGTAATTCCTCTTTCTTGTAAACACTTAATTCCGCTTTAAGTTAATTCCAGTCGTTTTGCGCATGCACGACAATGCACGCAATGACGTGCTGGTGATGACACAGTCCAAGATGGCTGTTTTTACAAATGTGCCCTAAAACCTTTGAAATCTATGCCTAACAAAATGCATTATTTTGCAACATATTCATTATATTAACTTTTGAAAATGGGACTACTTTGCCGTTTGAGAGCCTGTGCGCCGCCATTTTGGAATGACGTCATTGATGAAGCATTCAGGATCATTTAGCAGCAACTTGTGCTGCTTTGAGTTGCTCTAAAAATCAGTAAAAGTTAAAAAACTCGACATAAACCTCTTCTGTTTACCAAAACTTGATAAACAAAATCCATGACCCGAAAAAATCTGTGACCACAGGGGGCGACAGTTCCAACTCTGTTGTTTCATAGACGGCATGAAGAAGAGCTTTGTGCATTAAATACAGGCAACCAGGATCCACTGCTCATTAATGCCGACCCAAGTTGAATCTGTGTCTGTTTTTCCCGATAGACACGAATACGTCACGTTCTCCCCCTGTCCAATCAGAACCCTTCCCCACCCATAGACCTGAAGAGGAATGAAATAAAGCAGAATAAACCTGTTTTCCATGTGAACCTCTATTCTGAATGACTATTTCTATGTAAACATATAAACAGCAAAACACTTTAATTCAGAATAATTTAATTCAGAACAACTAATTCTGAATGAAAAAACATCATGTCACCGTGGTTACTGTTTTAAGAACATGAAGTGCAGAAATGTGTTGTAGCTGCACACATGTGCACAGAATAATAAAAGGCTGTTCTGTTTTTTGTCAAACAATGGCAGGATGACACGAAGCCGGACTGATCCAAAAAAGAGCAGCCGGATTTACACCAGTTTAATGAAGCATGAACGCTGCCAGAAAAACATCTCTCCCCATCATGCCGTTTCCTCTTCCAACCTCTTTTTTTATGTGTTTTGGCACCTCTAGCAATCTAACGCACAAGAAAAAATAAGCAGTCAGACTTGCACACTGCCATGTGTAAAAGAAAGTGTCACGAGCAAAACAAATTATTCCTGGAGGGTGTCGATAGTTTTTGATCGAATAGATAGATGGTAAAAGCAAATGTTTAGAAGATACACAATTCCACATAATAGCCGTTAGTGCACGATTGTTGCCTGTTGGTGGTAGTAGGACATTAAAACATTGAAAACAATAGAAATGTGATGTTTGGATTTGTCAGAAACTCGTATAAAGGAAGTTGTTTTTCTCCTTGTTCATCTATTAATAGTTTTCCCTTTTCTTTTTTCTCTCCCCTATTGCAGCTAATCATTGTTGTGTATTTAAAAACAATGGTTTGCAGCTAAGATCTGCAGTGAAGTAATTGTCTCCAATCAATACACCAGCCCAATGCCAACAGTGTTATTCGACTGGACACTTACCGGAATGAATCCTTCAAATAAAACACAAATGAAATAAATACAAATACACACGGATAAAATGCCACTGCTCTATCCAGAAAGTAATGAAACCTTTTGTCTCCCAAGTGCCACTGAAGGCGCTCAGAGTGCTCTTCATTATTAATGTCTTGAGAGCAAGATTT
Source organism: Gouania willdenowi (assembly GCF_900634775.1). Lineage (NCBI taxonomy): Eukaryota > Metazoa > Chordata > Actinopteri > Blenniiformes > Gobiesocidae > Gouania > Gouania willdenowi. The sequence goes on along the minus strand of NC_041062.1, from coordinate 857,701 downwards.
GAAGCAGCTTTGCTTCTCTTATCAATCATTAATCTGCTTTCCATTGAACACACTCCGATTCTTTAGTGTCAAATCAAACTAGAAGTGGCTAAAGAATCACCGACCTGAGATCTGGAATTAAACACGACTTGCATGAGCTTCAACCATCATTGAGTACGGGACATTAAAGGCTCATGAATAATTAATACAGCGTCAGGCTATAGCTGCACCGACTCATCCGCATGTCCTTGTTTTTCTGTCTTTCTTTTTTAAAAAGTGGATGGTTGCGTTTGAAAAGAAAAATGTATACGCTACATTTTAAATCGAAAACTGTCTTCCGAGTTTCCCAGTGTGCACTTTGTCTCTACGTCATCCTCTTTTCGCCGACGTTTGGTTTCGAGCAAACATAATCAAAATTTGTAGTTTTGTCTCTCGGTGAAGTAGAATTGAAAGCACATCGTGCGGAGCTGGATGAGAGCAATCTCCTATTACCTTCTGCGTGCGAGAGAGTGTTCACAGATCTGGAACTTTTCCATTTCATCAACTAAGCTGCTGCTCCACATTGAAAGAAGGACGGTTGTGGCGACGGTTTGAGCGTCACGGTGGGCCGTGTCATCCATGCACAGCAGAAAGATCCATTTAAGTGACAGAGGATTCGAGGTTTTGTCTCGGAAAAGACTCATGGCTATACACACTAAATGAGTGTGTTTCTGCGTGTGTGTGTGTGTGTGTTGATAGGGGTTTAAGCTTGCCGCCGCGTGCTCAGAAAGCCACTGATGAAATCGTTCTCTGGCCCTCACAATAGATTTAGGAAACTAGATCGAGGGATTATTTGATGCAACTTCCACTCAAGAGGGCAATTCAGTCTGAGCGATCAATACTAATCAACGGGGAGATGACAGGAGATGAAATTCCTTCTGCAGCAGCCTCATGCATCACAACTCAAAGCCTGCACTCACTCGTATTAAAAGGTGTAACATTTCTAAGTAGGTTAAGTGAAATGATTTGTTTCCTTTTCTAACGCATATCAGTGCTGTACCTCGTTGTTTACATTCAGCCTCCAATTAATAGAATTTTAAAGAAAATGATGCAAAGTTAGCAGCGCCTCCAACTGTCCGAGATCATAGAGAACGGACGGAGAAAAGGAAAAGGCAATCTGACCCTTTTTTTAAGTTATTTTCTAATTTCTCTTGTTATTCAAAATCAGGTCCAACATGACACAGAAATGCTTCACATGCATGTTTTGGAACAATATCACATCACACGCTATTTTTAAATGGAAAACAAGTGATTGAAAGTGTGACAAACGGACAAATAAGTGCAACATGGCCCATAATCACGTACAAACTTTCTTGTTATGTGTTAATACAGTTAAGGACGTTTAATAGTAATGTTAAGTCATTTAAACAAGGAAAAGATGCTGAACAGGAAACAAAATGGAAATATGTAAAGTAATGCAGAAATGGGTAAACTCTGAAACAAGGAATATCGGAGGCTTTGCTAGAGCTTTTTTACACTAAAAAATAGAAAAGTTTTAACACTGTTTTTTGCTGACTCATGAAAAATGTTGAAATTCCAAATGCTATTTAGGAAATATCAGAAACACTAAATTAAATCAGAAGCAAACAATAAGCAGTGTAATAGTTTAGTATTTAACATTTGTATCAAACCCCTGTACTTGTTTTTGTGGAGTTTGTGTATCATTCTTTGTACAAAGAGTCACAGGTCAGTGTCTATAGGTTGACAACATGTGGTCATATCATTTTGTTATTATTATCACTACTCAATGCTCATCACAGCATCATGTACAGTAAATAAGGCATTACCTGTGTGGATATCACAGGGCTGTCACTTTAACGCGTTCATTTCGATTAATTAAGTACAGGAATAAATAACGCGGTAAAAAAAATAACGCGTTAATCCTCACTCTCACATACAGAAGAATGTAAATGTTACGTCTGCATCTGTTCAAGTCTGTTAAAAACAAACAAATGACTTTTTAAAGACACTAGGTTATATATAAATGTTTTGATCTGCCACAATAATGTAATACACATGAAAATACCTCAAGTTGAGAGCGTTACTCAGCCATTTTTAGGTACGATTAAAAAAGAAATTAATTAGATTAATTAATTACAGAGCATGATTAATTAATTGCACTAGGATACCATAGGGCTCAGGCAGACCATCAACCTGCAAAAGGTGCATTTTATCTCAGGCAAGAGAAAACAAAGATCATAAGCCTTCCATGGACGCAAGGAACAAATATTTAATGAGACAGCCGCTGCAATCGGTGCTGCCGTACTAATAGAGTGTGACCCCACACCACAGCCTGACGCTGATGCCAAACAACAGTCACCACAGTCTAGACGAGGCCAAGTGGTAGCGTGGGCCTCTCAAAAGCTCTCGTAATGCACAAGGAATCTGGTGCGGTTTCCTTGGAGCGCAGTGGAAACGCATGAGTGAGAGTGCTGAGGGGCTAGATTCCCCACAGAAGACAGAGCGGGTTTCTTAAGGTGTCGGGCAGAGTAAATATGGCATACGACTGCAGTACATGGGTCTTCTAGTAACTCACAACAACATTAACCAACAATTGTAAGCGTCAGATGATATCTCTGCCTTATTTCAATATTATGACAAGGAGGAGGCTCAGAGGGAAGACCCGGGGATGCAAGAAGTTACGTGTCAGGAGGACAGAGCTCTGTTGTCTACATGGCTGGTTGAAGGCTGACACCAGTATAAAGAGCCCATGAATATTCAGTGACCAAGTAAATGAGGCAGATAGCACTTGACATGTTTAACATCCACCTTTGGCACATCCTCTCTACAAAGGCAACAAGGTGAAGCAGCAGAACAAATATGTTGCTAGCTTGTCGGCGCTAACAACCCCTGCTGATGAACTGGGAGCATTATAAACAAAGACTATATTTTCATAGAGGGCGAGCAATGTCAAGAGCAGGCTTGACCTGGAAACACAAAGGCCACAGTTACATGATGTTTTTTTTTTAAATTCAGAATTAGTTATTCCGAATGAAATTATTCTGAATGAAAGTGTTCTGCTTCGTGTTTACATAGAAATAGTAATTTCGAATTGAGGTTTACATGGAAAACCAGTGTATTTGGCTTTACTCAATTCCTCTTTAGGTCTGGGGGTTGGGAAGGGTTCTGATTGGACAGGGGGGGAAAGTGATGTCTCACGTCTATTGGGAAAAAATACACAACAATCCTTTTATTTTCGGCTACAACATAGAAGTTTTGAAGCAGCAGCTGGTTTCACTTTGGTCAGATCAGCAGGAGAAGGAGATAAGAACTAATCACTGGTAAATAAAGTTCAGTAAAACAATAACCAGGAATTAATATTTGCTCCCTGGTCAAGATAGTAGCTCTAATAACGATCATTAACTTGGTGATATTACAGCCTGTGAATGCAGTAATGGGACACATTGACTCCGTCTCCGCGTCTTAGAATCGCCCGTCTGATGAAGCCTGTTTTGTTTGCTGATGTCTATGTGTAATAAGTCTGTGTGAATGTTTGCATGTTTATGCTTCCATCCACCATTGTCACTCCATCTTAACTGGCCGAGCATGCTCAGAACAACCAGAATTAACTTAACGCGGAATTAAACGTTTCAGAGATAAAGGAATTATTTAATTCACAATTAAAATCTGAATAAACCAGCCACCTAATTCAGATTTAAGTTTAATTCAGAATTGCATTTGCGTTCGGAATTGAGTGTTTACAAGGTCAGTTTAAAGAGGATTTAACTTTTATTCTGAATTAAAGGGGAATTAAAAACATGGCCAGTGTAGGGATTTAAGTCATTTAGTTTTGTGTTTTTTAATCGATATTAAGATGATTAAACTCAAGCATGTTGCCTTGAAATATGCTGACATTTCCATTCTTAGTAGAACATGTTTCCACTAACTATTATCCCTGCTGGTATCAAAATGTTTGCACTCCAAACATTTACCAACCCACAGTCACAAGCTGAACACAGGCACCTTGAGACTTCCTTTGTTCCTAAGTGTTGTGTCCCAAAGGAAAAGCAGTGAATACTACAGATCATCTCACTAAACATTTGACGCACACATCTCGAACAAAGAAAGGTGTTTGTGATGTAATCCGTCTAATGTCTGTGTGAGCAGTTTATGCACCAAAAACAGACAGAACAGGGTGAATAGAACCAGGATAGGCAATATATGCAAATATTGACTCTGATAGTCCTCCTCACTGGGCTCATACAGTAGACTTAACCGGTTAAAACCACTCTCTATGTGTTTAGTGCCTACTCAGACATTCATAGATACGTTCACCAGGGACTATTTTTACAAACATCACAGACTCACTTTTAAACCACGGCCTGAAAACTTCAGCATTTAATTAGCACAGCAACACTGAATACAGATTGTATTAACTCATTGTCATTCATGCTTTTCATGTGGTTAAGTACTGAGTATCATGACTTAAAACACCTCACTGGGGCTGAATATCTTCATAACAAATTGATTGATTAATTGAGGTCTTAGAGGCTCCATTTTACCCGTTCATATTTCCCCAAATTTTATTTCAGCTTTCCTTAATTTCTCGTACTTCCTGACAAAACAAAAGTCAGCAAATCCTGACCAAAAATGCTTAATAGGGATTAATTAATAATGTTATCAATATTATCAAATCTCGCGAGATCGAGCATGACGAAGCAGTCTCCGATTTCATAGCGTGAGAATTTGCACGTTATTTGACAAGTCTTTCAAACACTTGCTGCACATTTTCACCTGTTTAATGGGAAAATATGGAGGAAATGTGTGATGTTCTCCTAACACATGTGGATGGGTATATTCCATGTCTTAATAACACTTCTGTTGGAGGAAGTGGTTTTCTCTTCATTTTCTCTTATCACGAAAAATCAGACCCAACTTTGTTGATTATTGAGGGTCACTATCTGTAAACTCTGAAACCACAACAAACCCAATCATAATACAAATAGGCATGGCTATAAAGACAACTCTTCAATAACCAATTATGAAAAGAATGGCTAATCAATTGACCATTTATTTCAGCTTTAATTATTGTGCCTCCTTGTTCCCCTAACACAGACACTAGCACGAATCTTCCTCAATATTTTATCTCAAAATGGCAAAATATGATATAACTTCTGACTAAAAAAGACAATTATAGGTTAAATTTGCACAGACACAATTACTAACAATGTGCTGCATGATATGTGCTACTTTTGACTTTTCTCCTCTAAGGGACAGCACGTGTGAGTGAGTTCTGTAGTGTGGCTTGTTTAAACGATAGAACACACAGTAATCCATCTAACGGTTTCACTTTGTTCTGAGAAGCAGCAAAAGCAGCAACTCCTAAAATGAGTATTTTAATGCAAAAATCAGCTATGCAATAAAAATGTATCGATATAAGCGATACTAGAATTATCTATACTGCCAAAAAATAACTCAATATATCTTGAATATCTTGATATATTGCCTAGTTGCAAGCTATCCTATTACTGTACTCCTGCATTGTTTTACCAAAGTAATAACTTCCTTTTATGCATGAACGAGACTCAGGCAGGAACTAACCAAAAAAAGTTTCTATAAGAAAAAAAACACTTTTAATGATTTGGCTTTTAAAAACTGCACTTCCATGATCATATCTTCAGTAGCTACACTTACATTAAATTATGTTCACAAGTAACAGAACACCAGACAGGGAAATAAGGAGGTACTACATGATTTGAGAGGTTGATGCAACAGGATGCTGCACAATAATCACACACACACACACACAAGTGCACCCCGTCTCCTGATAAACTGGTTTGCCAGTGTCTCTGATGGCTCCGTTTGCACAACCGCTTCTTTGTTGCTACGCAGAGTGGACACAACTGCACTTTGGACCTCAGTGAGGAAAGCCTTTTACTGTGTTTCCCTTAAGGGCATCCACTGTGGTTTATCTCCAACCTTCCAACTAAAGATCATTTAAACACTGCATTAAGGAAATCCAGGGATAGAGAACATAAACAGAAGCTGCTGCGTATCCTGTACAGTCCATTCGTCTGCCTGTAAACGCTGAATGATCAGTGCACGTGGAACCTAATCTATTGTCAGCTTAACAAAGCAATATTATAATAGTTGGACTGACTTAAGTGATTGCAATTTACGAGTTCAGTGAACTTGAATCAATACTAGGACGATAAATGATTACCTCAGTGAAATAAAGCATACACAGGAAAAATAACACCTGGTAAAAATACATGACTTTATCCAACTTAAAAATCAGCTCAGGGTCTGTCTGCAGGGAGGATGAAACAGTATTTTAAAAATGCATGACAAGTCTAAAGGAAGTAGAAGGAGAGATTTCATATTACATTCTCATAAATATCCTCTATTTGCTCACTCTCCATTGGGCCTTGTTTCATATGTCTTGTAAAGGAGTTTTCATTGGATTACATGAATCTAATTTATCTAAGTGCAGTGAGGAAGTGTCAAAATTCAACATTTTCAATTTAGCACCTTCGGGTCCAAGATTTTTTGTCATCTTGCTGTAGGACAAGCTGCTTATCGTGCAAAAACAGGCTGCGACATGTTGCTAAACACAACCCAGGCTTTAAATTAGCCCAACACAATCCACATATGTGATTTAGTGTGCAGACGTTGAGCCATCACAGAAACAATGTCGCCTCGTCTCGTCTGCACTCCTCACTGCTCTTCTCAGCCACAGCCGCTTGGATTTTTATGACTCTGGTTAAAATGCAACCATTAAATATTCATGTGCAAAGGCTTTCACCCGTGAAGCAGCTTCCCTCCTCTTTTGAAAAAGTGAGAAACTTTTTGATTTTAACTGACAAGAGCTAAATATAAAAAAAGAAGCTTTTGGAGTTCAACAAAGTGTAGACGACTACTCCTCTGCAATATTCGTCTCCTTCTGTCTTTTTCTTGGCGTTCAGCCTCATCCTTTTTACGATGTTTCACCTTGGTGGTGAGACTTTGGCAAAATAATTAACAGGATAGAAATTCTTACAGCTGAGTATCGATTCAGATTTTGCAAATCTATTTGATTTCATTCACAAAGGAAAGATTCACGATTTAATTCCATTTCATTTAACAAATATTTCACTCACAATTTTACTTGAATGTGAAAGAGTATGGCCCTAAAAAACACATCTTATTTTTTCCCAAATTCCGTGTTTCAGGGGGTGTTTTTTTTAAGAAATATTTATCAATTTTTCAGAAAATATTAGTTTTTAACTCCTGTGAGGAAACAAAATAATTATTCATTAAAAAGAAAACCATAATTGAACAAAAATGTGTCAAAAATAATGTTAATTAAAAGGTTGTACTGACGAGTATTTGTATGCCATACAAAGATGAATATGAGAGCAGGGATCAATGGTTTAATGAATCTGAGCAGGTGTATTGATTACATTTTGATCAACCTAATTTAAATAAATCCTTATGACATCACTGTAGAAACTAACTAGTATTAAAACTATTAATGTAATATATCAATAACTGAGCCCACAGCACTGCAGCACACACAGTAATAAATATGTATTAAATTATACATTTTTAGAATTTTATGAATCAATATCGGGCCATTCAAAAGAAAATCGATTCAAATTGATTAATTGTTGTTTTTTTTATTAACCCAGCCCTAGAAATTCTATCCATTAAGGAAAACAAATATTGTCTATTCAAAACTTGAGATGTAGAACATTTTTTTCAGTTTATCATTGCACAAATATTGTAGAACTTGGTTTTTTTAGCTCCTGGGCTGAAATGATGTGTGCAGGTAAAGACACCAGCATGAATCAAGAACAAATGTTGATTTTGCTTCAGTGACGATTAGGGAAATTGTGCAGATTTTATTTGGCTAGAAATGATCTGCATACAAATCAAAGGAAAGCAACTCTGAAGGCTTTTTCAAACACGCTGTTTTCTAGACAAGTCTTTGTACTATTGGTGAAAGAAGAAGAATACAACTTACTGCCATAGGTTTATCAAAAGGAGGCGGTAAATAAAGCTTTACTGTGGCATTGTTGTCTGAAAGCAACAGGATGTTAAAAGTTCATTCATTCTCAAATAATCTTTGGAGTGATTTGGAGGTAATGATTCGTGCTAATGAATGAATATGGAACTGAACCAATCATTAGTGTATTTATGGATCATACTGAGGCTATACTCTATTCCTATCTGAAGTTATGAATTAAAGCAAAAGGAGAATCTTGTTGAAATCTTCCTTTTCTTCTGTCATCACTGTCTCCTGCTTCAGCACCGACTCGCTGATTGACGCCAATGAAACGAGACTTTCTTTTTGTCGATCTCCAGCACCAGTTTGAAAGACGCCACTTGCCAGAAATGCAGTCAAACTTTCCATCACTGCTCATCGCCGTCTTTGATCCCAAACAAATAAGAAAACAAGGAGCGGAGGGACGGCTTGTGAATCACTTTTTCACAGACATTCTTCCACTTTTTTGGAAGACCGCCTGCTCTTCTGAAAAGAGGATTTTACTTCAAAGCAAAACGCCGTTGACACAACCCAGTCTTCAACCAATTAAAATGTATTGAAAGCATCCAGAAAACACTGTACCAGTCCATTAATAACTAGCATGTCACACAAACAAACAAATACAGAAAGGAAGGGGAATCCTTTCTTGGGAATTTGAGTTCATAACCAGCATTTAATCTCCTGTAATGATTTACAATATGACAAGTCGAGGAAAATTCACTGTGACAGATTGAGTGGGACTCAACACAAATATGATTATAGCTCACATGATCTTCCACACACCCAGACTTTCAAGACAGTTGAACAACACACAGCTACTGGTAAGGTTTTCATTCCTCCTGCATTCGAGAAAGCAAAGTATAAAGAACTCATCAGAATGGCAATAAGATGATGCACATGCTTTGTCAATTATTTGGTTGACAGGAATCAATGGATTATAAATCCAGCTTCAAGGATAACTTTGTCCATCCCCAACAATGGCTGCTTATTGTTATAAAATGAATAACCATTTTTAAACAAATCTCCTTTATGTTTATACAGAACACTGACAACAGAAATAATAGGAAACAGCCGAGGCTGTGTGTGACACCATCATGTCTGGCAGCCAAATGTCATAAATTCAGTGAAAAGCAGGAGATGTTTCTCCCAAAGAAACCCACTGTGGGCCCTCCCCAGATTAGGTTTCGCATTCCGATCTCACAAACAACAGACGCACACACGCACTTAGAGAGTGAGAAGACAGCGAGGTAGAACGAGAGCATTTCATCTCACTGTAGATGTTCATAGCTAGAGTCAAGCTCAGGAATTTTCTCCTGCGTTCATGTCCAAGGATCTGAAGGACCAACCTTTGCCTCCTTTCTGCACCCTTCATCCTCGTGTAGCGCACGTTAGTGAAACCAGCCGTTTACTACATACATCCACAGTGACACAAAGGATGCTGGGCCCTCGGGTGAACCATCTCTTCTCTTTTACCCCCACCCCCCACCCCTTCACATGCCATGCCACATCACGGGCGCAGCGTCTGTGACTCCAACATGCCCTCCTTTTAGAGCAGATGGTCAAAAATAGCGTCCACTGTCAACATTTTTGTAAGCCGTGGGACCCGTTGGGCCACACACCATTTGCCAAGGAGGAGTAGGGTGCAATGTGTGTGTGTGTGTGTGTGTGTAGCCACGGTTACATGTTTTTTAATTTGAAATTAGTTATTATGAATTTAATTATTCTGAATTAAAGTGTTCTGCTTCATGTTTAGATAGAAATAGTAATTCCAAATTGAGGTTTATATTGAAAACAGGTTTATTTATTGATTGGACAGGGGGAGAACGTGACGTATTCACGTCTATTGGGAAAAAACACACAACAAACCTTTTATTTTCAGCTCCAACATAGAAGACCACATGATGAGAACTGTTTTCACTTTTATTTTGATTGTAGTTTTGAAGCAGCAGCTCAACAATAACACATGGTTTCACTTTGGTCATCTGAGCAGGAGAAGGAGATAGAAGTGGTACTTTGGTCAATCAAAGCCAGTGGTTAATGTAACAGCTGTTCTACCTCCACTGTACAAATTAACTTTATAATGATCCACGCGTATTCCGATGAAGACGTTCCTTTTGCTGACGTTTGTGTGTGCGTAACATGTCCGTATGAATGTCCACATGTTTATTCTTCCGTCCATCCACTCTTTTCATTATATCCATGTATCTTAAGGTTTCTATTAAATGAATAGTCTCAGCTGGAGTCCAGGCGGCCATCTTGGATTATGTTGTCACCAGCGCATCATTGCGACAAGTCGCGCATGCTCAGAACGACCGGAATTTACTTAATGCGGGAATTAAGTGTTTCAAAGAAAGAGGAATTATTTAATTTGGAATTAAAATCGGAATAAACCAGCCACCTAATTCAGATTTAAGTTTAATTCAGAATAAAATTTGCATTAGGATCAAAGTGTTTACAAGGTCAGTTTAAGGAGGATTTAACTTTTATTCTGAATTAAAGAGGAATTAAAACTGTCATGTAAACGTGGCCAATGTAGGGATTTAAGTAATTTACTTTTGTGTTTTTTTTAATCGATATTAAGACGATTAAACTCAAGCATGTAAACCATGTAAACGTGGCCTGTGTGTGAGTAAAAATGATTTGGTCAGTTACAGTTTTTCTCTGGTTGATTAGACAAAGTGAGAAAGTGTTGGTGCTGCTTACGCTTATACAGTGTGAACCTTGTCTCACCAAGTGTTTACATCCAAACAACACTGACCGTATAACATTAGCATTCATCACCAATATCGGCTCATGTAATGATATCTGTGATTACTATTGGTGAGAAAACGATGGCAACCAAGTGTTCATGTGTTCAAGTTTACAGCTGGATAATAAACACTGCTGTTGGCTTCAAACAAAGGAAAGCGAACACATACACAGGAGTTATTGGACACAAAAGCACATGTACAGTATGTGATGCTTTGGTCAGCTATTTTCTAAGGCGGCACTCGCTTTCATTTTGAGCGGCACCTAAAGTAAATTCACAAAATGACTTAAAAAAAAAGTACAATATTACAGAAATATACAATAAAATAGACAACATAAATACACAAATTGACTACAACACACAAAACAACAACAAAAACGAAATGACTTCAAAAACACACAAAGCGGAAGTAAAACAACAGAAAGCACAATAAACAATAAATCATACCAAAAACACAAACGCATTATTCTAAACGCTGTCATGTATGTTGACAATGTGGCCCTAAATATTGCTCACCTCTGCTCTAAGGCATTGTTTCTCAAATGGGGGTACGTGTACCCCTAGGGGTTACGCAATGGCACTACAGGGGGTACTTGAGAGGGAGAGAGAGAGAGAGAGAGAAAGCGGGAAATAACAAATTAAAGCATTAAAAAGGTGGTTTATAATGTACATTTTTGCTAAAAATGATAATCATAATAGTGATGATGGAAATAATTTTGATTAGAACATGAACTGAAAACACAAAGGTCAGTCTTGGTCCCACACCAGGAGGTAGATGATGAAAAATGATAAAAACTATGGAAATAAATCTATTCATTAGGCACTAAATACTGTTTAATTCCACTTATTTACAAAATGAGTTTCTTTAAAACATGTGTTATCACTCATTCATTCCATAATTTTGATTGAATTTCATAATATTCTAAGCAAACAGTTGTAGTCAGACAAAGGGAGGACTTGGATTTAAAAAGGAGGTACTTGAGCCACTGTTCTAAGGTCAGAGATATCATGTACAGTAGATCATTTTCCTTCTTTTGATTGAATAAGAGATTGGCACAACTTCCTGTGTGATATCAGGAGTAGCAGTTAGCAAGTAGTAAATCAATAACATTCCACAAACGCTTTAGTTTATGAACCAAATGTTAGATCATATAGAATACTTTCACAGTGAACATGAAGTTCATAGTTTTCATTTCTTAGCCTATATTTTTACGTGGTGAAGAGGAAGTTATCGTTGCATGAATGTGAGGGGTTAAAATACTTCTTTCAGTGCACACAGCTGTCATGTCAGTGTATCAGCTCGGGTGTGTGATGCATGCCTCACACCTGGGTAACCGACCGCACACAGACACCGTGTAAGCGCGAGGGTACGCCGTAAGTTGACACACAGGCTTGGGTGAGCCGTATTACTGCTGTCTGCACCAAACATCTGTAACCTCTGGGAGTTTGTTCTGTAGCAGCGTTAGGCCATCGGCTCACAGAACAGATACGGTATATTTAGTTAAACAATAGGGCAGGTAAAGATCTACAGATTACCGATAAATAGAAACGCCTTCAAACAAAAAGGTAATACGATTCTAAAACTAAAATGACTACAGTATACAGTATATAAGAATATTAGGGCAAAAGAGCATAACATGTAGCTAAATCCTATTGATTTGCCACTTGCTAATGCTAACTGCTACTTCATCTATCACACACAAAGTTGAAGTGCTTCCAGAGATACGTTTTAAAAGAGCTATGATCAATTATGCCCTAGATTTATATGTTTATAATGTAATCAACCAAAAGTGAATGTTGGGCTTTTGATTTTCTGCAATTGCAAAAAAAAAAGACTGAAAATCTTCACATGCATGTTTCGGGACAATAACACACATTTACACGCTACTTCTCACAGGAAAATGTGTTTTGAACGTCTAGTGACAAATGTGTCCAATTCTGTTCAAAATCTCCCCAAACGGGTGGTTGAGGTTCTAGCAGTGAGGCTAACGTCATCCAGTGAATTATTTCATTGTTTCTGTAAATTTTTTGAGGAAAAAAAAATTAAAAATGTAAATTTAATAATGATAGTTAACTCTATTAATCCCTATTGAGCATGTTAAGTACGATTTCAGGAAGTTTAATAGCCAATAATAAAGTAATGCAGTAAGATGGGTAAACCCTGAAACGGAATTTGGCAAATTTAGAAACTGAATATCGGAGGCCTATGAATGTTTTCATGTCTAAAGAATTAAAATCTCATTTATATTAAGACAGTATATCTGCCATAAATTCAGACACAATTGAGTAACCAGGATGTTCAGACGTCTTCCAGGTCAATGTGGAGGACAGTTGTGTTTGTGTACCTTTAAACCATCAGAACAGTCGTATATTTACCCATGGATCATAATCTAACAACATGGGGTTGAGAGCCAGAAGGCAGTGACAGTTTTTGGCATGTTGTCTGACATCCGTGTCAATCAAACTCTTCGCGTGAAGTCCTGGAGATGCAAATTTATGAGTTTTTTAAGGTGTTAAACTGTCACAGAGTTCTCAGAGGGAGATGCTCAGCGAAACTGAAAGTTACGATGAATCCTTTTCTAACTCCGGGTCATCTCTGGCTCTGCCACCATCACTATGCAAAGTGGAGAAGGTGAAATGCAAAACAATAACTCAACTGGAGCTGCCTCGTGCATCAATATATGGTGACAGAGGAGTAAGACCTGGTTTTTATCAACTGTTGTTTTACATCATGTTAGGAAAGGCATTTCTCTGGTTGGTTGAAACAGTCCTTAAAGGGCCGGTATTATGAAATAATCTCTTTCTAATGGTTCTGCTACAGTGATAAATATCCTTTAGCCTCATTCAGAGTAACAAAGATGAAAAAGTTATGTTTCCTCCCTCTCTTCTTATTCCACATGTTGTAAAAAGTCATCTACAAACGAGACAGTTGGATTTTTCTCACATTGTGACATCACAACATGAGAAACTCCTCCTCCTGACAATCCTGGCTCCTCCTACCCTATAAGAATGTGAGCTCCTCCCTCTCAAACTACCTCACAGCTAAAACACACACTGTGGTTTTTAGCTACAGTTTTTTTTGACTGAAAACAATAAGAAGAGTGTGTGGATAGCAAAAGAAAATCACTTTAATGATCACTGATCTCAATAGACACGCCCACTCATACATATGCATGAAGGCTCTAAAACGGCCTGTTTTTAGAAGAGTCATTAAAGTCACTTTCAGAGGCTAAAACTCCATAAAACAGGCGAGTTTGGGAAAATAAACTTCAAATAATGTTGTTGGGGTTCTTAGAACGAATGGAGATGATGGTGAAAAATAACATAATACTGGACCTTTAAGAGCTTTTCTTAATAAATGGGGAAAGACATTCCCTGGTTGTGTATTAGTAAATCCCAGTTAATTTTCCCTGTCAGAGAACAATAAGATACAGACCCCCTGCAGGCTCAGTAGAATGTAATTCCACCACTTGTTCAGAATCACCTTCATTACTCATCAGAGGTGTGCATCTCTCAATAAGAAATCCTCCAAAGCGCTCGCTAGACACTGCGATGCTTCAGCAGAGCCCCTCAGGAGCCTTTCTAGCGCCCATTTCTTGATAGTGAGATTACACCTCTTGAGACATTTTCAAATTTGGAGAGCAGCTGCTAGTTTCACAGTCGGCATGGAAATTTAAGAGGGGAATATGTCTGCTGTGCGCCGCGATCAGGCTCTGTGAGATCTGACAACCCTTCAGGATTTCCTCGTGTTGGACTTTTGTTTAATTTATAGAAGTGGAGAGTTTGGAGAAGCCGGATGTTATTTATGATTCAGAGCCTTTCATTTACGCTCAACTCTGCAGTGATGCGCAATGTCATCATCTGCGTATGCTTTTCACAGCACGTCACATTCATCATGCATGAGTCTGCGACTGCTGGAGGCAGAGAAAGCTCTCATTTAGCTTCTAGTAATCTATTAATCCATACATTTTTTAACTAATTAATCGATCAATCATAGAAGAGAAATCACACGCTTTGCAGACTTTATGCTTCTTCACGTGACACAAAACTCCTTTTAAATTCTTTTTAATGGACAAAACAAATAAACATACGAGAATATCACAAAAAACAATTACACAAACATTTAAAAAGGTAAATTACTTAAATAAAGACCCAATAAACACAAAACAAAATGATAAATTAAGGTAAAGAAAAAGTTATTCCTGCAAGTTCAACAAAAAAAAAACAATAATTGAAATTTAACTAAAAGTAAAACACAACAACTTAAATTTCACATTTTTTGGCAGTGATAATGTGTTTGTAGTTAATTATGATTTAACACCAATATCTGTTAAAGACTGTCCAACCACAAATTAATTTAACAACAAATACAGCTTCCTTTAAAGCAGAGCAGCCCACATTATTTCATTGACGGGCCAAAAATAGGGCCGCATGGCCAAAACTAAACATTAATGCTGCAGTGCATAAAATTAAATTTGCCAAGAACATAAATGTGCAAAAAAAAAAAACTCAAAGTAGCTTGAAATTAAAGAACACTTTTCTTTATTGTGTTTCATGGCATAAAATTATGAAACATCTAAATGTCTTCAAAGACATATAGTGAAATATAAATTCCACAAAATGGGACACAACGTACCCCGCCTATACGAGCAAAACAATCCTTTAACACTCAAGAAAAATAATGTAATTGGAAATTAGCTTTAGAATGTTTTCTTATAAATCACTGTAATGTATTACATTAATAATATCAAAAAATAAAAACAACAATTTTAAATACGGGTAGAGGACCAAAATTAATCGCTTGCGGGCCAACTTTGGCCCCTGGACCCCAAATGGATGGCGAAAAAAAAAAAAAAAAACACAGTACATTATTTTTCCAATGCTATCCATTTTTAACAGTTTTAACAATATCTATGTGGTTAAGTTTTTGTTTTGATGATAGTTTTTTCATATATACACATATACAACCTTATGTTTTTTGAACATTTACTATTACAGTGGGTACATGTAATATTATGCATCATATATATTTTTATAACCAGTTTATCTTTCAAGCAGAAGGAGAAAAAGCATAAAGCTCCCTGCTAGCAGAACCAATATAAACCAGTAACTTCCATTCAATCTCTTGGAAAATATCATTCATATTTGAAATAATCCAACTATTAGTACAGTATTTAAGGCTAATAATCAGAGCATGTGTGTTTTATGTTCCCTCCAGCGTGGCTGCCGCTGTACAAGGAGGCGGACCTATTGTTCACACTAACAAGGGCCACAGAGGTCACTTACATTTTCACAAGAGCTTTGCCAGAGGGGTTGGAAACGCAAGCCGCACACGGGTCTGTTTGGTATAGATCTACACTAAAGCTTTTTCTATAAAGTCACATCGTTCCCAGTCTATTATAAAGGAGGATAGATTAGATTAAGTGAGATTGTGCATGGAGAGGCTCCCTAAAAAGAGCAAAAATAACATACTCAGTACTTAGCAGTCGAGTCAACAGTGGGATTAGGGAGGGGGAAGAGGGGGGGGGGACGTGCTGAAATCCAGAGCTAATATATGCTCAGTGGTCAAACGTTTAGATCAGAAGTAGGCAACTTTTATCACAGCGGGGCCACAAAAATGTGTTTGTTTGATCAGAGGGTCACATGATCAACGTTCATGTCAGAATTAGAATAATGAGTGATTTGAACATTAATACAGGAAAGAATAAAGAGTTTTTTTGTGTATTTTTCTGTCATTCTGTGTATGTTTGTTGTTGTCTTGCTTGTTGTGAAGCATTTTGTGCATTTCTGTAGTCCTTTTGTGTATTTTTACTGTAAAATATATGTTTTTTGGAGTCATATTGTGTATTTGTGTATGTCATCTTGCATGTTTTTTTTTGAGTATTTTTTGTGTATTTCTGTTTTGCTGTTTGTTAGCACTGTTGGTTTGCGGAGTCATTTTTCACGTTTTTCTTGTGTTTTTGTGTACTTGTGTTGTCATTTTCTGTAATTTTGTATATTTTTCTGAGTAATTTTGTGTGTTGCTGTTGTCATTTTGTTCAATTTTGATGAAGTTTTGTGTGTTTTTAAAGTATTTTCTGTGTTTTTCTCTTGTCTTTTACTGTATTTTCCTGCAATGTTGTAATTCTTTGTATTTTTAATGTATTCTTTCTCTTGCTTTGTGTATTTTTCTGCCACTTTGTACATTTACTTTGGGGGCCGCATAAAATTAGAGCAAGGGCCGTATGTGGCCCCCGGGCCACCAGTTGGCTATGTCTGGTCTAGATGTTGGAGGTGTGAGGACGAGTCTCACATCACATGTCATCCATAAGTCACATTGACACCAAAACAACACCACAGATAAACATGATTTTCAATAATAAAAATAAAAAGGTACAAAAAGTGACAATGCACTGAATCTAAAATAAAAGCACATTTTGTTCTCATAAAGCCATCAGTGCCTCCTCCTCTGACTAACCACCTCTCTGTCAGTACAGTTTGTTCTGAAATTACTTCTATCACCAATGCAACCAAAAATATGCACGGAGTGGTTGCACACCCTAACATGATTAAATGTTGTGTGGTCTGGCGTCACTCCCAGCACCTCTTCCATCCCCGCGCACACGCGCACACGCGCGCACGCACACACACACACACACACACACACACACACACACACACACACACACACACACCACACACACACACACACACACACACACACACCACACACACACACACACACACACACACACACACACACACACACACACCACACACACACACACACACACACACCTCCCTGAATTATACATTTACAAAATAATAACGCTTTATATTAACAGTCAATAGTCCGACTATTCGCTCTGATATAAAGACACTTAGTGGATCTCTGCATTTAACAAACATCACAAACTGTAAAACATCCCAAAAATCACACAAATAACATCTAGAAGGAATGTAATAGTGTGACAGATGGAAAATCTGTCATTTTAATAGAATACTACGGTGGCTGGGAAGTGTCAGGTGAATGCATTTACAGAAACGAACACAAATGCAAACAGGTCACAACACGAATGCAAACCGGCCACAACGGAAGTGTTTCCGACGGACCGGTATTACAGTCGGACGGGTATTATGATATGATAGCCTGATATGAAAAATATAAGAGTATCCTAATCAACTTTCACCTACTTTCATACGCGTTTCGATGTCTTCTTCTTGTTCTTAACTGTTCTGGTGGGTTAAAAACATCCGCCAGAAACGTGTCCGTCTGTAATACCGGTCCGGCGGAAACACTTCCGTTGCGGAAACCCGGTGGCCGGGAAGTGTCAGGTGATAGCATTTAAAGAAATAAACACAAATGCAAAATGGCCACAACGGAAGTGTCGTGACCTGTTTGCATTCGTGTTCGTTTCTGTAAATGCATTCACCTGACACTTCCCAGCCACCGTAGAATACACAAACATGCTGCTTGGTCAGAACAGCACATAAGAGCTGAGTCAGTGTTTATTAAGTAAAATGGAAATAATGTTTCATATAAAGTTAAATAGAATAGAGATTGTTGGTAATGTAGTTGTTGATTCTAATGTTCCTACTGATATTTAAGCTGCTGAATGTTTTCTGTTGCACTTTTTATTCATGTAAAGCACAGTTTTGTTGCCTTGTGTATGAAATGCATATTGATACATTTCCTAATGTTTGATAGAGATTTATTACAGATGGAAACACATGGGGTTTCCTAATGTGAGGTAACATTATGTTTCTAAAGGTTTAAGTAGATCATAATAAATAATGACATGCAAAATCTTATTTTATAATAAACTGTTTTATTTATTTATTATTGAATAGGAACAATTACCTAGTTTTGAAGTGATCGTCTCCAAGTTGTTTTTCATCAGTTACACTTTGCTTTTCCTTAATCTTTCTTTTACTTTTATTGTTATTCCTTTATTTTTCTGTATTCTGTAAAGCGGCTTTGAATCCCAAAAACAACACCATATAAAATTAATGCATTATTATTATTATAATTATAAAACTGTGTGTAGTGTATGACTGAACTTTTATTTATCAACGTAGCAATACAAATAAAAAGTTTTAAGCCTTAAATAGAGTTTCAATCCAATATAACGTGAGAAAAACACAAAAACTTGTGTATATTGAATTATATATGAATCTTTCAAACTATTAATAAAGTACAAAGGAAATTAAATGTATAACAGTATTAAAATAAAATCCAGCTGTAAAAGTTAACCTTTCAAAGGTTGCCTTTAACCATGCACGTGCTATCACATATAAGTTCTCTGCCAGAGATAGCACTAATAAAATAAACCCTTACTGCACTGTAATCACTCATGAACAACATAATAATGGGTTTATTAAAGTGTAACTATTGTTTAAACTGTACACTGTATTCTGTTCACAGCCGTAGCAGCACAATGACTCATCAGAAAAGCAAAGACAACACATTAAAGGACCTTGAGCCAAACCTACACAAACGTCCCACAGGCTCCGACTATGACGGAGGAGCAGTCGCTCGCTACAAACTCTCAATAATCAACACAGAGTTCCTACAGCGTCACTTCAATTTAATTCAAGACTTTTTAATGCCATTTGAAATTCAATTTAAGACCGACTTCACAGTAAACACAATTAGGAAGAAACAAAAAGCAACTAATTACATAGGGTTATGGTTCATTATTCCAGTGTCTAATGCAGACGTGCAACTGGCAAAAAAAAATACAATACTACACAACATAACAGTAAAATACACAAAAACTGACTAAAATAATCAAAACAAAAATAGCCAGAATTCTATAAAACAACAATAAAAACATAAAAAATAAAAGCCATTACTACAAACATAACGCGCATCATCTCAGAGTCCCTCTGCAACACGTCACTGTTTATAGTTGGTTACGTTGTCGTGACGTTATGATAAATTTTATATATATATATATATTTTTTTTTTTTTAAACTAATGTTACCATTTATTTTGAAACGTGAGACTAAATACAATCAAATCTTACTTATTATGTGTTCAAATGTAAGACTTTTGAAACACTGATTTAAGACATTTTAATGACAATTTTGGCCTCATTTTTAGATTCATGAATTTAATGTCTGTTTATACATCATTTAACTGTGCTGTTAGATTTAGAAGGTTTCATCTTCCTGGTGTGCATCAGCTGTGTTTCACGTGAGATTTATCTGATAAAGTGTTGGCTCTGAATGGTTGTGGAAACCTCTGGAACTAAACGGAGCATCAAAAGGACAATAATTCAGTAGGCGAGTGTGAGAATAGAGAATAGAATCACACCAGCGCTCTCAGGCTGGCCAGCAGTGCCACGGCGGTAATGAGGCCTCTTGTGTGTCCTCTCTGATCTGAGAGTTGAATAATTTCCCATGTGGTACAGCCATTTCCAGCGTACGCCTTCTTTGCTCTCACCCTGATGTGCTGAGTGGAAATAGGAGAGCACGGACCTCCACCTTTAGCTGACAACGTGTTGCCTTTGTCCGCACACAGACCCGCATCCAGGCTGATTTCCTTTAACGATATATAGATTTCTGCAGGAAAACTACCGTAATTCCCTGGATTCAGGTGTGTTTTCAATTATTTTCTCCGTTGTTGCATTCAAAGGGTTTGGTTGTATTCTGAGTTTCTATCATAAAGTTTTTTTATTTACCAGACAGAGGGAAACAGAGTTAATAAATTGTCTACTTCAGCGCCCAGACACACGTGCTGGGTTGCAGATCGCCGTTTCAATGTGGCTTTTGTTTGATGGCTGGTGTTTCAACATCCTTAAGTTGAATAGAAGAAGGTCAGCCTGGTGGGGTCTGCCCCATGGTTATTCAGGAGCCCAACCTGGGGCCCCAGAGAGGGGAGGGGTGGGGGCGACTAGGGAAAAGGGGATGGGACAGAGAGACCCCCCCCTTCGTTTCCAACCCCCTCCTTCTTTTCTAAAACTTTCTTGTAATAACCACATGCAACACTCAATCTGTGTTTGAGTGCACGTGTCACCACAAACATGGAGTGCATGCACTGTGAATGAGAAGGTAAGAGTTTTTCATGTTACATGACCCCGAACCAGTGGGGTGCAAAAACACTGTGACACGCAAAGCAAACTGTAAAGCAGACATAGACAACTGGTGGCCCGGGGGCCACATGCGGCCCTCGGTCTAATTCTATGCGGACCCCAAAGTAACTGTACAAAGTGACAGAAAAATACACAAAACAAGAGCAAGAATAAAAAATACAAACAATTCCAACATTGCAGGAAAATACCGTAAAAGACAAGAGAAAAACACACAAAACTATGACAAAATTTAACAAAAAGACAACAGTAATGCACAAAATTACTCAGAAAAATATACAAAATTACAGAAAATTATAATAAAACTACACAAAAAGATAAGAAAAACACAAAAAAAATGACACTGCAAACCCACAATACTAACAAACAAGCAAAACGACAACAGAAATACACAAATATTACTCAAAAAAACACAAAATGACAGCACAAATATACAATATGAATCCAAAAAACATATTTTACTGGAAAATACACAAAAGGACTACAGAAATGCACAAAATGCTTCACAATGATCAAGACAACAACAAACAGAATGACAGAAAAACACAAGATTACTATAAAAACTCTTTGTTCTTTCCTGTATTAATGCTCAGATCGCTAATTATTCTAATGCTGACATGAATGTTGATCATGTGACCCTCTGATCAAACAAACACATTTTTTTGGCCCTGCTGTGATAATAGTTGCCTACCGCAGGTGTAAGGACTGTAGCAGGTGAACTTTCAAACTACATTAAACAGGCGGGAAAACGCTGCTGTATAGCAGACGTAGGCAACTGACGGCCCAGGGGCCACATGCGGCCCTTGGTCTAATTTAGAGCGGACCACAAAAACAAAATTGTAATTCATGAAGTTGGAAATTCTATGGAAAACAAAATAATACATCAAACTCCAAAAACACAGAAAACGACAGAAAAAGTGTAGAGAAAAGACCAAAACGTAACAACAAAAAAAAACAATACAAAAAACAAGTCATAATCAAACACACAAAATGACAACATATATACATACGTATACACTCGGACTTCAAACACACAGAAAATTACATAAAGTGAAATGAAAATAGACAAAATAACAAAAACACTCATTAAGGACTTAAAAAGACAAACCTCAACAACAATGAGACTATGACTAATTTTTTTAAAAATACACGTGAAAAACAAAACTATAATCCAATCACAACAACTTGAAGGCGGGACAAGCCGGTAAGTGAGCCAATAGGAAATCAGCGGATTGTGTTTACGAACTTTAGACGGCTCATTAAACGCATTTAAATCTGTCTGTGTGTTTACAGACAATAATATAATTACATATCAGGTTGAATAATGGTAAATTAATCTTCTTATATATATATATAAATGTATAAACTCGTGCTTTATATTTTAGTCGATGACATGACTAGTACCTTAATGTCTTTTATGTTGTGTTTTCTGCGTGGGAATAAAACTAGACTAGAACTGAAACAGTCCCAAATCCAAACAAATAAAGTGTTAATTATTGAAATATATGTGTATTTTATCTGTCTAATGAATAGTTGGACAGATAACTATCACCATGTATCCCCAACACAGGACTTTGTGTTTTTGTTTCTTGTGTTTTAATGTTGGATAACATTATTAAACTATTACTATAACTGAAATAGTCCTGATGACTGAATTAAGACAAGCAGTTGCATTTTAGTCAAAGGTCTAGATCAAAATGTTCTGTCATAATTACCACTGGTTGGAGATAAATGTGACAGTTTGATGCTCTGAATGTGAGATGTTTGTATGGGAGTGGAACCAATGACCATGTGGATACGTCAGAAGTGCTTTCCCTCTAAACTTGACAATAGTTCAGGGTGGACAGGCTTGGTTACTTCCTTCCTTCCTTGACTTGTCAATGACTGTGTAAATGAAAACAAGGAGAATAAGAAGAAGTTTCCATTTGATACAACAGCATCCAGAGTCAAGAAAACATCAATTTGGTAAATTGTTCAAAACCCACAACAGAAAAATAAAACATACACCTTCACATTAAATGAGGACAAAGTTGAAAAAGCCTGATATATTAGACCCTAGGTTCCAAAAGTGGGGTACGGAAATTGTCATAAGGGGTACGTGAATAGAATAAATACATTTTTTTTTAAAAACATTGATTAATGTACCCAAGTTTGTACTTTACACAGCGTATAAATCATACATAAAGTATGTAAGGCACAAACAATAAGTGACATATCTGTCCCTGCAGGATTTTCTCTTTGAAATTTCATTAATTTTCGAACCAATTTTTATTTAATTGGTAGAAATTATGTTAAATAATTGCAGGAAAATTAACTTCTTTGAACAATTTTAAATTTTAAATGACTGCAGTCATGGGAAAATGTTGTGGAATATACATTATATATATACATTAAATTTGTGCATCTAGATATCTGAGCGGATTTATTGATAACTGAGTTATTTGGTAAATCTGGACAATAATTTGTATTTTTTTTAACTTTCTCCTGCAGACTGAATGTGATGTAGGGCTACACTGTATATGACATTACGTTATTATTTGTTTATTAAGTGTGCAGGAGGAGGGGGTACATGGGTTCAGCTTAAATGTCTGTTTGGGAAGTTTGGGAACCCCCATATTAGACCCAGAGGTTCCACTGTGTGTGTGTGTGTGTGTGTGTGTGTGTGTGTGTGTGTGTGTGTGTGTGTGTGTGTGTGTGTGTGTGTGTACATCCACTGTCACCATGTATCTCTGTTTCCATCCACCTCTGGACACTGGGGCGCACACGCGTCCCCTGACATGATCGCGAACCAGTGATAGAGGAGCCCAACACGCACGCGCACACGGACTGCTACAACGTAGCCTCCGATGCCCGACGCGCTGCACATCAACGCGGCATCTGTTCCGAACCAACACCGTGCTGGTTCCACCGCTACACACCGGGAGCTGCTGCTCATCCCCGCCGCGGTGCTCACTCTATTGTTGGAAACAATCTGAGCCAAAGTGGAAACAAACAAACAAACAAAAACCTCACGGAGACACGAGCCTCTCAGCGCCACCGCGGGAACAAACGCGTTAAGTTTCCGCGTACTCACCGGGTTATTGAGCGGGGAAAGTCCTCGGTAATGTTGTGCCTCTTGCTTTTAAATCTCTTCCCCTCACGGACACTGAGAACGGGCTCAGCGTCACTGGCTGAGTAACTGAATAGAATGGAGAGAGCGCAGTAAGTTGAAGTGTCAAATTACATCGGCTATTCTATTACCAATGGGACCCGTGCTCCGTGGCTGCTGCTAAAACCTGGGCCGGATCGTAGGCAGACAGCGCCGGAGAGGAGCCGGACTGTCACTCAGCCACAGGAGGATCCACAACTACACACTACAGAGGGATTCAGGGTTGGAGACAATTCCATTTTCAATTACGATTCAATTACGATTACAGTGACCAGCATTTTTTCCAATTACATAAATTACAAATCTTTTTTATCCTCACAAAGTCAATTACAATTACATTCTCAATTAGTAAAGTTATATATATAATTTTACTGATAACTGATTACTTATCTGTATAGGAATCTTACACAAAGCTTTTCCTCTTGATATCTATTTATATCTGTACCATATCTTTTTTTTAATACTACTTACCTTATGTAAATACTTTTTTTATCCTGTTTTTATCCTGGAAAACGATCTTTTGCAACAAAATTTCGTTCCTATCTGCACTGTAAAGTTCAAGTTTGAATGACAAGAAAGAAAGTCTAAATCTAAATTACAATTAATCACAATTCCTCTTGTGTTAGCTTTCTGTTAGCATCTCTAATGATAACAGGTCCTAAATCAGCTGTAAAATACACTAAAAACAAATATCTAACATCTAATTTATTTTCTATCTATTGATTACCTTGTTAGGCTTCCTAATCAATAAAAATATAGGTTTTAATATTTATGGTGTGGGTGTCTGAGCCTTTTTGTGTCAGTATACCCCGAGATTTAATTTTTTTATAGTCAAAATGTGCGAAAGCTTGATATGAAATTACAATTACAAAGTCAGTTATCTTAAGTCAATTACAATTTAATTATGATTATGAAAATAAAAGATTTTTTAAATTACAATTATAATTACTCCATAATTGTAATTAATTATTAATTAAGCAAATACAATTATAATTACCCCAACCCTGGTGACATCCATCCTGATGTTGGCAGATATGAAAGTAACTGATTACTAAGTACTCACATTACTGTAGTTAAGTTGCTTTTATGAGTACTTGTACATTTTTGATTATATTTCTAAATCAGTCATTTTACTTGTACTTTAATACATTTTAAAAGAAGTAAAGTAATTCGTTACATTTCTACACCCAACCATTACTGAGTAAATTACAATTTTTTTGTTTTAAAATGATCAACAGATTTTGTGAAACTACAAAAAATGAAATGATTAGACAACAATCAAATGCATCACATCACAGCCGACCAATCAGATTAAACGTAATGCACTGCACCAAAACAGCAATTAATTATGGTTATTTTTTTAGTTTTAGAGTTAAATCAGATAAATGTAGCTATTTGATACCAAGTCGTACGGTTCACTCATACATATAACCTATGTGTATGTATAACAAGTATATATATATAATAATACATAATTTTATAAAAGTATTAAAGTAAAAAAAATAAAGTCTTCTGCATCCCTTCCAATGGACAATGTCCTACCCTGACTCCCTCTTCCCTGTTTCTAACCCCTCCTTAGGGAGGGCTGGTGATGGTCACAATTATGAAATAAAATAAATTCAGAATTAGAAAAGTTTTATTTGCCAAGTACAGTTTAAAAACAGAACAAGGAATTTAACTTGGTGGTTGGTGCAAAGAACAAGAAAAAAACAAAACAACCCAGAAACATTATTATTATTATTATCATTATTATTAATAATAATAATAACATATAAATGTAAAAAACAAATATAACAATACATTCTTTTATTTAATTGCAATAAGTAAACATATTTAAACTTTGGCAGCATGTACAGATGAGGTAAAAAAAAAACAAATACAAATAAAAAAGTATTAAATCATATATGATAATATTATATAATACTATAACAGTATTAAATGATCCATCCATTTTCTGACGAGCTTGCTCATTTTTTAGGGTGGCAGGGAGTATTAAATTATACAGAATATTGTTTTTATAAAATATTTTATAAAAGTATTAAATTGGTCCTAAAGTCAGATAAAAATCAGTACACACATTCAAACTTAATGATCGTGATAACTGTGTCATAATTTATAAATGTTAAAATCAAAGAAATGTTCATCAATAATTAGCAAAATCCCTTCCACGCCCACATATGGGCGCTGTCGCGGCATGATCCCGTCCCTTGAACACACCATCGTCCGCGTTTTCCAGCTCTCCGCTTTCTGATGGAAAGCTCGAAATAACAAAGACATGTTTGAGAGCATGAGCAGCAGCAGTGAGCAGCAGCAGTGAGCAGCACTGAGCAGCAGCAGCAGCACTGAGCAGCAGCAGCACTGAGCAGCAGCAGTGAGCAGCAGGCTGGGCAGGAGCCATGGCTGTGACAGGCAGCATTCAACACACACACACACACACACACACACACACACACAGGGTCCGGTGCAATTACATTTTTCAGTTACAATTACATCTTTAATTATCCATGTTAAATTACAACTTAATTATGATTACGGGGATCGGCACCTTTTCCAATTACAATTGAAATAAAAATTATTATTTTTACCCTGAAAGTCAGTTCATTTAAACTTTATGTAAATACTGCAAATTACAACAATAGTCATCTCAAAACGCTATCAAATATAAAATTCTATATATTAAAAAAAAACAATGGGGAGAAAATACTAAAGTGTGTTACAATTTATCACAATTACTGAGCCTGAAATAAATGAGGGTGGGGGTTCTAATCAATGAATATATTGGTATTATTGTTTTGTGTGAGCGTCTGAGACATTTGTGTGTCCGTATAGAGCCATAGATAGAACTGTAACATAGTCTGAACAATGGGGTGATGTGAACTAATAACAATAGGTGCCATTTGTCCTGTTAAAATGTGACAGGAAGCATTGATTGGAGCCTGTCTCTGGCTTGTACGCCACCCGCGTATTAGCTAATGTGAACATTTCCCTAGAACACAGGAAAAACTTCACTAACCCACTGCTGGAGCAAACTTTAGATTACACAACACCGGTGCTGCATCAATTTTATTGAGCTGTTAATTGCAACACATCCTCCATTGTTAAATAGGTCATTGTAAAAGCTCCGGATTTGTCCCTAAAGTTACTATTACAAAGAGTGAAACAGACAAGAACAAACTCCTGCTCTAATCACTATCTGGTAATTAAAGCTTCTATATGTGTTTAAGGTTCCTCAGAATTCAGACTTAATGTGCAGAATCAACAACAACTAGCTTCATATTTTCAAATTGTGTTAATTTTCGTTCGATCATTAACGTCAGTTCTAAGCATATGAAAAGTGGATGCAGTTCTAGTACACCCATCCTTTTGACTTTGCACCAAGCTAGCAAATGTCAGTGGGAATACTTACGTAGTTTAAAATCTGATCATTTCAAATTTCAAATTGAAATTGTTTGTCCTCATCCTTTCATCATTTTTTGAAAAAAAAAGTTACTTCCAGTTGTTTTCCATTTGATCTAAATATTATTGTAGAAACTAAAGGCCGTAATTATATATATATATATATATATATATATATATATATATATATATATATATATATATATATGTTAAAATTTGGCCAAAACCTCATAAACACACAAACATGTTTTACTCACTCCCAGCAACTCACAAACAAACTCAGTGTGGTTTGCAAATACAACATATCAATCACAGACTAATGCAGTTTGTTTTGCAAATAAGAAACATACCTATCAAACAAATACAGCATGTTTACAAAGAAACATGCATTCGATTACAAAAGATATCCTTCAAATGCAAAACAGGTAGAAAATTTGCGTGAAAATTCATGTGACAGTTTTTTAGTACAATTCTACAACAATTCTAACAGGAAAAACTGACACATTTTAACAAGCACACACATATGAGTTTTAAATTTGTACATCATTCACAAACCAGATATGTTAATTTTTAATCAGAGTTGTTGGTGAATTGTACTTAAAAACTGTTTTGCATTTGAAGAATCTTTTGTAACTAAAAAAATGTTTCTTTGTATGTGTAAAGCAGGCTGTATTTGTTTGATTGGTATGTTTCTTATTTGCAAAACAAAATGCATTAGCTGGTGAATGATGTTTTGTATTTGCAAACCACACTGAGTTTGTTTGTGAGTCGTTGGGCGTGATTTAAGCTTGTTTTGTGTGTTTGCCGTGATTGTACCTCCATAATTAACCCCTCACATATTATTAGACTTGAATTGTTTGCTTGGTCATCATAATAATGAGACTGTGATTATGTAACAGTATATTATACAGCTCTACATTTTAACACAGTACATAAAAATGTAGCACAACACAACTAAATCTAATTGAATGGGATGTCTTTAAAGAAGTGTTTCAACAGTCTATTTCTGACACATCTTTAAAAAAAACATTTATAATATGAATTCATGTTCAACAGAGTAGCATAATTCTACACCAGTGGTTCCCAAACAGGGGTACGTGTACCCCTAGAGTTAGAGGAGCACATTGCAGGTGGTATATGGAAAGATTTAACAACTAATCAAAAAATAATCAGGAAATATTCCTAATTTTTTTTTTTTCTTTTTTTAACAAATTCCCCACAAATTAACTATTAAACTATTACAATAATTACCAGTAGCAATTTGCTTACTATTAAAGTAATCACATAAAAGTTGAAAAGTATTTTATTCCACTTTAAATTCCATTCATTGTTTAAATGTAGATTAAACTTTAGGGAACCAATGTTGGACACACAGTTAGGGGTTGAGGAGATCCCACTGTTCCACAAATAAAAAAGTAAATTAAATTATGGAGAGGGTACTTATGATATGAAGAGGGGGTACACATGATTTGACCAAAATGTAAAAGGGGGTACACAGGAACCACTGATCTACACAATGTGTTCAGCGTGTGATTCACTGCAGGCTTGTGCTGGTCAGCTGGTTGACACAGTCCCTCCACAACAACTGCGGACTATTCTGAGAAGAGTTACGAAGCCTTTAACCCCCCAAGTACCCCACACTGCACAAGGAAATGGAAATATATTCCAAACTGTAAAAAATGACTTGTCACCACGAAAGCCTTTAAGCACTATTTAGTGTGGCTTTGTTTCTGAGTTTGTATCATGACTCTCGTTGTTTTCCAGGGAGTTGTTTTCAGCACGCAGGATGGAACAGCACTTCATTTGCAAGTCAACATATTTTTAAATTTGATTTATTTTTTTGCTTTTGTCATGAGAATACTTTCAATGGAATCCAGCAGAAATACAGAGGGTTCCTTTGAGTCGTTCTCTGAATATGAACAGAGCCATTCCACCTGAAAAGGACAGAGTTAGTCACAACAGAAAAGCAGATCTCACCAGAGGTGTGTGTGTTCTCAGAGAGGTTCACTAAACATCTTAAAACACGTGAGGAATCAGGTGTGGTGCAGAGAGGAGCAGGTCTCTTTTTCACCTGTAACGTCAACGATCTTACATATAAAGTAGAGATGGAAAGACTATAAGTTTGACATAATGTTGTTTTTGTTTATCTCCATGTCGTGACTGTATTTAAAAGAGGACCTACAGTACATGGCCCTTCACACAAAAATGTATACATTTAAAGTGTGAATAACTTTGTAATTATAACTCTTCTTTAATAAATACACATCATACACACTTCTCACAGATCAAAAAAAAAACCTGAGAATTCCATTAAATTATGGATGTCAAACTCATTTTTGTTTAAGGGTAAAATACAGTTTCATCTTAAGTGGGCTGCAGATTTTAGGCGGGAAAACAAGTAATTTCAACATTAATTTGCCATAGTTTGCATTTCCATTTTTACAATTTATTATTTAATTTGAGTAAATTTTGTGGAATGATTTAATAAATAAATAAATATATAAGGGGGGGGGGGGGGGGGGGGGGGGGGGGGGGGGGGGGGGGGGGGGGGGGGGGGGGGTGGGGGGTGGTGGGGGTGTGGGCTGAAGTATCTACAACTGAATTACTTGGTAATTTACACAGTGATTCATGCTTTCTCTGTCATTTTTACTTTTTCCTGCGGGCCGAATTGGACGCTCTCGACAGCCCAGATTTGGCCCCCAGGCCTTGAGTTTGACACACGTGATTTTAAAAAATACCACTGAGTATAATATCTATGAGTTCACGAAATGTAATAAAGAATTGATAATCTAACAACTGATGTCCCTGTTGCTATTACCAGCATTTATATTTATATATTTATATAGTCTCATAAGTAAGTACATGTTAACAAAACTATATCAAGATATACTGTACAGTATATACATATTTTTGTGGACTAATAAAAATAAAACTATAATTTTGTCACATGGGACGAAATCCAATCAGAACTAATTTGATCACGTGTCCTTACGCATTGATCACCTCAAATCTGTCTGTGTTTACAAACATTTACAGGTTGTTCAATGGTAATTTATTTTTACATATATTTCTAAAGCATAAACTCTTATTCTGTATGTTTTAGTGGACTATATCTCTAACAGATTTAGTCCACTAAAATCTTAATGTCATTTAGTTGACTAAACAGACTATTCAAATAGTCCTGATGACTAATTTTTGAGTAAAAAGACTAAAACTAAATCATAATTTGCTTATTGTAATAAACGCTCATTAATGGCCATATTTAGCTGGTGGTGACTACTCCCCACACTAGTAATCTACATTTTAGCAAAAATCGCCATTTGCAGAGATTGTAGAGGCTGAATATAGAATAGATCAATAGTTGGAATAACGAAGCAAATGCCACCAAATCCATCATACTTTAGGTTTAGTCTAAATAAATAACTAAACTATACTTTTTCCTTAAACCTCAAAACCCTCACCAATGTTCACTCAACATTTAAGCTCCAGTTTTCACTAAAATCCTCCGATGACGTACTAAACACTGCTGATTTTGGACTCTGCTCACGCTGCTTACATAAAAACAGCACAATGAGATCTTTGAAAGTGCAGCAGGATGATGTCTGTGTTTTCTTTTATGGTTCCCACCTGGTTTATGAATTAACAACCACCAGGCTCCAGGGACTGGCCCACATCCTCCGCTGTCTCTACTGAGAGCCTGTGCTGCTCAGCGCTCTGTCCGACATTAAAGCACAAACATGTTGAAGTCTCACGCAGTCCCAAGAGTCTACCTACTGAGATGTTCAACAACTGTTGGTGACTTTTCATAGCGTAGATTAAACGCTTTAGCTTTTGATGACACATTACTTTCTCATTTTGATTTATGTGCACCTTTCCCCAAATTGAATCACACATTACTGGAATATGTGCAACTTTTAGTGGGAACTGTCCTGACTGAACAATACACATATAGATAAAGTAGAATATAAAGGAGGGGAGGAAACAATGGGGCAATTAGGCTGAAAGGGTGGACAGGGACCTGGCGTTTTATCCAGACCAGCTACTATATTATCAGACACTATGTAGAAGCTGTTATTAGTTATCAGTGATGCTCAACATGTGGTTCTTTGTGTTATTTTATTTCTATTATTATTCTCCAAGAAAACCTCAAAAAGGGGGAAACTCTTTAACCCCTTTTTACCCATTTCCATTTTTTGCAACTTCCTTTGTCCCATTTTTGCCCCTTTTCAAAAAGTTCTGACACTTTTTTCAGACATGAGCTCCTTTTGCCAATAAACATCCTTTTTCCAAGACAATTTCCGCAGAAATCGTGAGGGGCTCGGGCGGCTTGCTGGATGCTGAAGCAGCATTTTGAATCTAAGCATTAGCATTAGCCTAGCATTAATATAGGCCTAGCATTAGCAATAGCCTAGCAAGAGCATTAGCCTAGTGTTAGCATTAGCCTAGCAATAGCATTCACCTAGCATAAGCATTAGTCTATCACTTCTCTTTTTTCCTATTTTTTGTCCATTTTTGTAACTTCTTTTTGACACTTTTATCTAATTTTTGTCCTTTCTTTATTTTTTTGTTAATTTTTCATCCAAACAAGCGAACCTTTGCCCAATCAGTATCACTTGTTTCATTTCTTTTGCTACATTTTGCCTCTTTTTGTTGAACATTTTTCACTATTGTTTGCCACATTTTGCCCGTTTAAGCTACTCTTTGTCATCACACGTTGATCATTCTTTCTTATCTGTTTTTGGCTCATTTTAGTAACTCTACACTCTTTTCTTAGCATGTTTTTGACACTTTTGGACTACTTTTGACCACCTGTTACCATGGCGGCCTCCACTTGCTCATGAAAAAAAAAAAAAAAACCTAGTGAACTGAAGAAGCCCACTTTGGGTCGACGGCCCAGTAGGTCACATGGCCAGTCCACCCCTGGACAAGCTCTGCAAACAGAGAAGATGATTGCATTTGATTGGACAAAAAGGTCCATTGAAGAGACACACCTAGACAAGTTGTGGTGAAGTCTCCTGACACTTTCTTTCGCCTCAATTTTATCTCTGTTTTTGGATGTTGTTTTTTTTCTTCTTCTCTTTTTAGCAGCACCAGCATAAAGCTGGCTGCTAGCACCCCATGCTGTTCTGCTTTGGGGGAGCAGCAAGCCAATCAATGTGAGCTCACAAAGGGGAAGAGCATTCAGAAAGCCAACTGTTCCCTCAGGCCATGGGCAATGAGGAATTGGGAGAGACAGAGTCAGGCAAAGCAGGGAAGAGGAGAGGAGGGGGGGGGGGTTGACGACATGTTTCCTCTTCTTCTTTACACCGAGAGGAATAACTGATCACTGCAACACTGACATGCAGGAAATAGAAAACGCTTACTGACGAGTGCACGAAATGGGCAATTCCTAAAAAAGCAACACAAAAAGCATCGGTATTCACGATCCAAGATAGATTTTTGATTTGCTGAAGCTTTAGCAAAGAGTAGTTCAGTAAAAAACTTAAATATTGAAGAAAATTTCATTATTGACCTGATTGAATGTCAACACTATGTATTATTATTTGTGTTTTCTGAAAGTTTTTACCGGTTTAGTCTTACCACTTTAAAAATCAGACCAAAATCATCTTATTGTTTAGACTTGGAATTTATAAATTACATAAAACAGAAATGAAAGTAACACTTCAAAAATACCTATTTTCACCGTCTGGTATTTAAACATATTTTCTGCCAAATTATTTTTGGCAGTGCATGTCAAAAACCCAACTTTGAATTGAATTGCAGCATTTGGAAAAGTAATTATTGCTGTTCATACACAATAGGCTCAGCTACACTTACCTACACATGGCACAATAACATTAAGTCACATTTAAACAACATATTATTTCCTATAAATTACTTGTAAATACAATTTGTCGTCCCAGGGGCCAAACTAGAGCAGACCAAACATGGCCTGCAGGCTGCATGTTTGACACACCTCAGTGATCTATTACTTTTAGGATAAAAGTGACAGAAAACTGTTTTTACAGCTAATTCCAGAAAAAGATATTTAAAGGTTAAGCATGATTTGCTCCAAACAGCATGTATTGATTTTCCTATTTTATATCAAACACTCTAAATAACTGTGTGGCTGTTTATTGTGTGGGAGCAGAAGGGCTCTATTGTATTTATGTGTTGAAGACGTTGTCAAGCACTAGACATTATGTATAATTTGCGTCCAACAACCCTTGTGTGGCAGATTGAGCTCACAGTAGGTGTCCCACTTAATAAAATCACTTAGTACAACAACATCCCCCCTTGTTTCCTACACTGGGAACTGTTTAGGTGTGTTTCAATGTTCCACAGACTTTTCTGTTTTGCTTTTATGTATTACCTGACAGGAGGTTAACTAGCTTTTTCCAGCCCCATTATTCTCCCATAACTCCAGGGCAGAGAAAAAAGTCAATTATAGTCAAAGCATACCTTGTTTGTCAGAAGCTCATGCTTGTGATATACCCCCACCCAACCATTTTCTGCTAAATGCGAGCATTTAATTACGAGGAAGACATTACGAGCCTTAATGAGATACCACAGCAAATTGCATTACTGTTTCTGCTCTGTATTTATATCCCGTTTATAAAAAGGAGTCTCGGTGAAATGGCACTTCTTCAACAATATCAGAGCAAGTCTGTCCAGCTCCGATGTGACATTTAAGTAAGATGCTCCTTATCATAGAGAATGGCTTTCAGCTCCTCAACTGGGAAATGTCACATTTTTTTAAGGTCAGGTTGAATCTCTTCAGTTATTTTTCATCAAAAGAGCTCAGAGATTTCCTCTTATGATAATTTGTTTCAACATAACTATTCTGCGATAGCGTCGATCTCGAGTGTAATTTAAAAGGAACGACACAACTACAGGCGATTGCGATTGTTTGATACAATGGAAGTCATTGTAAAACACATTTTTTGGTGTTTATTTCATTCTTTCCACTTGGGAAACCTTTGCAACATAGTTATTTGGATGTGAACTCGCCGCTTGCTTAGATGTGATACAATGGCAGAGGAGAACTTGTTATTATAGTGTTCCCAGAAACTGCTGTTTGTGCTCTCTACTACTGGGAGCTGCAGGCTCACTGCGTAAATTGCTGAGTGCAGTCACTACTGTGGGTCTTTTAAAGAACTGGAACTAAAAGTTTCATTTTCCCAATTTGTTATACAAACAAAATGGACTGAAACATTTTTTAGTTTGGTTTGGTTTGCCACATTTATAGGATACTCTCCAATTAATAAGAATAATGAATACATTAGGTTACCAGTACGTATTTTTAAAAATGTAGTTCTTCTTTTAAAAGACTGACGCATCACTGGCATAAAACCAATAAATGTTTTATGCATAGGACCTATAATTCAATGTTTTATGTGAATGCAAATAGTGTTTTTACCTTCTTTTTGCAGCTAAATAATCTACGATTAATCGTATCAAACAGCGTGTTTTAATAAAAAGGTGCACGACTTTCCAGTTTCAGAAAAAACAAACCGATGACAGCATCTACTACGGGAATTTGTTGCTGACAGCACTAATCTGCCTATTTATTTGTCAGTGGTCGCCAGGCAACAGGTGACATAAACTTGAAATTTGTCAATAACAACAAAAAACGAAAATAAGAATAAGCAAGCGTATTTATTCATTGTATCACCAAAAAAGTATTAAAAAAAACCCTGAAATTCAATATTTTTTACAATCTAAGCTGAAATACTTTGTGTCAATTTTCAGTGTTTTCTTATTTTATTCATGTCATTAAGTCAGAACAGCGTGTGCATTATTCGATCAATAAACCAGAAAGCATCAGAATCAAAACATCACTAAATCAAAGCTAATTTGTGGAAAAAGTCTCTGCAGAAAAGGTTTATTGTGTGGAGAATATTACATATTATGTGCTGTTAAATGACCGTGAGCGATTTATTTTTGCTGTTATGTGTTTTCACCTTTGTGTGGGTGTTTATCATCAGAGCGTTTACTACTACTGTAATTTATCCATAGCATTTCTCTACAGACAACGTCAAGGTCAAAGGTAGGTTCATTATTATGTGGACGGGATGGAGCATAAAAGAAATGCTGTCGTGGAGTCGACATGGACCACTGTGACAAAATAAGACTGAATTACACTTTCCACCAAACCTGTAATGAGTTTGACAAGAAAGGTGCTACATTATCATCATTATTGTGGGAATACGAAGCAATCTAAACCATTCAAATGTTAGTGTCAATGCTACTACGTAATTTGTAAAATGCTAACACTTTTACTTTGAAAGTAACATTAGGTTTTATGCTTTTACTGTAAACTGCGATATCTGTCAATTTTTAACTCAGAGACACAATTTTAGCTCAACAATGTTGTCCACTTTCTCATCTACAATTCTATGTACTTTGTAGAGGTTGCACTCTGACAAAATACATTTATATGAACTTTTTTAATTGACTGTCATGCTTAATCTAAATCTGAACCAATTTACACCATTTAAAGATCAAATTGTTCTGCTCCTTAGTGACAATGATAATATATCATTTGTAAAATGCTAACTCTCTTACTTTTATTACAATTTCAGTTTGGTTTTTTTCTTAGAGTGCTTGATTAGGCCTGCTAGTGTGTGGAAACTCCTGTTAAAGCTTTAATTCTGCAGCTACAGCCATAATTTATAGCTTAAAATGTTGCTACAATCTTCCTCTCTTTCTTATAATTATACTTTTAGTGGGAAAGCTTAGCATTTATCTCTTACTTTGCTTCCACAAGTAGGACTTTTACTCTTTGACTTCTACGTGCAGCTGTATCTCAGTGTGATCAGAGCCTGCCTCTGCCTTCCTTTGAGCAATCATCATGGGGATCCTGGTTCAAATCTTGCCCTGCACAATGTCTGTAACTCTGAATAACTGTTGGTTAAATCTTCAATGACTTAACAAAATGCTGTTAATTCCCTGTGAATATTGATTACAAATGTACAAACTTATGTTCATTGACAATAAACACATACAGCCAAAGGAGATGGAAATCTCCTTTGGCTGTATTGTTGTGGCAATGCAAATGTGTCTAGTTATTATTATTATTATGATTATGTTGTTATTGCATGTGATCTAATATAAATACAGTACATTTCATTACAGCATTTATGACACTTTTTTATTCAAAGAGCAGGCAGATAAAAAAAAAGAGCATGTCTAAAAAGCTGAGAACAGCAAAACAACAGTGAAGTTATGATAGGTGAAGGAAGTGATGTGCTGCTCACTATTTATGGTGAAGTAAAAGAGTTCAAATGGAGTTTATCCGTCTCTGCGCCTGAGGAAAGACGTTCAATAGCAGCAGATTTTTTAATACCTTGCAGCAAAGGCTCTCTTTAAATCCTGTCCTGCTGATGTCATAAATGTGAACACAAAGGTGCTATGGAAGCTAGTAGCAACAGCAGTACACTCTATTGAATCCTGCATGTATTTAAGTCTTATAAGTAGATACGTTTACTACTTTTTTCACATTTTGACCAGTTGCACAGATTTTCTGTCACTAAAGGGACAGGCTTTCCCATTGATCTGTTTCCTACAAAGGACAGAGTTCAGAAACGAGATGGATTTCATATATCTATTTTCTGATGTGACTCCTCTTTAAGAGGATATGGATTTTCTGCCACTGTGTGGAGGAGTTAGGTAGGGCGAAGAATCCCCTACTTTTAAAAGGTTGCAACCAGTGGATTTTCTGTGCTCAGTTGGATGAGCGGTTCCAAAGCACTGACTAAACTTTAAGCTGATGTTCATCTTCATGTTATCTTTGGAATCATGTTTTCCAACACTGAAACATTGCTTTTATGATCAATTCCATCTGTAGTGAATCAGGGATAAGAATGTAAGCTCCTCCCTCTCAAACTGCCTCACAGCTATAACATGTATAATATATGTAAAGCTACATACACTAAATGTGTTCTCTGCATTTAACCCCTCCCTGAGGAGCAGTGGGCAGCCACCATGTAGCGCTCAGGGAGCAGTTCCATTTTTAGTAGCAGTCATACCGCCTTGTATATAAAACACACCCTGAGACAGACTCACAATCACAATAGCCACTTAAATATCCATGTGAAAACAACAACAGTGCGTGGATAGCAAAAGAAAATCACTTTAATGATCACTGATCTCCATCGCAAGAACGAGGCATGAAGTCAGCGTCTATAGACACGCCCACTCATGAATAAGCATAAATAGGCCCCAAAAGGGATTTTTCAGAGGCGAAAACTCCAGAAAACTGGCGAGTTTGGGAGAAAGAACTTTAAATACTAAGTTGTTGGGGTTCCTAGAACAAATTGAGATGATGGTGAAAAATAGCATCATACTGGACCTTTAAGTTAAATGAGAATCAATCAGTATTTTCTGAGCACACTGTGAACATCAGGTAGCTTTAGCAGCATCAATGTGCTTTACACTGTCCACCAATCATCTACTACTGAGCATTTCCAGGCTTATACCCACGTTTGGCTGGAGTTGATAAGGCCCATAACATGACCGGGGGGGTCAGGTTTTCACTGAAGTAAAGGCAGAGATAGACTTCAGGACGTCTCCACAGTGCAGTTATTTCCCAGGCAGTGGGATGCTTTGAATTAAGCTGAGAAACACACAGGAAGAGATAGCACAGGAGGAAAAACCACTCCCTTTTAGCCTCTATATCTAACACACTGTCAAAACATTCATGGGTGCTGAATGCATTTACTGAATTTCACGACTCAGTGCAGGCAGTGACAGTATTATTCTGCTGCAACACAGATTATCCACCTTGTCACACTAGATGTCACAAGTTTAAAATAAGAGTCTTTGTACATTTTTGAGAGTATCTTTCATACACACTGACAGAAGTTATTGAATGTGTAATTAGATGATTGAAAATTCACAATTAAAATAGCACAATACATCCCAAGCACTTTACTAAATGAATATACAATCAGCACAAAAGAAACAGGAGCAGATTATTATTACTAAATACACAAGAAGGAAATAAGCACATTATTTATAGTTTTTTAATGAGGTAGGTTGTAGCACTTGATAATAGTGATCAAGTGCTTCTATCCAAAATGCCTTTATCATATTTTTCTATCTCTGTTTGCTATATAATAAAGAGCCTTTTATGGTCCCTTTCTCTTCCAATATGTATTGTTTGCCATAGGTTGTCCCCTGTATATCCCTGACCCTCCTTGAACCTAACACATCCATTTAATCCAGTGGATAAACGGCACAGTGCGGGGTCTGCACTGGGACCTCTTGGCACTCACCTCAGTGCTGAAAGACCACTTATCCCCACTCACCCACATCAAATTCATTTTCTGGCATTGACGCGGAGCAAGCAGCGTGGTCAAAGCATTCAGAGTCAAGGTAAACTGCCAATAATACATGCCATGAAACAAGATGAAACATGAAATATGTTGGCACACAATGAGCGATGAGTGTTTTCTTAGCCGTGCTCCGTCTGACTTTCTCTTATTTTCTCACCCCCAATAGGCAATTACCATGACAACAGCAGTCAGAATTGTCACTGCATTAATTAATGTGTTGAATGAAGGGGGGAAATGTTCACTTTAGTCAGACAACGATCACAGAAGACTGTAAGGAGTAACTCTGAGGATGAACCTCTGTGTGGAAATAGAGGAAGTGAAAAATATCTGAGCACACGAAGAGAAAAGCAGAAGGCTAGTTGTTTCAGGTCAGTATATGAGTATGTACATGAATCACTGTGTCACAGGAGGATGATGAATTGTACAACCCTTCTCTGAGGAAGTAATGTCAGGCTTGTGTTTGTAGTTAAAATTGATGGTGAAAAAGGGATCGTTTCTTTTCCCGGCAGGGCCGCAAAAAAACAAAAACAAACATGAAATATCATCTGATGAAGACACTCTTTCTATGAGTCTGTAAACAGTGGCTACGGCCCTCCATTCTCCAACAGGAAGAGAAAGTGGGAGGGCTCGTTGTTTTCCGTTTCCTCATTCATGTTGAAAATCCCAGCGTAGAGCATCCTGAATCTCATTGCCCTGGATAGCAGCTTGTTGGCGGTGTGTGCAGGCTCACCTCCAGCTTTGCTCAGCCACTGTAATAGATGTGTTTGTTGCTAAGTGGCGGTTGTAATGGGATGCTTGTTTGCCTTGCTCGCTGCACTTTCATCCTTCAATGTAGTGCTAATGCCATGCAGCAATTTGTCTCCCGGCTGCTGAGCTTTCTGGTAGGCGAAAGAAAACAAAGACGCAGGGAATCACACAACATCTTACACTGTGTGCACATCTGAACGTGTGTGCACGCCAGCTGAGTGGATTGGGAAGTCTTTTGACACCAGTCGGGGTGAAGAGGTCGTATCTTTTTCTGCCTAAACCTATCATTAATGCTGCCTTAGTGCTCGAAAAGGAGCAGATTGATCGGACGGAGAAAGATTCCCTGTGGGCTTCAATCAATGGCAGTGAAAGTATGATGCACACTGAGAAACTGCATAAATATAGAAAGGAATGAGAGCTGGGCAGAGGTGGAGAGAGGGGTAAAGATGGCACTAGGTCTCATCCCACACACTGAGACTGTCATTGGCCTCAATGAATCATCCAATCATGGATAATCTTCATCACCTGCCTCCAAAGTCCTTGCTTCTCCACATGGTGGCATCAGCTCAAAAGCCCCATAGTGGTATGCAGAGTTATGGCTGTGGTCATGTCATCATTTATGACTTGCGGTCAGCCTGTGGTGTTATAAAATATTAATCATCTCCTAAAGTACAGACAGGCTTCTTTAATTTTCACTATGATAATGAAATATTCTCTTTGTTATTTCATCACATCACATTTCTTTCCTGCTATGTCCCAATGTCAGACTGCAGAACGCAGACGGAGTAGATGCTCAGGGACTAAGTGACATTTAATTTAATTCGATATAATCATCGGTTGGTGCATTTGTGTGAGTTAAGCCTCAAGCTGGATTTGTAAGGAAATCTGTAGCCACATTAAATTCTTGACATTGTTTCCTCAGAAAAACCTGGCATTTGCTTCGACAAATTCTTCATACTCAAGAGAGATGTATTACCTGTTTGCACATGACTCATATATAATAAGGAAAGATTAAAATAACTCTGTACAAGTGTGAAATGAAAAGGTATAGTGATTGAAATGTTAGATTTTTGTGTGGGGCTTCCAATTTAAACATCAAGTTGAATTAAATCAAGTTCAAATCAGTGTCACTAGCTGTTTCCATTACCCACGGAAAAGCACAAAGTCTACATTTTTAATTATAAACTGGTAATGAAAACACCTGAATTTGGAAAAAACACTCAAATATTGCTAAAAGTTTTTATGCTTTAATGAGGAGGAATTTCAGATGTTTTGATATTGAAATGTGTCGCAAAAGCGCCATTGAAACACGGTATCTGTGGATAGAAGAGGAGATGGAGATGTGAAACCACAAGTGTTCTAAGGAGGTTCTTTCTGCAGCGAAGTCTCACAGGATGAGATTTCACAAGAGTTTCCAGGTTCGTGGCCAAAACAACGTTCAGTGGAAACACAATTATACTTTGTCGACATTTAGAAATATTGCTTTTATTTTGCAAAAATCTATAATGAAAACACAGCTACTGTCGCTGACTAATAATTTTCATGATAGTTTTCATTGGTTGTTTTCCCACCTCAGTAAACCTGAATTAAGGCTAAAATACTTGAGATTTTTGTCAATAAATTTATGAATAAATACATATAAAGAACCAGAGCAAAATGGTGTATTTCTAGAATTACTGGGTTTTATGCTTTGTTTTGTGACACTTGAATGCAACATCACTCAGAGATAACGTTTTGTTTTCAAAGAGTCAATAATTCCAGTGTGAGCCGGAGATAAGCACTGTCAGACCCCCGGGACCCTAAAATAGGACAAAGCAGGTCTAAAAATGGATGGATGGATGGTCAGTAGTTAGACTAAGTCTTCAAAACGTGCATGCTAGCATGTTGTTCAAAGAGAAATGGTAGGAAGAATCCCTATCGGTTGCCAGGTCCAGTAATGTCTGCGTCCTGCTTCATATTTCAATGGATTTATGAAAAGCAGAACTTCATTTTGTCTATAAAGTCGTGATTTCCCCGTCCTGGAGTACGCATGGGATGGACTCCTAGATGAGCGCTTAAGGGCATGAGCCAGGATCTGGTATGAGGAAAGAGTAATCTGCCAACATTGACACTGAGCATTGACCCACAACCAAGAGCTGATGGGATACAATTTCAATCGACAGCCTCAGTCATTGGTAGGTTCAGACCTGGAGCGGTTCAGGTCATATTTCTCTGGCCTTCATTAATTGGTATTTTGACTACAGTCCTCTCTCTTGTGGTAGACCACCCATCCACCCACATGAAGTCCTTGAAGTGTGACATTGCAATTACACTCGCTGTGACACATGGGAGAAAATCCAAGCCTGCTAATAGAGATCTGGTCGGCCTCTCCACCTACTGCACTGAAAGGGAAAAGGAATTTTCAATAACACGGACATTTAAAGCTGCTTCTACCACATGGTAGAGTGAAGCAGAGAACTACTTTTCACTATTGATGGTTGTGTAAATGCTAATGGTTTGGCAATCAATATAGCAATATTCTGCCCCTGGTGAATAGAATTATGATCCAGAGACAGTGTACAAACGATCACCTGATTGATGCTTGATGCACTAAAGCCGCTCATTATTGCTTGACTTGACTGTATATTTAGCAGAAAAAATCAGTGAAATTTAAATATCAAAGATCTTAACTGATCAATAATCCTGTTCAAATGATGTATCAATTAATGGTAATTGCTGAGTTTGGCTTTATTTGCATTAAATATAAATTTCTGCATATTCAAAGTATGAAGGAATAGATGAGGTTATTTCTGTTCCCTTTATTGTTACAGTTTCTTCTCTAAAAATGATTTGATTTTGCAAAGGCACTAGTTTTTATGTTGTGATCAGTGCGGGTGCGGAATATGGGGGAATCAAATAAACCATTTTGTAAATCCCTTCATAGTTTTACCTCTAGAATCATCAAAATGCTGTCTCAGGTATGAGGTCATCAATAATTAACTCTTTCTTTCTTTCTTTGTCTGTTTCCAGGATCACATCAAAAGTACTAAACAGATTTTGACAAAATTGTAACTAAAGATTGACCTTGTGCCATGAAAGATTTCATTCAATTTTGGAGGGAATCTGGAACAATATACTGATTTTGGAGCAATTTCAAAAATTGACAAATCCTTATCTCTCATTATTGGCAAAATTTGAAAAATTCACATCTAGGTTTGTAATGACTGATCTTTAGGATATTTAACTCAGTCATGTCACATTGGTTCTTGGGTCCAGTATTGGATCCGATTAGTGCATTTCATCACAATTTCACAAAACAATAAAAAAAATAGGGGTACCCTTACATTTGGATCTACTATATTGTTAGTTTTGGGGATAGAATGTTTAAGTGTGATCAGGATCACTAAACCAGATAACTGCCAATATCTGCCAAAGGGAGTTATTTTGATTAATAAATGCACTAAATACATTTATCCTACACATTTCCCTTTTCTTTTCCGTTTCCCTGAGGAGTCATACTCCTGCACCTCATAAGCTTTTTGTGATAAAGGGCACGAGGACCTCATTTTCTCCTCCTTCTCATCCCTATATCCAAACTAGTCTCCATTAGAAACAGGGAGGAATGTGTTTCATTAACATTCTTTCTGCGATGCATATGCACTTCTTGTTCATCAAATCTAAAGCAGCCTACCGCCTCCTTAATCAAAAGCAGCCCATGACGCCTTTTAAGTGGAGCTCAAGTGTCTTCTAAGAAGCAGCATGTCCATATGAATACCACAAATGGCCACATGTCAGAGGGTGTTTTTGTGTGATCCCATTGCTTGAAAGAGAGAAAACAAACCATTTTGTCCAGATTATGAGACGACGTGAACATGTGCCTTGATAATAAACTGTTCAAGTCAAACTTTTCATTGGTAAGTATGTGTATGTGTGTGTGTGTGTGTGTGTCTACTCAATGACTTAACCCTACCCAAAGCTACACCACAGTGTGTTTTGTTGTTTTGCAGAGAGAAGCAGCCCACAGGTCATATAGACCTTTACATTGAGTTGACCTGTGTTGTAACCTTGTTGATCTCACATAACTCTCTCATTCAGACACTTCCCATGTTCAGGGTTAGTATCAACTGAAGAAACTATGACATTGCACTGGAGGAAAAGCATAAATCCAATGAAAAGAAGATCAGTTAGAATTTGCTTGAAGTATTCTATTCCGTTCTGACCAAAATGTATTAATGTCTGTTCTTTTGTATTTAGTGTCATGGAAATATGCATGAGGACTGTAGTTAAAGGGAAACAATCTTGCTCCATTTTTTTAGGGGAAACTTAAAGGTCTGACTTTATAAGTGTAGTAGATTTAAACCAGCCCCACTTTTGAATATCATTGGAAATGCCACACTCAAGCACCTCCAATGGACCAAAGGACTTTAGCCAGAACTGTCAATTCCATGATGCCCATCCATCATAGGCTACAGTTATTTACAGTAAGTAACGTGAAGTGCAACCAAAGACAACTACAAGAATAACTCGGATTCAGTTACCGGTAAATCTTTTAATAAGCAGTTAAAGACTCTTTAGTTAAAAATGATTTTAGTTGAAATTGTAATTATGTTAACCTTTGCTTCATTATTTTATTGCACTGTAAAGCACTTTGTTATTCTTGTCTATGAAATTTTGAATTACAATTAAAATTATTTCTCCCCTGAAAGTCAATTACAATTACGCTCTCAATTAATAAAGTTCAATTACAATTAATCACACTTACTGAGCCTGAAATAAATA
This sequence comes from Gouania willdenowi, assembly GCF_900634775.1. NCBI lineage: Eukaryota > Metazoa > Chordata > Actinopteri > Blenniiformes > Gobiesocidae > Gouania > Gouania willdenowi. The sequence goes on along the minus strand of NC_041062.1, from coordinate 813,528 downwards.
ATCCTCAAAATTTGAAACTTCCTCTTGTGTTAGCTTTCTGTTAGCATCTCTAATGCTAACGGGTCAGTTTGACCCATGTCTTAAATCAGCTGTAAAATACACTTAAGAATATTATCTATCATCTAATTAGTTTCTCATCTCTTGGTTACCTTGTTAGGATTCCTAATCAATGAATATATTGGTATTAATATTTTTGGAGAGGACGGCTGTCAGTGTTAAATTGTAATTGACAGTTTTTATATAATGTCCAGGAAATTCCAGATACATGTAATTACACAGTCAATTGTCTGAACTGAATTACATTTAAATTATGATTATAACAGAAACAGATTTTTTTCAATTACAATTTCAATTATAATTATGTCATAATTGTAATTCATTATCAATTACGCATTTACAATTACATTTGACCCCAACCCTGATACTGAGCATGTCTTGATACCACAACAAGCTTTTAGCTCGGAATGTCCAGGTCACCTTCTCTCCTCTGTATAATAATAATAATAATAATAATAATAATAATAATAATAATAATAATAATAATAATAATAATAATGACTCAAACATGTGGCGTGTCAGTTTGAGGAGAAGCTGTGACTCCACTGGCCGCTGACACAGGAAATACAAAGCAGATAACAACAAGCTCTTTTTTAATCTGTGGGTCTTTTTTGTGGAGTTACGAATGCAGAGAGGCAGCAGGCAGTGGGGGGGGATGGGGGGGAGGCCACTGTGTTTCACCTTCTCAAAAAATCAGACAGAAAGTCATTGATTTTCTCATGACATCCCCCCCCCCCCCCAAAAGCATAGCCCTTAACAGTCAGACGGCTGGCGTGGTCAACATGCACACCGTCTCACATACAAACATGCTCCTCAAACCTGGAGCCCCAACCCCCATCCCGGTCCTACCAACCACCCTCTTATCCCCTATCTCTCCCCGTCTCATTTATGCTTTGCAGAGCAGCTGCTGCTCAGAGAAGTGAGGGAGCAGCATTCACATCTGAGCACATTAGTCACCAGATGTCACCTTTTGCTGCCAGCCCATCGAACATCCAGGCAGACAATGCCCCATGCATTCTGAACATCTGACTTACGACGTCTCCTACAAAAGGGGGGTTGGGTGGTGCTATGGACTCCATCAGCCATTGCTGGTGGAACTCAAACCCACGTCGACAGTGACACCTACAGCTTGTCCACACACACTTAAAGAGTAACTAAACCCCAACCCACTTTTTTCTGCTGAATACATATGTATTTTGATATTAAGTAGTGCTGTTTATTAATCCTAGTCCCACTCTTCACATTTTAGTCAAACTATTTTAATTTTGCATATTTAGTTGTAAAATGTCAGAGTTACTGCCCTCTAAGGGTTGAACGCTGCTATTACAACTGAATTTGTCTATTGGCTGAAACAGTTTATTTAGATTCCCCTGCGTCATTACTTTCACTGTTGGCCCCGCCCCTCCTATAAATGCTGAGAGGAGGGAGGAGGGGTTCCTCCAATCACAGACCTCGATAAGCATTGATTGACAGTTTCAATGAGGAAGTCTAACGTGTTCTGCTATAGATCTGATGTTTGTGACTCTGTGTTTCTATAAAGATCAGATTCTGGTTTAATCAGAGGATTCATCAACCTGTGTGTGTGTATACACACACACACACATCTATGATATGTATATATTTACACACACATATATGATATGTGTGTATTTACACACACACACGTCTATGCTATGTATATATTTACACATACATCTAGGATATCTATGTGTGTATTCCCATCCGTCTCTGCGTGTGCGCGTACATGTGTACGTCTTATCGCTATGTGTGCGAGGTGGTGGGAGAGCACGGCTGTTTGCCCCTGAGTGGTGTCTGTAAGGCTGTGTGTGAGCTTCACGTAGTGATTGTGTGTGTGTGTGTGTGTGTGTGTGTGTGTGTACAGACACATCATTGTGTGTATTACCGTCTGTCTCTGCTCACAGCGATGTGGGCGTGTCTTACTGGTACAGCAGCAACACCCATAAAGGTATTTTTTTGAATTTCCCTCCTAGTGGCAGCTCAGCAGAATGCAGGGGTTCAGTTCATCTTTAAAACAGGGGAGGGGATGTAAGTGTTTCAATCCATATTTAGCAAACATTTCATTTAGACGCGTGCCCCAAATCATGAGTATTTACCTGTTATTCTGTATCCTAAATATGTGTGAGTGAGCTCAGATATCAGTGTTATGTGGGGGAAACACATTCTGACAACCCTGATGTTACTTTTGACACCTGCTACAGATCTGCCGCTGTCACCTTGAGGGTCTGAAATCTGTGTTCAGACTGAGAGACAGCGACTTGGCACGTTTTGCACTACAGGCACTATAGCAGCCACAACGTTCACTTGCCAAGCACAAGATCTCAGAGAAGTAAACACTTGTAAAAGCATGCAGAATAGCAATAAAAAGCCTGGAGGCATTCAAACGTATGAAATAAAAACAATCCATTAACCAGCACATGTCATTTTTTTTGAGCCTCGAGATAATGGGAAAGTTTGTAGTAGTTTCAATTTAGATTAATTCATGACTTTCTTTGAGCTGATGGTTCTCTTACATGATCAAGTCAATGACAAAGGAATGAATGAATTATTTAAATAGGTGAAAAGATTTTATTAAAGCAGTGTTTTTTAAGTGTCTGATCAGTTTGTTAGAACTCCTAATTTTAGTATAATACCTTTGTGAAATGACAAACTGTTAATGAATAATTAGTGACCACCTACACATTAATATGGTCACCTATGACTGGCTACAATGTGGTCCTTTTCTCATTCTTGGAAACACAATTTCCTGACATTTTTCGTGCTGTTTGGCACTAAATGTTTTGGTGAAATGTGGCATGATTTTGTGCGGAGCTGCTGTAAACAAATAGTTTGAAAGTCATGTCCCGCAGCACGAAAAGAACGCTGGAGTCGTGTTGCCACGCACAAAAATAGAAACAGTCCTTTTCTGTGACAGAAGCTGGGTTTCATTACAGATTATCACAAAATAAAAGCGATAATTCTAAATGTCGACAAAGTATAATTGTGCTTTGAACGTGTTTCTATTGAAGGCTGTTTTGGGGAGGAGCCTCGTAACTCCCGTGAAATCTCTTCGGCACAGGAAGATGGACGCGCCAAACCTCCTTATAACACTCCGTATACCTTTGTTGTTTCACGTCTAATGTGGCAGTAATAATTTTTTAAGTATAACACTAAGAAATGTCCCGTTCTCCTCTTCTGTCCACACATACATCATTTCTCGGAGAGAAGTGGTCACGTGACCAGGTAGGTCACGTCCTGTGATGTGTATTTGCATAAAAACTGTTTCCATTGCACTTTTGCGACACATTTATCTTAACATCTGAAAATCCTCCTCATGAAAGCGTCAAAACTTTTTTTGCGATATTTGTGTTTTTTCAAAAATTGTCTGATCTCATCAATGTACCAGTTTTTGTTGAGATATTTAGATTTTGCGCATTTCCAAGAGTGACAGAAATGCAGCTAATGTCACATTTACTCCTACTTTCATTGCAAACTTGTACTAAATGTGGAAGATTTTTGGTGTTTGTACAGTTTTTGGCTCAGTTAAATCAGTTTTACCAACTGGTAAAATATCTCAGCTGGTTTGGAAACATCTGGACTATTTACTTTGTCTACTTATATAAAATCAGGCCTTGTACCAACAGCTTATATGTTATCTACAATTACATGCCAAGTCATTTCCTACTAGCCGTGTCTATATACACACACACGGAAATAGTAGCACAATTAGTGTAAATAAGGAACTGCAAACTTGAAATGAAGGAGTAGATTTCGTCCCTTAAACACGATACACTTGATAATCTCTCGTCACACTGCAGTGCAAAAGCATGGTCGTTAAAATGACACACACACAAAAATACCTTTCATTACAATTTAGTAAGCCAGGTTCAATGGAAGTGCATACATGCATTTAACTTATGATTGCTTTTTACAGTAACACAGTATTTTTCAACCTTGGGGTCCCGTTGAGTTTAAATGGGGTCACTTACAATGTGTAGTAATTAAATAAAAAATTATTGACAAAAAATGCATTTTGGATCTTAAAATACTGTATTTCCATACTTTCACTTTGTCAAATATAAAACTCTGTAGTAATATTGAGTAAATAAAATGTGTGTGTGTGTGTGTGTGTATATATATATATATATATATATATATATATGAGCTGGCACAACTTCTATACTAATACTGGCTACTCTGTATTTGTAACACAGTATAACAAACATGATCAAAAACTAATTCTAGAAAAAAAAGGGTCTTGATATTAAAATGACAACAATCCAAAAAAGGTTGGGAACCACTGCGGTAACGAGTAATCTAGTGCCATTAATTCAATTCAATTTTATTTGTATAGCGCAAATTACAGATTAAAGTCACTGTGCATTACTATTGATGTCATTTGCCTCACATACTGTATGTGACATGTTACGTTTTCAGCTCATGTGTTACACACGCAGACATAATATGACAGACTGTCTTTATTTTATATTTCATTTAAAAAAATATTAAAGTTAAGTGAAGTCAAGATTTTATTTTTTATTTTTTTTAAAAATGCATTAACTAATAAAGTAACTTGTAATCTAACTTAGTTACTTTTAGAATCAAGGAATCAGTAAAGTAACTTGAAGGAGTACTAATCAGTAATCAGATTACTTTACGGTAACCGTGTCGACACTGTTCTCCTCATTGACCTCTGTTTCACTTTCGTGTGCACGAGAAGCAAAGAGCAGACAAACACACGTTCAGCTAAAGGCAGACGTGACATTTTGTGTTTTGGTTTACATACCCAACAATCAGATAAAACAATGATGTAAGTGCTCTTTTAGTCCCTTTGTTTATCCTTGTTATGCCTTATCAGTGGCGTGATGCTCCCTCCCTCCATCTTCTCTCTCATTCTCCACATATATTAAACGATGGGTGGCACTTTCTCCTCACAGCGCTATCTGCTACGACGAGTCACCTCCAGACACATTTGCATATTTATCATCAGCTTCACAGACTTCAAAGTCAATGCCTGCTCCTCACAGAGATGGGGAAGCGCCACCAGGAACGCCACAGCACAGATTGCAAAGCACTCGGTGTTCCCCAGGGATCAAATATCCGTTTAGGTATGAAGAGCTGAATCCTATTCCTTTATTTGCAGTGGTGATGATGTCTTGAGCACTGACTTTTAAATATTAGCTCAGCGCTAACTGCAGCATTCACTACAGTTTTGTGATGTTAACGTATACAGTAAAATACTAAGAGGAGTATTACTGGTGAGTGAAGGAGGGAACAAGATTAATTACATTCTTAAAAATCACCAAACATCAATTTATTATAAGGATCATAATAACAACCGACACCTATTCCTTCTATTTAGCCTTTGTTTCTCAGAGGTGAAAGTAATGGATTACAATTACAGTAATCACATTACTGTAATTAAGTAGCTTTTATGGGTACTTGTACTTTGAGTATATTTTTCTAAATCAGTAATTTTACTTGTATTTAAGTATGTTCTAAAAGAAGTAATTTGTTACAGTTCTACACCCAACCATTACTGAGTAAATTATATATATTTTTATTTACTTACATTGATCATAATCCATATGTTGTTAGTCGTGTGATTTTTGATCAAAGCCATTTTCTATGGTTCATATTGTGGTTTCTACTTTTTATGTTGTCACCTCCATATGACACATTATTATTATTATTATTATATTTAATACTATTATTAGAGTTAATACATTTAGCTATACTTAGAGTCTGAGATGTTTACTGTATGTAAGGGACCCGTACCAAGATTTATTACCAACTATAAACGTGGGGGATGAAAGTAACTATAGTAACTTTTGCTTTGAGTACTATTTAATTAAACTACTTTTTACTTGTACTTGAGTAGAATTTATCAATATTCTTTACATATTTGCTGTTTCGTGGCAAATTTTCTAATCCTGTGTTTCTCAAATGGGGGTACATGTACCCCTAGGAGTACGCGATGGCACTACAGGGAGTATTTGAACAAAAACTGAACTGAAAATGATCAAAACTACAGAAATATATCTATTCAGGAGCCACTAAATCAGTGTTTTTCAACCTTTGGGTCGGGACCCCATGTGGGGTCACCTGAAATTTCTGAAAAATTAAAAATTTGAAATGCTTTAATTATAGTTCTTTTATCAAAACAACGCACAATCTTAAAATACTGTTTTTCTATACTTTCACTTTGTGAAATATAAATCTAGTTTAAAATGCAGTAAAAACTCTAGAAAATAAACGTCTCCAGAAATTCTTGATATCAAAATGGGGTCACGATCCAAAAAAGGTTGTGAACCACTGCAACTAAATACTGTTCCACTTATTTACAAAATGCAATTCTGTGTGTTGATGTGTGTTATCACCCGTTCATTCCATTTTTAAATAGTTTTCTTCAGAAATAAGAGGGTACTACTGTACTAGAGCTAAAAACATTTGAGAACCAGTGTTTTAATCTGTATCCATGATGCTGAGAGGATAGATAAACTATAGGTAAATATTCTGTACAACCTCACACTCAGTTGTACAGTATGTGGTCCACCAATGGAAGCTCAGCTCTGAGTATAGACATTAGACATGATGGACAGCTGGCCTCAGTGTGGAGCCACTAAAACAGCCACTCAGGTTAAAGGGAGGTCAGCAAGCAATGAGTTCCCCACCGCTCTTATATAGTGCATCACTGTACACGGCAAGGTTGGAGTTAGAGGACAACGTGTACATTGACCAGGAGCAGAGCTATCATAAGGTTCAATAAACAGGATTCACATGGTTCAGTAGATCTACAACATCTTCACAAGTTCAAACTGGAATAAATTGTGTTGTGTGGATGCAGTCATTTGACCTTCATTGAAAATGAATGAATGGGATGTACAGTAATCTACTAGTGTCTATGTCACAGTCTTAATAAACTATATCCTAATTTCATTTTGTTACAATGAAATAGAAATGCCATGACAGCGATGACACTAAATTGAATTGAATTTATTTGAATAAAAGAATAAATAAAAGGAAGGTGAATTAATTGTTAATAATGTATTTCATGTGCAGCACATTTACTGTAAATGCTCGTTAGTTTAACATCACAATGTTTAATCAAGTTCTTTAATTTCTTCATAATATAATTTATATGAATCACCATCTATTCAAGCACCAATGGTTCGTACACAATATTAACTATAGTTGTCATTTATATACAAAGTGCAGTAATGTTACTATTTATTTCTTGACGAAATGAGGAAAAAAAAAAAGTTATTTGCCTAATGTCACAAAACATTTTCTCAACTAGACATTTTTTCTTTTATGCATTATTTTTACACTTTTTGGACAATTTGAATAGAATGTCTTATTTATATGTATTTATGCATTGTTAATTATTGCTTCTCTGTGATCCTAAAAAAAAAGGGTCAGAAAATGTATGAATAAATAATTAAAGCTTTAAATATAATTCCCTCTTTACCACCAGCATCAAACTTAAGGCCCGGGGGCCAAATATGGCCCTTTGGTGCATCCAAATCAGCCCACAGGAGGAAGTAAAAATGAAAATGTGAATCATTAAGTAAATTACAAATGAATTCAGAGGTAGATATTTTGTTTGGTTTGAAACTAACTAACCGATCAACCTAACGGTCATGTTTTTGGATGGTGGGAGGAGCCTGAGTACCCAGAGAAAACCCACGCAGCACGGAGAGAACATGCAAACTCCACACAGAAAGAACCCCAGAACTTGAACCTAGAACCTTCTTGCTGTGAGGCGGACATGCTAACCACTACACGAACACATGCTCTTTATTCTGTGCCTTTTTTAAAAAAATCCCAATCTGACCTCAATAGTGAAAAGAAAGCTCTAGTTTCTAAAATCCTGAAATTTCTTACAAACACTCCCACAAATTTGCATTAAAATATACCAAAATAAAGCCAAAATTGGTCAAGAAATTATAGAAATATTGAAGAGAAGATCCAGCACTGATATGTCACTTATTTCTTGGATATTGTCGGTGGCTTACAGACTAATAAATATAAACTATACATGGCAGTGCAAACTAGGGTATAAAAATGTTGAAACTGCATTACATTACATTAGGGCAGACATAGGCAACTGGCGGCTTGGGGGCCACCTGCAGCCCTCGGTCTAATTTTGTGCGGCCTCTAAAGTAAACGTACAAAATGACAGAAAAATACACAAAACAAGAGCAATAATACATTAAAAATACAAAGAATTACAACATTGCAGGAAAATACAGTAAGACAAGATGAAAACACAGAAAATACTCCAAAAACAAACAAAACTACAACTATAAAAAACAAAACAACAACAGCAATACACAAAATTACTCTGAGAAATATACAACATTACAGAATATGACATCAAAAGTACATAAAAAATGACCCTGCAAATCCACAGTACTAAAAAATACACAAAAATTACTAAAAAAAAAAGTCAAAGTGGCAACACAAATACACAATTTAACTCCCAAAAACATATATTTTACAGGAGAAATACACAAAAGGACGACAGAAATGCACAAAATGCCTCACAACGAGCAAGACAACAACAAAAATACACAGAATGACAGAAAAACACACAAAATTACAATAAAAACTCTTTGTTCTTTGCTGTATTAATGCTCAGATTGCTCATTAATCTAAATGCTGAGTCATGAATGTTGATCATGTGACCCTCTGATCAAACACATTTTTTAGGCCCTGCTGTCATAAAAGTTGCCCACCTCTGGATAAGGGGGTACATGGCTGAAGAGGTACGGGACTGTCAGAAGTTTAGTAACCACTGGTCTAAATGATCATCTGCAACACTAATGCTGTGTGTGTCATATAAAGCCTATGCTAATGAAGGCCACGCCCACAACAGGGGCTCTCACAGAGCAATGACAGGCAAAGAGCATTAGTAATTCTACTGCTGTCACTTCTCATAAATGCTTACCTAGCAAACAAAGCGCTCTAATGGCACCGGCCTGATGGACAGTTTAGCCTCAGTAGAAGCAACAGAACATGAAATGACCTGAATAGAAATGTCTCATAGTTACAGTGGTTCTCATGTGTGCAGTGAGTGTGGCCAATTAAAGCCACTGTGATTTCATCTCTGCTTCTAAAAGACACCATATTAAAGAGAAACACGTGGGAAAAAAGTAGCTTTAATCAGCAACGTGTGTTCAAAAGAAATGTCTTTGACCTTAGATTTATGCTCATTAGTTAGGAAATATTGTGTTTGCTTTCTCACATATGTGACTAAGTTGTGAGGATAACAGGTACAAATAACACTTAAACACACAAATGGATTAAAGGAGGAGTTCATTACTTCCTCTCATGCAATTCAATTGCTTTGACATAATCCTCTTTTATTCCTCAAGGGAATGGGGGAGGGGGAGTGTGTGTGTGTGTGTGTGTGTCATCCTCACACACTGATGCCCCTCAATATGTCAGTTAGAAGATCTTACTTCTACATAATGACTAGTAAAATAGCGCCACCTGTTGTTAGTGTCCACACACTGATATTCCTAATGTATTCAATTCAACTTTATTTATATAATGCAGTGGTTCCCAAGCAGGGGTACGTGTACTCCTAGGGGTATGCAACAGCACTACAGGTGGTACTTCAGAGAGAGAGAGAGAGAGAGGAAAATTAACAAATGAAGGCATTAAAAATATGGGGTTTCATATTTGTTTTTAGTTAAAAATCATAATCACACTGAATATTACCAGAAATTTCTGAAACAAAAACACACAAAATAATAAAAAAGAACAGACAAATAACAACAAAATACGAAAAAAATCACACGCACTAAGTGAGAAAAACACTCACTATTACGAATAACACACAAAACGACAACAAAGACACACTAAATGAGAGAAAAAGAAAACACAAGATCACTATTAAATACACGAAAATAACAGAGAAACATACAAAACAACATAAAACAAAACCAAACGACACCAGATAGAATCATTTAAATATTACCAACAACACAAAATGATGATGAAATGATGTTGATTTGAACATGAACTGAAAATACAAAGATCAGTGTTGGTTCCACATCAGGAGGGAGATGACTGTAAATTATAGAAACTAAAATACATCTATTCAGGAGGCAATAAATACAGTTTCTTTCACTTATTTACAAAATGAGATTCTGTAATATGTGTATTATCACTCATTTATTCCATCATTATGATCTAGAGTTGGTTTTTTTCACAAAATTTTGATCAAAATGTTGTAGTCGAACATAAGAGAGTCATAACTAGAGTCAGAACAGTTTGAAAACCACTGAAATAGTGCAAATTACAACAAAAGTCATGTCAAAGCGATATCAAAATGTAAAATTTGTAAGAAAAACCAAACAAATGTATCTTCATATATTGTGCTTTTTTTTGTTTTTTTTCTGCAATATCACAGCATTGTGATTGTATGATCTGAGGAACACATTATCGACATTCATGTCATCATTTCTAATAATGGCCAATCTGTTGCCCACTTTTGTTGTCCTTTTGTGTATTTTTTGTAATTTTGTTAGATTTTATATTGTTGTCATTTTGTATACGTTTGTGTATTTTTGTAGTCGTCTTCTGTGTTTTTGGAGTAATTCTGTGTATTTTTGTTTTCTTTGTGTGTATTTTCTGTCATTTTATACATTTTGTGTATTATTTGTGTGTTTTCCTGTTGTTTTGTGTGTTTACTTTGGAGGCTGCAAAGACAATGACCAAGAGAAAAATAAATAGTAAATTGTAGATTGAAACAGTGAAGATCAAAAAGGCAGATGTTGATCATTTTATTGATCTTCACTCATAAAACTACATTCTCTCCCAGCTTTACATAAACCTATAACAGAACACAATCTTACATGGTTAGTATTGTGTGAGACTGAAAACAAGGCTAAATGTTTCCCATTCAGTCATAACTACGTAGTTTACCAGAGGGTTGTTGGCTTTTTTGAAGCACCTTTGCTGCTTTTCTACCGTTCCTTATGTAAGCAATAAGCATGAATATTTAACACGCTGTGTGAAGTGATGGTGTGTTTAACCAAGGCCGACTGCTAGCAGAATGCTCTCCTTCCATTAACTACTGCAGCACCCCTGTGAGAGTACAGTCATATATTATATCTCATCGCTGAAGGCTTTGTAATCACAGCCAGAGAAACAAACCTTCTACAATCTTCACTGAGGGAGTTACTAAAGAAACAACTTAACGTCCTTCTACTGTTGTCTATTTAGGCTGTACAAGTGTAATATATATATATATATATATACATAACAGTACATGTTGGTTCATAACTGGGTGGATAAGTTTGGAACCAAATACATTGTTCTCATAGGAGTTATTATCATTTTTCCTCCACAACTACTTTGTCCTAGAACTCCTTCTAGTCTGTTAATGCATCACTAATGACACGTATGTCATCTCATAGACAATGTCAAGGATGTGCAGTCGACCTTTTTTGGAGGCAAAATATCAAGGTCAATGTCAAGGTCGCGTCAAGTGTCAAAAAACATAATTTTCCTATACCTCTACTAATATTTATCGTACAAGTTCGATACTTACATTTATGAAAAGCTCATCTCAAAGGAGTATTTTTTTTTTTGGACCAAGGCTGTACAATTCCTTACACCTTTAGCACCTATTAGCTCTGTCTGCTAGCATAGCATCTCTTCTTCACTGCAAGAATATCTGCATGCCAACCGACCACTGGGTTACCAGCGCCCTCTGCTGGTCCAAACAAATACCTGACCTAAATACAGTGAATTGTTTTTTTTTAAGTCCAATTGTTAAGGCACAAAATACATTTTCAGTTGCACTTGTAAAAAGAACTATTATGTAGTTTTACATTGTTTACTATAGAACCAGAATTTAAATTAATAAGCTTCTTCCTCATTTGTATTACTCCTTTATTTATTTCATTCAAGATTTATTTTTAGTTAAATTGCATTGTTTTGAATAGTTTATCAAGGGATTATTTTGACAATGAAAAATAAAAGGAAAACAGTATAGTTTTTTATAGTTTTTTTCCCCCAAAAACTAAAGGCATATTTTTCAGTCATCATTTGTCTACAGTCCCATTTTGTAAAATAAATTGTGAGAGAATCGTATCGTGAACCCAGTATCGTGAATCGAATAGTATCGGGAGTTGAGCGAATCGTTACATCCCTACCTATGGATAGAAGTTTATCGGAGCGCTTATATTGGGGATTTTAGATGCTGTCCGATAAAATACGATATTCGTTTTCTGGCTGATATTGGACAGATATCAATTTCGGCTCGGGACACCTCAAGTTATTGTTGGTCGATAATAGTGAAATAGTGAAAGCTAATAAAAGCTATGCTACCTCAAACCAAACTGTGTTTATGTCATTCAGTTGTAGTGACTTTGTTGTATTTTGCGCTACATAAATAAAGTTGAATTGAATTGACCCTCTGGATAAACGCCGTTTAAATGTGGGAGATTTGCCTCCATGCACAATCACATATACACTCAGTGTGCGCCCACACTTTCACACAGCGCTGATCTCCCAGATTGTGCCTTATGCAAATGTTGTGCCATCAATTCGACCTCGCCCGGGCCGAGACTGACAGTAGCATTTGATGCGGCGCGGCGGCTGCAGAAAGCTATTTTCACAGGATGTTATGTATGCGTTTTTCAGACAGATTGCTGCAGGAGACAACAGCTCAGGGAGCAAACACCACTGGAATGAAACACAAGCCGTATCTGCTGGATGAAAAAATAAAATACATTCCTGCAGTTCCAAAAAAGTTCAACAAAAGCTGTATTTCAACAGTGACATGAAGGAAATTTGCACCATATTGGATTTTTGGCTGATATTTTACAACTCATTTGGCTGACACCAGGGTTGGGGTCAATTACATTTTTCAGTTATAATTACATTTTCAATTATCACATTTTATTTTAGTATGATAAACTTAAAGTTAGAACTTGTAGTTCTCAAAGCAGTTAAATTATTATACAGTAAACCATGTCTGACACCCTAATCTGCTGCTGCAGTTTATTAACATTCAAAATGTAATGAGAACCCTGGTTTCTACATGAATTCAAACTATGAAGATATTCATACAACTCTATTAGCAGCTGTCAGTTATTTCAGATTTAGAAACATCAAAAAAAAAACTCTGCAAATTAAACACTTAGTTTTCAGAAAAGAGCAATAAACAGTTTACAACACCTTTGATTGATATTTGATTGTCTGATTGCCTCCCAGATGTTTCCTTCTCTCATCTGCCTGTTATATGTCTATTTGTGCTCATTAAACCTGCTTTATTTCCAGTGCTTTCGATAAATAAGATCAAATCATTTAAACGTACTTCCTATATTAGGACAACGTTTCCTCCATACATAAGAAGTGCATAAACAGAGTCAGTAATTCTGTGATTTAACCCTTAAAGGATAAAGTTGGACACATTTCTGATCTCTCAACTTGTTTGTGCATCAATCATACTTTTACTTTTTAAAACTTTATATGAGCTAACATAATGATGATGATATTGTTGTCATCGTCATCATCTTACTAAATGATGAAGATAGCAAATATACAAAACATCAATCACAAACTAATGCATTTTTGTTTCGCAAATAAGAAACATACCTATCAAACGAATACAGTATGTTTTACACATACAAAGAAACATGTCTTAAATGACAAAAAATAAAAAATAAATCCTTTGCGTTTAAAGATTTTGGTTGAAATTGTCTTCATGTCCTGACAGAAATTAAGATTTTATGTGCTCTGAAAAAGGAATGAATAAAATCCATCATTTATAGCAGCTGTAAACCTGTAAAAACTTCCATCAATGAAAAAAGACGATTCGTTTTTTTTTTAACCAATCACGTATTATAAAAGTACAAAACAGGACATTTGTGAATAGATTTGTGTTCAAATCACAGCTGAGTTGTTTCTCAACCTCTGCCACTTTTCTAAACATAGATCAGAGATTAGCTATTTTGATCACAGTGGGGCAAGAAAAATATGATATTTAGTCATTGAAAATAATGACTAATCTGAACATTTATATAGAGAAAAACAAATAGTTTTGTCTGTATTTGTTGTTGTTTTTAGTCATTTTGTATATGTATGTGTTATTTTATGTTTTGTAGTCGTTTTGCTTATTTTTCTGTTATTTTATAGTTTTTAGGAAGTGTTTTGTACATTTTCATTGTCAGTGTATTTTGTCTGATATATATATTTTTGTATCTTTGTGTTTCTTAGGGTTAGGGTTTTAGGCTCTAGTCCCACCTTTGACCGACTACAACATTTTGCTTAGAAAATTATTTAAAAACATCTATAGATCATAATGATGGAATGAACCACTGATAACACACATTTTAAAGAATATTTTTGTAATTAAGTGGAAAGAAACAGTATTTAGTTGCAGTGGTTCACAACCTTTTTTGGATCGTGACCCCATTTTGATATCAACAAGACATTTTTTTTCTCAAGATCATGTTTGAACTCACATATTTTTTTAAACTGCATTTTAGTTTAACTAACTAGTGAAAGTATATAAAAACAGAGGTCCCAAACCCAAGGTTGAAAACCACTGATTTAGTGGCTCCTGGGGACCAAGACAAACAATTTACTGTATTTGTTCATTTTCCACTTTCTCTCTCTCTCAAGTACCCCCTGTAGTGCCATCATGTACTGTAACCCCAGGGGTACACGTACCCCTATTTGAGAAACACTGAGGTAAATCACAGGAGCACAGTGAGTAAGTAGAGGACAGAAGTGTCCTTGTTAAATTCCCTCCGTGGAGAGACGAGAACCCAACCCTGCCATCTGCTAGCTCCATCCAGGTGAACTAAAGCTCATCCTGTCATGTGACCCACAGAAGCAAAGGTTAGATGTTAGACTTTGGTGTGAAACAGAAGCTCACTCTGATCACAGAACACAAAGTTGAGACGTAAAAAGGGGGCGTGTTGACTTGTTGACTCCACACCCTGCTTTCCCTCCTCGCCCCCTCCTCGCTGTGGAGCAAAGTGAGAGAGAACTACGCAGCGAGGTCGTTGGAGGAGGTTTCAGTGCTTCTCATTTTCTATCACCATCTGTTCATGGTTGTGTGAGTCAAACACCTCCCACATGCTCCACACACACAATCACCTGTTTCAAACACTTTGATGATGCTGATCACTGCGTCCACACAAAGATGCATCACAGAGGGGCCACAAGTATGTGATCGTCTGATCTGAGGGCCACATTATCAAAACTCATGTCAGCATTTAGAATTAGAACCAATCAGAGCGTAATACAGGTAAGAACAAAGAGTGTGTGTGTTTTTGTTGTTTTGTTCTTGTTATTTCTGGAAAATTCAGTTTGTTTTTTATATTTTTTGTTTTGTTTTGCACCCATAATTGAGAGGGAGATTTATGGTCATGTTGATGATGTAATGTGTTTATTGACGATTTTAAATGTTCTTATTGATTTTAAGCTGTTGAATATTTTCTGTTGTACTTTTTAATAATGTAAAGCACATTAAGTTGCCTTGTGTATAAAATACATTTGCCTTACCTTTGTTGTTTTTAGTGTCTGTGTGTTTTGGGTGTCATTTTGTTGTATTTTTGTTGTCATTTTATATACTATTTTTCTCTCATTATCTGTGTTTTGTTGTTGTTTTGTGTTAGATTTTATTGAATTTTTGTTCTCATTTTGTATATTTTTCCCTGATTATCTGTGTGTTGTTCTCGTTTTTTGTGTTTTTCTAATCATATTGTTTATTTTTGTTGTCATTTTGGAGTCACTTTTTGTGTATTTACGTTGTTTTTTAGTGTTTGATGAGATGTTTTTGTTTTCTGTTGTTGTTTTAGTCTCTGTGTGTTTTTCTATTTTTGTTGTTATTTTGTACATTTTGATGTCATTTTGTCTATTTTTGTTGCATTTCTTTTGTCATTTTATATCTAATTTTTCTCTTATTATCTGTGTTTTGTTGTTGTTTTTTTTGTGTTTTTTTAATCAATGTTTATTTTCCGTGATTTTGTGTGTGTTTGTGCATTTTTATTTAATTTTGGGGTTTTTTGTATGTTTTGTTGTAATTTTAAGTATTTTTGTAATATCTGGTCCTAACGTAAATGTTGTGTGTTGATTTTGGGGTCCAAAAAATTAGACCGAGGGTCTCACGTGGCATATATGATTGAGACGGTGACGATAAGTGTGTTTTTGAACGGAGAAAGAAGCCCAGACCAAGTGTCTACTACCATGCGTCCTTCAAGGAGAACAAAAAGAAGAGGGAGGCACATGAACAAGGCCAATGCTCCTCCATTTCAATAAGCTGCGTCTGTCTCACATGGCAGCGAAGCATCCAGAGAGGAGGCAGCGCCATGAATCCTAATCGCTTCCTTTTCACCACATTGCAGTGTGTTTCTATGCAAATCCATCCAGAGAGGAATCTACTATATGCAAAAGCAGCTGAATGAAGTGAAATGTGAGTAAGAACCTCACTCAGACAAAAGCCTCAGTGGGTGCTGCAGTTATCATAATTCATTTGGATAAATTATTCATTTTTTGCACAGAAACTGATTTCATACACATAGATCTATTATTTTGACATGCATGTATTCCACTGCCCTCAAGTTAAGATATACGTCTTTAATAAGGAAGTAGAAGATGCAAATGGATGAGATGTCTGTGAGGAGAGCGTGGCGACGTCCGGAGAGACACAAAGTGACTGTAACATTATTCTTTAGCATCTTTCTGTCATTGTTTTCTAAAATGTGCCACATCTGACTTAAATGATGATTATATATTAACGTCCACAGCTGGAGGGCTGCTGTCCTGTATGTTCTGCTTTTCTCTCTGTTCTCTGGTGGTTGTAGTGAGTAGCTGTTCATGAGGCCTTTAGCAGAGCTGCATTACACAGTCATTGGACAAGCAGGACTGTAGCCCTCAAGGTCTTAGTGATAGCCCCTCCCACCCACAGATCATCTAGTCCGGCCCACAGGAAGATTTTGTTCAAAGTAGAAATTACAGAAAAAACAATGACTTTTTGGAAATTAATATGAGTTGTAGATAAAATACGATGGGGAATGCAATACTACATTATTTACAGTGATATTAAATACTGTAGCAATTATTTGCTTAAACATTGTAGATTTTGTTTGAATTTGTGCCTTTTTGCTTCATAAAAACATGGAATTTTATGGTCTGACCAATTTCAGGGTCAAACTGAGTTATATGTGGCCCTTGAACTAAAAAGAGTTTGACACCCCTGCCCTAAACCCTAATCCCTAAACCCAACGGCTGTGATTTTTTTTTAAGTGAACAAACTACAAATCTGTGCATTGGTGAGAAACTGTTCTTCAAATACATGTGATCATTCAAAGGAGATGTTTCTTTTATTTCCAGGTGTTCATATGATATGAAAAGATGGGTAGATGCTGCTACAAACATGATCAGCGATCAGACATTAATAATCAAACACTGTTCCTACCATCCAGAGCAAAGAAGGAAAACTTTTATCAGTGGGGGCCACATTATCAATTATAACGTCAGCATTTAAAATAATGACCGATCGATCAGCAATAAACAAAAGAACAAAGGATTTAATGTCTATTTTTGATGTCATTTGGCGTTTAGAAAATAATAAATCATTTTATACATTAACCTCTCAGTGTTTTTGTTTTGTGTTGGTCTCATTTAATGTATTTTTCTGTAATTTTGTTTCTAGTTTAAGATTTTTCAGTTACTAATTTTTTGTTGTCAAAATGTTGTGTATATTTATTTATTATGTGTATATTTTTTTGTCATTTTGTATATTTTTGTTTCAATTTTGCTTATTTTTGGGGGGTTTTCTGCATTTTTTTCTGTAAGTTTGTATGTTTTTTTAAAGTGTAATTTTGTAAATTTTTCTGTCATTTTAAGTGTTTCTGGAATCATTTTATGAGTCGCACATAATTAGACCGATGGCCGCATATGGCCCTCGGGCCGCCAGTTGCCCATGTCTAATCCAGAGGTAGACAATGGTGAGAATATAATGTAGTCCCTCCTGCTGCTGCATACATAGACATATACAGTACAGATCAGCACCAAGTCTCTCCATCACAAACGACCATAATGGATGTATTCCCATGAGGAGATCCTCATCTTTTACTCTATTTCCTGTAATTTAAACCCACTCAATCCAAATATGAACAGACACACACGCGTGTTGTTTTGACAAGTTAAATGACTGCAGGCGATGATGATGTGCTTCCTATCCAGTCAGTAAGCAGCACACGCTGGGAGCTCATATCATTGTTTGTCCTCCACGCCATCTTTTTTTTTTTTTTTTTTGGGTGAAATTGAAATGGATTGTGTAGCTCAATATTTTATTGACATCAACTTCACAGCATTTTGCTCCAGTGACATGGAGGATAATTATTATTTCACCACAGATTCACATTTTCTTCTTCCTCCCTGTTTTTTTTCTGTTTTCCTACAAAAGCTTCTTTTCATTCCTGTAGAGAATTAATTCTGCATAAATTACCCTGTGGAATATTGAATCAGTCCACACACACACACACACACACACACACACACACACACACACACACACACACACACACACACACACACACACACACACACACACACACACACACACACACACACACACACACACACACACACACACACACACACACACACACACACACACACACACACACACACACACACACACACACACACACTCTTGCAGGGAACGTGGTGAGGAGGAGAAGAAGAAGAACAGTGAGGGGGGGGGGGGTGTATCAGCTAATCTGAATGTGGGGGCTACATGCTTTGTGCTCATTACTTAGTCATTAGCAGGGCAGGGTTTTAAAGAAGGGAGGGATCAATCAATTGTCATGGGTCAATGTTTTGCAGCAGCCATTATGAACCTTGGGTGGCTCTGTAAATTAAACACAGTAATTACTCATGTTAATTACACATTGGTCACATTGATCTAAGAATACATTTTGCATGATGTAAATGGCATGAATAGTAAACAGTGGAGTGTTTAACAGAGAGGGATTAGACCTTCTCCCATGCTCTGAGTGGGTCGTAATCATTCATTTATTCTGCCATCGGGCTCTTAAAAATCAGCTAACAGATGAAAGATTGAGATAATTAGGATAGTTTCACAAAAAATAAATGAATAAAAAAAACTCTGTGTGGATTGTTAATTATGGATCAGCCACTTTAATCTAAACTGAATCTGTTTAACCAAGTCTTCACACTGAGCGTTCAAGCAAATAAAATAAGTGTTTCAACAGAATGTTATAGTAAAATAATGGAGCTGTATTTATGAGGATAGTGGAATGATCTGGGCAATATATCAAGATTCAAGATATATCGAGTTTTCTATTTTGATATATATATATTGTTTATAGCTTATTTTGTATGAAAATACTTGTTTTAGGAGTCGTTCCTTTTGCTACTACTCAGAGCAGCATACAGGGTCCACACGCTCATGAAAGTTCATTGAAAAAAATTATTTTCCAGTCTTAAAAAGTCATGGAATAATTTAACTCTTTTGGAAATATAGCCTATTTTATTTTAATGTTTAAACTATATTAAACCCCAAAGATGTTAAGGGTTATCTCAGAGTGATGTTAAGCAAGTCCCTTAACCCTAACACCTTGTGTTATACATTGATTTGGATAAAAGTGTCTAATTAAAATTATAATCTTATAATTAAACATTATAGCACTTAGTTGTTTGTTGTTTTAATGTTCCATTCAATAGCTGATGGATCATCATTTAAAAATATTGCAAAATGGGTGTCAAAGGCTATTGCTCCACTGTACGATGTAATATGTTATATGATAGACAAATGATGGACACAACTTGCATTTTCTGCTATTAACCAATAACAGTGACACACTCACAGACTTACTGTCTAGTTTGTTCTCAGTGATTCTTCATGAAAATGACAAAGAAATCCAAAAAAAACTACAAAAACACACAAATTTATTCAAATTAAGAATACAAAATTACACAAACAAACAATAAAAATACAGAAAATTACTCCCAAAAAACACTAAACAACTACAAATACACACAAAATGATAGTATAAAAAACTAAAATTGCTGACTCGTGATCTGAGAGGTTTAACATTCACCACAGGGACCCCCGGGTGTGCATGTGTGCATTTCTGCTCATGTGCAGCTAATAAAGCCCACAGTACTGTATTTGATATGCACTTTTGTACACACTGATACTCAAGAGGCACTTTAAAGATTGTTGAGCTGGTCCTCACGCTGAACACGTTGTTAACTGTCCCACAAGTGGATTGGAGGATAATCTCAAAAGATCCTTACAGCTATTTATACAAGATGATCAATTTATCCTTGGAGCACACATTTCTCCCATGGAGACCAAAGTCTTTTAGGGCAGGGTTTCTCAAATGGGGGTATGTGTACCCCTAGGGCAGACATAGGCAACTGGAGGCCTGGGGGCCAGATTCGGCCCTCTGTCTAATTTTATGCGGCCCCCAAAATAAATGTACAAAATGACAAAAAAATACACAAAACAAAAGCAAGAATACATTAAAAAATACAAAGAATGA
This sequence comes from Gouania willdenowi, assembly GCF_900634775.1. Taxonomy (NCBI): domain Eukaryota; kingdom Metazoa; phylum Chordata; class Actinopteri; order Blenniiformes; family Gobiesocidae; genus Gouania; species Gouania willdenowi. Next base: position 792,922 of record NC_041062.1, on the reverse strand, counting down.
CAACATTGCAGGAAAATACAGTAAAGGACAAGAGAAAAACACAGAAAATAATGACTACAGTAATACACAAAATTACTCAGAAAAAATGACAGAAAATGACAACAAAAGTACACAAAAAGACAAGAAAAACACAAAAAATGACTCTGCAAACCCACAGTACTAACAAATAAGCAAAATGACAACAGGAAAACACAATAATAACTCCAAAAAATGCAAAATGACACACAAACAAATACACAATATGACTCCAAAAAACATATTTTACAGAAAAAACACACGAAAGGACAACAGAAATGCACAAAATGCCTCACAAAGAGCAACACAACAACAAACATACACAGAATGACAGAAAAACACACAAAATTACAATAAAAACTCTTTGTTCTTTCCTGTATTAATGCTCAGATCGCTCATTATTCTAAATGCTGAGTCATGAATGTTGATCATGTGACCCTCTGATCAAACAAACACATTTTTGTGGCCACGCTGTGATAAAAGTTGCCAACCTCTGATCTAGGGGTACGTGATGGCACTACAGGGGGTTTTATCATGTTTATTCTTAATTAAAAAATATAATCATACTAAATATTACCAGCAACACACAAAACTGTAACAAAAACACACAAAATAAGAGAAAAAATACACTAAATTATAACAACAAAATACACAAAATGACATCAAAAACACAAAAATGAAGGGAGAAAAATACTTTCTATTACCAGCAACAAACAAAACGATAAAGACGGACTGAATAAGAGAAAAATACACAAGTACAAAATACAGAAAAATAACAGTGAATCATACAAAACGACACCAAAAATACACACACAGAGAATAATTTAAAATAATACCAACAACACATAAAAACATCATCAAAAACACACAAAATTAGTGAAAAATATACTGAATAATAAAAAGAACAGAAAAACAACAACAAAATGACACAAAATACACACAAAATGATGATTGAAAAGATGTTGATTAGAACATGATCTGAATACAAGTACTTAGATTTAAAAGTTAGACAAAGGGGGTTCTTGAGCCACAAAAAATTGAGAACCACAGTTTTGGGGGGTGTGAGAGATCCCTGATCAATATGCTGAACACTGCATCATAACCTCAATCAAATAAACACTTTATTAGATTCAGTCAAGCAATTTTCACTGTCAGTGGTCATAAACCGGCAGAACCTTTAATGTGACACATGTTGATAAAGGAAACTGTGATCAGGAAGTCATCAGTGCAGCAAACATCACAGCAGGACTCTGGATTTATTTATTTACAGTCGTAGGAATACATTTGGTGACATCTAGAGGTTATTTTAACCAAACTGCATTATTGAATCAAAAGAATATTTTAACTAAATTGTTATCATTCATAATGCATTGATCACACTGGCAAAGATTGCAAGTATCATCCAAATATAGGAGTGTGCTGGTCATTTAAGTTTCATACAAGCCTATTTCAGTAATGCATGTATCCAGAAAAAATAGAAATAATAATAAAAATAAATAAAATAATGCATAATGCTCAGGAAATAAAAACAATAACCAACAAAGTTGCTCAGTGAGCAAGTTTTGCATCCGATAAATTGCAGCAAACTACACAGTAGTAAACTTACTGTAAATTACCCAACCCTCAGGGTAGTTTATTTTTTTAACTTTGCCCCTTGGTGCAACAAAATTTAGCTTTTTAAGATATAATTTAATGCATCATATAAAAGTAAAATATTATTCAAAGGTTTTGATTAAATATAATTCTTGATTTAGTAATAGAATGTCTTTATTTTATTCATGAGGTCTATTGTCCTGTTCTTGTGTTCATTGTTTACATTTATGGCCTGAAAAGTCCTACTACTGCAGTACAAACTATGGCCGCTAGGCGTCAGTAACACGTCTATCCTCACTCTGGGTCTGTCTTTGTTCACGTTGTTGGACAAAGATCTTTGAAACGTTCATAAAAATTGTTTAAAACTGTTTTAATTACCTTATTCAAATTTAAATACATAATATATTATAAGAGAATATCACAACATACAATGTAGACTTTTTTTTTTTTTTTACATTAAATGTAATATTTACCGTTGATCACGGTTTCTACTTAAAAAAAATTAAATAAAATAAAAAAGAACAAAAATTTATTTTTCTCGACTTTTCTCCTGTGGCGAGTTTGATAATATCGAGACTTTAACGTTTTCGTTATAATTCCTATCAAGATGTATCAAACCTGTGGGACCGGAATTTCCGATTTTGTCTTAGAGCTGTGAAGGCATCGCACATTGCACGTGATTACAGCATGTCAGTGGATGGTTGAGTTTAAACAACATGGAAACATAGAGGAACAACATGACAGTTTACCTGCTGGAGTGAGCGCTGAAACACGTCTTTTGTTGTTCTGTTGACTTCATTGTTCTCGGTCAAAATGGTGAAGGAACAGTTCCGAGAGACGGATGTCGCCAGAAAAATGTGAGTGCAACAGAACGTGACATTCTAGTTACGGCTCGAATGGTTACCATTTTAAGTGGTGACCAACTTCCGCCTAGTTTGCGTATTTCCGGTCTTAAAATTAAAATCACAGCTTAGGGTTTAGCTGTTCTATTAATGACAGTAGTTTTGGGATTATTTTTTTTATTGTCAGATGTTTTACGAGGAAGAAAAAAAACTATTCAATTAAACACCTGAAACACAAAGTTAATACAATGCGTTAAAAACAAACACTTTTGAATATTATATAATATGTTAGAGCTGTAAATAATTTCTAAACTTAAATAAATAAATAAAACAGTGGTTGTAGAAATTGTGAACATTTTAACAATATCATAATTTCGTGGGATGTCTGCAACTTAACTGCACTTGTCTTGATATAACAGATAATAAACATTGAATTACAAACTCCATAGGTAATTAAAATTAGATACATTTGAAGAATCAAAAATAAATAAATAAAAAACATTTTAAAAAAAAAACGGGACTGCTGTGCAGTAGCAACCGTTACTAATAGCAACCAAGGACGCACGGAAGCCGATTAACGTGGTGACGATTTGAACCGGAACACCGTGCTAAGCTAATAGCTCACTGGTTAGCATTATACTCAGCTCTCCTCTGTGGCTCAAAAAGCTAATAATGGAGTGAAGTTTGTTGCAAGAACACAAAATTAAATTATTAGTAGTGTTTACTTACTTTGCTTTCTAAGTTGTTTTGTTTCCAGCTCTTCTTTAATAATTTTAAGTGTGAATGTAATTCTTAAAAAAAAAAAAAAAAATTCTAGACCTCGATTGAATAAATAATCGTATTTCTTGTCCCATGTTATGTAAATAATAAGTTATATAAAGAGATTCCAAAAATAAGAGTAAAGCGATGCCTCTAATTAAAAAGTTACCAAAAATTACTTGACCTCAAAAAAATAACAAGTTTATTCAAATTGGTGCCAATATTTGACGATCCTAATGACATGTGGTTGTGTTTTTTTTAAATTTTTAATTTTGTGTTGTTGTTGTTTAGAAGCCACATCTGCTTTGGGATGAAATCTGCGGAGCAGATGCGTCAGCAGGCCCACCTCCAGGTTGTCAGCAAGAACCTGTACAGCCAGGACACCAAGCATACCCCGCTCCCCTACGGTGTATTGGACCACCGCATGGTGTGGTTACTTTTCTGCTACTTTATTTACTTGATTAAGTGATGTTCCTCAAACAGAGAATAATAGTCAGCCACAGTAGGTTAATGTGAACCACAGTCACCTATAGAAAGAAGGCGCAAAATTTTATAGGAGACCATATATCTGTGAATTTAGATTCAGTCGATAAAATCAGATATTTGTTTTATGGCTGATAACAGACCGATATCCGATATTAATATCGGATTGGGACACCTTTAGCTGCAACTAGTGCTGAGTGATATATCGAGATTCAAGATATATCGAGTTTTCTATCTTGGTGAAATTGAAAATTAGAATATCACCTATATATATATATATATATATATATAGGTGATATTGTATTATAATAATTGTTCTAGGAGTCGTTCCTTTTTCTACTACTCAGAACAGCACAACAAGCACAGTTAGATGATCACTGAATGCTTTCTAACCCAGACCTTCACACTACAGAACTCACTCACACGTGCTGTCCGTTAGAGGAGAAATATTGTGCCACTGTTTGTTAATAAATGTGTCTGTGTGGCATTTTGCATCAGAAAATTTACCCCACAATTCTCTTCCTGGTAAAACTTTATTTAAATTAAAAAATATTGATATTTATATCATATATTGCCATTTTGATAAATAATATCTGGATATGAAAAAACATGAAAAAATGACCCAAGGAACAGGACACTGCATTACACACACTATCACACTAGTGGTAAACGTAGAACGTTAAAATTCAGCATAGAAGCAGCACATTTAACCTTTTTATAGCTGGATTTATTAAGGCCTGACTGTAGTCATTCAACTTTTCACTAAATAAAACAAGGGACGCCCACGGGTCGTGAACACAATCCTCAAAAATAGAAACATTTTGACATAGAACAGTGTTTCCCAAACGTTATTGCCTCCATGTACCCCTTAGCTCATATTATACATGATTTATTTGGCTCATCTAAACTCTTTCCTGTGTCTCGTCCAACATTAATCTTGAATTTAGGCTTTTTTATTCATTTATTTCTGATGTTTTGCTCGTTTTAGAATTTGAACTTCAGCTTTTGGTGTATTTAAAAGAGTTGTTCCACAAATTATTTTTTTTGATGGATGAGAAAAAAAGTCTGTGCACATGTACACGTGCCTCAGTCTGGGAACCACTAGAATATACAGAAATCTTTACAAACATTTTTTTATAGTATAAAATAAAATATGAATGTATTTGTTTATTTAATGTTTACCTATCAGTATGATTTTTTTTGTTAAAAGCCATATATAATATGCTTATTTATATTGGCTAATACTACTGTAATCATAAATAAATAATCTTTTATTTAACTTTAAAATCTCCACATCCTAAACGTTAAATCATATCCCAGTAGTTTATTAAATGGGTCCAACCATGATGTGTCTACTGTATCAGCCTCAGGAGATGATGATGATTCTTCATATCTACAGTGTTTTTCTCCTGACGCTGTTTGAACGTGTGACACTGAAAACTCTCTAAAGTTGGACATTTTTAGGGTTTGAGCAGCGGCGGCGCTGGTGTGTCTCACGGTCCCTGAAAGCACCACACACGTTACTGACCTAGACATTTTATTTCATTTTTTTTATTTTGTTCATTTTTCTCAGATTTAGTAGTTTTTGTGTGTGTTTGTGTCGGCCTGATGGATGTGACTTATGCAAATACGTAACAAACAGTGTTCCGTTTTGGCTCAGTACAGGACACAACATTTAATAACCAATAAGGAATGATTCTGTATTTTAAGGAACAGGTGGCGATCCTATTCTACACTGATTTATTGATCTTCTTTCTCCACCTTTCATTAAGATGCTACAAACTGATTTATCAATGTCTGCGATTTTATTTTGTGATTTTTATTTTTTCACTCCATCCTACATGTAAACCAACCAGATGTGATTTCGGTCTCACACCTTTGTCCTTTTTCCCCTGTGATGTCATGTTTTTCAGGGCACCAGTGAAAAGGACAGACCATGTCTGACGTGTGGGAAGAATCTGGCAGACTGTCTAGGACATTATGGTTACCTGGACCTGGAGCTGCCCTGCTTTCATGTCGGCTATTTTAAAGCCATCATAGGAATCCTGCAGGCAAGTGGACCAACCAATGTGGCAAGAACGTAGTTTTATAAAATGATTTACATTAAAAAAACAAAACAAAAGTTTGCGTCTAGTTGTTTCTACTTCTGGAGTACAGAAAGTTTACCAAACTTTACAATTAATTTACACACTCTTTTATCATAAAAACAAAATCTACATTTTCCTCTAGGTGTCACTAGAGATTCAACTTAAATTGGTGATCTTTGATGTTATCTTTTACTGTATTTTCAGATGTTGGGTTTTTAGTTTGTGTTGGGTCATAATTAAACTATTTACTCACTATGGTTCTAAACCGGGGTTGGAGGGCCGTGGGCCAAAACTAAACAATAAAGTTGCAGTGCATGAAAATCAATATATCAGTAACATAACTGTGAAAAATAAACACTTACATTTGTTTGAAGTTGAAGAAAACTTTTCTTTATTGTGTTTCATGGCGTAAAATTATGAAACGTCTAAATTTCTTCAAAGACGTTTAGTGCAATATAAATTCAACAAAATGGGACACAACGTACCCCGCCTGTACCATCAAAACACTACATTTTCCACTGCTTTGAACAATCCTTTAAAACCGAAGTTCCCAAAGTGGGGTACGGGTACCCCATAGGTATGCAAATTTACATAGGGGGTACGTGAATAGAAATAAAAAAAAAAAACGATTAATGTACCCAGGTTTGTACTTTACACAACGTATAAATCATACATAAAGTATGTAAGGCACCAACAATATCCAAGCAATAAATGACATTTTAGTTCCTGCAGGATTTTCTCTTTCAAATTTCATTAATTTTGAGACCAATTTGTATTTAATTTGTAGAGATTATGTTAAATAATTGCAGGAAAATTGACTTCTTAAATTTAAAATTTAAAATGACTGCAGTCATGGGAAAATTGCGTGATTGCCAAAATGTTGTGGAATATACATTGAATTTGTGCATCTAGATATCTGAGTTGATTTATCAATAACTGAATTATTTGGTAAATCTGGACAATAATTTATATTTTTTCTGTCTTTTTAACTTTCTCCTGCAGACTGAATCAGATGTCGGGCTACCCTGTATATGACATTACGTTATTATATGTTTATTAAGTGTGCAGGAGGAGGGGGTACATGGGTTCAGCTTAAATGTCTGAAGGGGTACGGGACTGTGGAAAGTTTGGGAATCACTGCTTTAAAACTCAAGAAAAATAAAGTAATTGGAAATCAGATCTTGAATGTTTTCTTTAAAATTGCTGTACTGTATTACATAATTTTTTATTTTTTTAAAAATATCAAAAAATAAGAACAACAATTTCATATACGGGCAGCGGGCCAAAACTAATCGCTTGCGGGCCAACTTTGGCCCACGGGCCTTAAATTGGACGTCCCTGTGCTAAAGTAAAGTCTTGTCTTTGGTAAACAGATGATCTGCAAGACATGTTCGAGCATCATGTTGACCAGCGAGGAGAAACTGCTGTTCATGGATCACTTGAAGCGTCCTACCCTGGCATATCTCCAGAAACGGGGGTTAAAAAAGAAGATATCGGATAAATGTCGCAAAAGGACAATCTGTCTGAGTTGTGGCGCTTTCAATGGTGACAAACGACATTTGGATTTTTTTTTTTTTTACTACTCTGTAGTTTCCACACTGACATTTTGTAACGATGAGCTTCTTTTGCCTCTTCAGGGACTGTGAAGAAATGTGGCCTTCTTAAAATCATCCACGAAAAGTATAAAACCAACAAGAAGGCGGTGGATCCAAGTGTGTCGGAGTTCATGCAGTCTTTTGATACGGCCGTCGAACACAACAAACTGATGGAACCTCTGCTGACCAGAGCACAGGTACACATGACCCAGAAGAAAAGACCATGTATATTCAAATATTCTAATATATATATATACACTGTATATGATGTGGTTTAACGTGGATCCCTTTTTCTATGGAGAGAGATTTGTCTCAAAAGTATTCACAAATATATTCAAAATTTTCACGTTTTTTTCTTTTGATTTCCACGTTTTGTTTTTTTTTTTTTGATTCACATGTGTTTTTTAGATTTTCACGTGTGTTTTTCAGAATGATTTGTCTCAAAAATATTCACAAATATATCTAAAATTTTCATATGCATTTTTTAGATTTTTGTGAATATTTTTGAGACAAATTTCTCTTGAAAATCTAAAAAAAACACTTGAAAATTTAAGAAAAAAATTTTGAAAATATAAAAAACACATGTGAAACACGTGGATGTATTAGTGGATTTGAAAAACATGTAAAATCCTGAAAAATACATGGATATATTTGTGAATATTTTTCATATGGTTGAACTTTGGTAGGAGAACCTCAACCCTCTGGTGGTGCTGAACATTTTTAAGAGGATTCCCCTGGAAGATGTCCCTTTGCTGTTAATGAACCCCGATGCTGGGAAACCTGCCGACCTCATCATCACTCGTCTGCTCGTCCCTCCCCTCTGCATCCGACCCTCCGTGGTCAGCGACCTTAAGTCTGGCACCAACGAGGACGACCTCACCATGAAGCTGACGGAGATCATCTTCCTCAATGACGTCATCAAGAAGGTTATTATTTACATTTGAGAACAGAAAATTGGGTTTTGAGTATCATAAAGCAGAGTTAATTAACTGTTTTCTGAACCAATGAGGTGTAAGAATTACTCTGCTATTCACTGTATACAATCTAAGGCCAAACTTATCACTACACCCTCATTTTGAAACATTTCAAAAACCTTTCACTAAAAGTGTGATTCATATAAACCCACAAATAAGAAGTTGGAATATGTTATAGTTTGGTTTATTCACTTTTATCTTCTGACATGTTTCGACTGCCAACTGTCAGTCTTCCTCAGAGGTGACTGACAGAAGACTGACAGTTGGCAGTCGAAACATGTCAGGAAATAAAATTGAATAAACCAAATCTTAACATAGTATAAAAAAAAAGACAAAATAAACTTGCTGGAATTAATAGGAAGTTGTATTAGTATTTACGTTATTGTACCAGTAGCTATGCTTATTGTTGTCTTATTAACAGGAATGTGTTTTTTTCCATGTAACACGCCCCAATAATAAGTACTTTTTAAAAATTGTGTCCAGCATAGAATGACTGGAGCAAAGACCCAGATGATCATGGAGGACTGGGACTTCCTCCAGCTGCAGTGTGCTCTGTACATCAACAGTGAACTCTCAGGAATCCCCCTCAACATGGCACCCAAAAAATGGACCAGAGGCTTTGTGCAAAGACTCAAAGGAAAACAAGGTAAAGACTGTAAATCAGAGGTCGGCAACTATTATGTCAGCATACAGAATAATGAGCGGTCTGAGCATTAATACAGGAAAGAACAAAGTTTATTTATGGTGTTTTTCTCTCATTCTGTGTATGTTTTGTTGTTGTGTTGCTCATTGTGAGGCATTTCGTGCATTTCTGTAGTCCTTTAGTGTATTTTTCCTTTAAAATATATGTTTTTGGAGTCATATTATGTATTTGTGTGTGTGCCATTTTGCATGTTAAGTATTTTTTGCATAATTCTGTTGTCGTTTTGCTTGTTTGTGAGTACTGTGGGTTTGCAGAGTCATTTTTCATGTTTTTTTTGTCTTGGTGTAATTTTGTTTAATTCAGTGTATTACTCTTGTCTTTTACTGTATTTTCCTGCAATGTTGTAATTCTTTGTATTTTCTATATGAATTCTTGCTCATCTTTTGTGTATTTTTCTGCCATTTTGTACATTTAGCTTGGGGGCCGCATAAAATTAGACCGAGGGTCGCTTATTTTTTAGGAGTTGCTAGTTTTGTTACTTCTCAGAATAACATAAAAAGCACATTTAGATGGATCACTGAGTGCGTTCTAACCCAGACCTTCATCTAAACAAGCCACATTACAGAACTCACTCACATGTACTGTCCCTTAGAGGAGAAAAAGACAAAATTGCCACATAATGTTGCATTTTTCATCAGCAAATTGAACCCAGAATTGTCTTTCTGGTCAGTTTTGGTCCATATCACCCAGCCCTATGTTGTAGATGTGTTTTAGTTTTAACTCTCCTGTGCACTTGATTGTCTCAGGTCGATTCAGAGGAAACCTGTCGGGAAAAAGGGTGGACTTCTCTGGCAGAACTGTAATCTCTCCAGACCCCAACTTGAGGATCGACGAGGTGGCTGTGCCTGTGCACGTGGCCAAAATCCTGACGTACCCCGAGAGGGTCCGTCCTACTCTACGTCTGCAACATCATAAACTAAACAGATGATTTGTGTTCTTTGCTAAAGTGAGATTTGCTTCCTCGTTGCAGGTAAACAAAGCCAATCTGGAGCTCATGAGGAAACTTGTGCGTAACGGTCCTGATGCTCATCCTGGAGCCAACTTCCTCCAGAGTCGTCACAACCAAATCAAAAGGTCAGACTCGAAATCCAATGTTCCACTTTCCGTATTAGCGTCGTAGCTAAAGATGAGGATTTTGTCGTCAGGTTTTTAAAATATGGAAACCGTGAAAAGATTGCTCAGGAGCTGAGGTTTGGAGATGTGGTGGAAAGGCACCTGATGGACGGAGACATCGTTCTCTTCAACCGACAGCCGTCGCTGCACAAACTCAGTATCATGGCCCACATTGTGAGTATAAACTCTGAAAAGCACAGGTGAATACTCTTCTGGATAGATGATCAGATAAAGACATAGTTCACACTGCAAGTCTTAATGCTCATTTCTGATTTAAAATGTGACCTGTATCAGACTCCACTGTGAATGGTTTGGTGCAGTTTGGTGCATGCGCATTGTCGCGTTTGTCTCAAAGTTTTTGTGAATGAATGATCAGGTGCAGAGGAGGACGAGGAGAAAGAAAAAGAAACACATGTATAGTTTTGGCTTTTTATGGTGCTGAGTTATGATATGAACCTTATTCAAGCTTTGACCAGAGCCTGACAAAGCAAAACCTACAGGTCTGACAGGCATTTGGTATTTATATCAGAGCCCAAACCTGATTTAATGTCAACTGTTAATGTCAACATAACAAGCGCACGTCACACACACACAGGAAAGCAGTGCACGTAACAGACAGTGGATCTATTGAATTAATCCATGTATCAAACATAAGGATAATCCATGTTCTTGTTCAGAAAAAGGATTGATTCAACAGTAGATGATTAGAAGCTGTCCCTCTCTGGTTCATGGTGATCAGAGGACAGAACACAGCCATGCTGGGCTCACAGCTCCTTCAGCTGTTAATAATGACGTCAACATGTCAAACACTCATCAAATCCTCCTTGTCCGTTCACATTGAAAAAGATCTGATCTGTATCTGATTCTGGGCCACATATGAAAGTGGTCTACATCTGATTTGAAAAACCTCGTCACAGATTTGAGCCACTTTAGTCTGCAGTGTGAACGCAGCCATAGTGTAGGCCTCATAGATCAATAAATCAAAGATCATTTGCTTGAAAAAAAAGATGTAAAAGGTTTAAATTGCTGTTTGAAACTTTCCAAAGTGAATTCCCAAGATATATTTGTTTTGGGAAATATGTTTTCTTGGACTTTTTTGTATCTGCCTCCAAAAAATCTACCTAATTGACTTCCCAACACAGTTCTGGTGTGTTCATGGTTGGAAAGTTGTGACAAAACAATGGCAGATGTGTATTTTGGGGTTTAAACCCAAAAATCCAAATCTGTCTGAAACTGAATATCTTGTGAAATGATGTGACGTCACAGAGAATACTGAAAAAAAACTAAATTACAATACAATACAATAAAAGTTGTAAAGTTTTAAAAAAAAAAAAAAAAAAGAATATTAATTACAACATTTCTAAAATCTATTTACATTTTTCAGAAATTCTGGTGACCCCACATGGGGTCCCTACCCCAAGGTTGAAAAACACTAATTTAGTGGCTTCTGAATAGATTTATTTCTAAATTTTGTATCCTATCAGTCATCTTTCACCAGGCTGACACTTTATTTGTTCATTTTACTTTCTTTCTCTCTCTAGTACCCATGCGTACGCCTAGGGGTGCACGTACCCCCATTTGAGAAACTCTTGTCTACAGAACTCCACATCCCACAATGCATTGCACAAAACTGTTCCGACAATTTTAAAAATAAAGTGTTTACAGTGGAGATCAAAACAAACTTTCTAGCTGCAATTTAAATTTGTACTTTTTTTCAATCAAATAATCTTTAATTTACTGATCAATGAGGTCGACACTTTGTCGTTCTCTGATTAAAAACTCTCGTCTCCTGCTCTCATCACTGATCAATGTCGTTGCTAATAATTTGAGGCATGTGTATACAGTATATATATATATATATATGTATTTTTACAACACTACAACAATGTGCAGTGAACCCACCGTAAGGGATTTGTGCAGTTCCGATCAAGTTTGCGTGATTAATATTGAATCTACTTTTTCATTTCACAGGCCAGAGTCAAACCTCACCGAACGTTTCGGTTCAACGAGTGTGTTTGCACGCCCTACAACGCTGACTTTGACGGTGATGAAATGAACCTCCACCTCCCTCAGACTGAGGAGGCCAAAGCCGAAGCCCTGGTCCTGATGGGCGTACGTATCATGAACGGGCACTGAACACGCTCCGTCTGTCAGTGATGACCTACCGTCGGCAGAAAGTGCAAATAGAAAAAGTATATTTTGAAATTGATTGATATATATTTTTTCCCTTTCAGACAAAAGCTAATCTCGTCACCCCAAGAAACGGAGAACCTTTGATTGCTGCTATTCAGGACTTTCTCACAGGTTTGTGTTGCAATGTTTTACAGCTAGATTTCTTTTTAGTTTGCCTGACTCTGTGACTTGTTCTAAGATTTATTCAAAAATGGGTTATTTACACATACTGACGCAGGATATTGACTTTTTTCTCTTATGTTTTTGCACACAGGTGCCTACCTCTTGACATTGAAGGACACTTTTTTTGACAGAGCAAAAGCCTGCCAGATAGTTGCATCAATTCTGGTGGGCAAAGATGAAAAAGTCAAGGTCACTCTGCCTCGACCTTCCATATTAAAGGTAAGTAATTCACCCAATGCCATGAGTTCTTCAATTTGCATCTATTTGCATCCAATGTTCTACTGTGCCTCTGTTAGCCCATCGCTCTATGGACAGGCAAACAGATCTTCAGCGTTATTCTGAAGCCAGGTGATGATTGTCCAGTCAAGGCCAACCTTCGGACCAAGGGCAAACAATACTGTGGCAAGGGAGAGGATCTCTGTTTCAATGATTCCTGTGAGTTTATTCATTAGAAATGTTTTCCCAGAACAAAACCAGAAAATATTTCATCTATTTCGAGGCCAAGGAGGCACTTACGGGAAAACACGACCTAGAAAATGTCTACTTTATTGTTTATTTAGGTAAATTAATTGAAAGGGATTCAATATTTTCTTCAACAAAAATCTTTTTCTTGATACTCAAAAGCTTATTTTTTATGCTTTTTCAGTGTTTTGATATGATTTGCTCTTTTGTAAAAAGCAGCACAAAGTGACCCTGCTGTGCTAATTATCTCAGTGGTATTCTTCTCCAGCACTAAATTGGATAATAGTTTGTTTCCCTGTGATCTTCTTGTTTTATTCCCAGTTGTTGTGATTCACAACAGTGAGCTGATGTGTGGCAGCATGGACAAGAGCACCTTGGGATCTGGATCCAAGAACAACATTTTCTACATCCTGCTCAGGGACTGGGGACAGCTCGAGGCTGCCAACGCCATGTCCCGCCTGGCAAGACTCGCACCAGTCTTTCTATGTAAGAGGCTTCCAGGGCATTATTACCCTATTGCTCAGATTGGGACCAAGTTGGCGCAGCGATGCTTAGTTTGGCATATCCGTTAAGGGATGAAACTGGTGTGTTTGTGTTTTATTAGCTAACAGGGGATTCTCTATTGGAATTGGTGACGTGACCCCCGGCCAGGGTCTACTGAAGGCCAAACATGACCTCCTGGATGACGGTTACAAAAAGTGCGATGAATACATTGAAGCTCTTCAGACGGGCAAATTGCAGCAGCAACCAGGTTGCACAGCAGAAGAGACTCTGGAGGTACACTCAGTCCTGCTCATATACTCATACACATCAGTCACGCTTCATTTAAAACCATAGGAAATTCATTAATTTCATATTTTTCTATTGTTTTATTGAGTTGATTGTTTTTGTTTAGATTATGAAGCACACTGTTTATATTGGGCGGTGATTATGGGTTACAAAGCAGAGGATGCACACAGGCAACATCGAGGCAGCTAATGTAAAGTGGCTGTAGGGGTCCTCAGGTGAAGTTAAAAACAACCCATTTGACAACATTTGATAATTTCTCCTACATTGTTCTTTATGTATTATTCATTTTATAATGTATATAAAATGAATAATACATAAAGAACAATGTAGGAGAAATTATCAAATGAGATGAAACATTGAATTATAGAAAATATGCAGATTGGTAGAGATGTGTTTGGAGTTTTGATTTGAAAAGGGGTAAAGGTGTTGATGCTTCTGATGTCGGGCGAGAGCGACTGCTACTGATGATTTCATTACTTTGTTTTTGCTAAACATCAAGTTGCATGTATGATAAATTGCTGATCAGCTGTTTGAATGAGTGTATTAAAGGCCCTGGCTAAAAAGAGACTGTTATTTTAGAAGTTGTTTGTGGTTATTCTGAGTTTTTTTTTTCTTCTGTGTGTCAACAGGCTTTGATCTTAAAAGAGCTGTCAGTCATCAGAGACAGAGCTGGAAGTGCCTGTCTCAGGGAACTGGACAAGAGCAACAGTCCTCTCATCATGGCTCTCTGTGGCTCCAAAGGTAATCACCTCAGGAAGGGGGCAGGACTTGTCCATCAGTCAGTTTTCCCTCTTGGAGGAGAAGGAAAGCTGTGACAAACAGTGACTTTGATTGGATTCTTTTCCCCTGTCATTTAGCAATAGTTGGAGCTTGTTGTCAAGGGAACACAAAGTGGTTCATGACTGGTGTCAAGCCTGTTGATGACAACTTGATTGTGCGGATCTATGATAGAAATTACGTCTGGAGTAGTTGTAGAATCACTCCCAACATCTAGGAATAGTTCCTTTATTTGCTTGTAGCGATAAAGTCCAGACTAAATCAAAATGTTCCCACAAGATTTTTACTGCGTTCACTGCTCAAAAGTTTCCACATATTCGCTTCACATCCGCGTCTGAAGCAAATATAAAAGCAACCAGACTCCTTTTCTTTTCACCATCAACTATGGAGGACATCAGTAAAGTATATGCTCTTTATTTTCCGTGGAAGCTGAAGTGGCGTCAAAACGCTCTACGCTGGATTCACCAGGTTAACCAGCGACACATCCAACTGGCCGTGTCGTAGAACTTCGGGTGGTCGGATGGCCTGACGTCATTGTCAACAAGGCCTCTGATTGGCTTTCGCGCCTGCACGTCACATGAAACATTCGCTGGAGTGCAATATTCTCAACTCAAGCGAATGACGAATGTCACGGAAAACGCTCTTCCCGCGCTGATCAAACCGCACCGACCAACAGGAGATTGTTATATTGTTTATAATCTATAATAATGTGAACGCAGCGTTAGACTTTTATAGAAAATGCTTTGATTGTAAACGAGTATGGATGTATTATTTGTCTATGTTTCATGCTTCCAGGATCCTTCATTAACATCTCTCAGATGATTGCCTGTGTGGGTCAGCAGGCCATAAGTGGCTCTAGAGTCCCTGATGGTTTTGAGAATCGTTCTCTACCTCACTTTGAAAAACACTCCAAAGTAAGAACTTTATTATTAAAGCACTTCTTTATTTCATCTCACATGTTATACAACGCGTTGCACAAAGCTTTTCAACCCATTTTAACTTTTTTCTACTTTTTTAACCCATTTCAATTTTTTTCAACCTTATTGCTAATGTTCCGTTAATGCTAGACTAATACTAATGCTAAGCTAATGTCATTGTTAGGTTAACGCTAACACTGGGCTAATGCTAATTCTAGCTAATACTAATGATAGGCTAATGTTATGCTAATGCAGTGCATCATGGGCCAGCATCTCCATCCACACTTGCTAAAATTCTAGTTAAATTTGTTTCTCTGCATGTGGTTTCCTGTGAGAGAGGAAAAAAAAACATTCTTAAATTCTGTTCTAGCTCTCATCTTCTGTCTTTTTCATCACAACGTTGTTAATTAAAATTCTACTCAAGGAACAGGTTTAGGCTGAAAACACAGATGCTGCAAAACATCCAGCACCTGCACTCTTGGTGTCTTCAGTGATGTGCTCGACAGTTCAATCATATTTGTTTACAGCTGCCTGCAGCCAAAGGCTTTGTGGCTGACAGCTTCTATTCTGGTCTGACACCCACGGAGTTCTTTTTCCACACCATGGCTGGTCGAGAGGGTCTGGTGGACACTGCTGTGAAAACTGCAGAGACTGGATATATGCAGGTAAGGCTTATATTAGCCCCCCAGGTCGCATGCCAGATGGAAATGATCAAAAAACGCCTTCAAAGTTTGTGCTGCTTTTTACATGTTTATTTTAAACACCATGTATATGAGTAATGTTAATATTTCCTCACCAAATGACAGCTTTTTTTTTTTTTTTTAAATTTATTTCAGGTAATTGTGTCAACTTTTTCTTAACTGTTCTTTAATGAATATGATACTGACGTTTACCAGTAATTCAAAAACATACTCATCTGTCGTTATCTGTTTCTTATTGGTGTTGATTTTTCTTCATGTTTGTTCGGTTATTATTTACATCTCCATTAGCTATACCGCAAAAAGCAGTAGCTTTTCTTCCTGGTTCTACATCTCAGACTATATATTCATGACAGTTCCATTATAAATAACAACATTAACCGAATTACACATTATAGAAATACAAAAAATTCAAGTAAACTAATAATTGATAGTAAAAAAAAAAAGCTAAATATTTAGGTACAAAATTATGCCATACATTACATATTAAAATCCAGCACACACAGTACATAATTTAATTAAATAATAATAATTATTATTATTGAGTAACTATGAATAGTGTAACTTTTTCAGAAAAAAGTATTGTTTACATGCTTGAAATCAAAAATAGTGGCAGGGAGTTCTATGTTTGTCATTTTTAATTTTTTATGTTTTTCTTTCTGTAGTTAAAGTTTAACTGTTATACTGGGAGCCCTATTAATATTATTGTTGTTTCACTGGATTTTAAACTGTGCCGAATAAAATAAAGATAAATATAGTAGAATTTAATTTCTGAATAAAAAGTATGAATACAGTATATAGATACTGTCTCACCAGTCCACAGTTATTTTCAATGTATTGAATGCAATCGGTATTTTCCTACAGAGACGTTTGGTGAAGTCTTTGGAGGATCTGTGCTCACAGTACGATTTGACAGTCCGCAGCTCCACTGGTGACATCATACAGTTCATTTATGGGGGGGATGGTCTGGATCCCGCCGCTATGGAGGGAAAAGACGAGCCTCTGGAGTTCAAGCGAGTGCTGGACCATATCAGGGTGAGTGAAGTGCAGATGCCTCTGAAGCTTTGCAAAGGAAGTCATTGAATAATTTAGTATCGTTTACTTTTAGAACGATTTTTGACAGAACAAGAACATGAACTACGGCCGGGCCCGCGGAACGTCTCCGTGCCCAATAGCACTTACCACGTTCCCGAGAATTCAGTCTGACTCGGTTCCATCCAGTAAAAAAAATGGGGGCCCCCCTCCCCGGGCCCCAAATTGAAAAGTGGGCTTTGAGCATTGATGCGTACACATCCATAGATTATAGCTACCAAATTTCAGCCCGATCTGTTCACGAATAACAGAGGAGTAGTGATTTTAACTAGTGTACACAACAATAAGAAGAACAACAACAAAGTGAGGGCGTTTTGTCTCTAATAGCCCAGAATAAAAATGTTGTTTTTTATTCCAACTCTTAAAAGCCAGAAAGTGTTTCCAAGTTGAGTGTGAAAAGCTAATAATGGAAATCATTAAAAAAGCTAGAGTTACTCAGTCAAGTCCATTTATAAAACTTTAAAAAGAAAATGGGCAACACATTATATTTAAATTCATTATCATATCAATATTTATGACTCTACACTCTACGTATATAAATAGGATTAGATTTAAATCTAATGCTAATATTTCAAGTTCACCAATACTGTACTTGGTATGCAGAGTACACATATATTCACTGGCACTTTCAGATGTTCTTTTTTTTTTTTTACACACCAGTTTTGGTGCAACAAATGGATGTTTTTCTTTAAAGCACTGCACATGTAGTTCTCTTTCAGCAGGAAAGAGTAAAGAATTAATGGATGGACCGAGCTGTATTTGTGATTTCCATCATCATTAGGAAATAACAATATATACTAATGACTCTCTCGGATCATTCATTCCAGCTACAATCAGGATCTGTTTTAGAAGCTCTTAGCACGTCAAGATGAGCAAATCCAGTGTTTCTCATTCTCTCTAATTCAGGCGGTGTATGCGTGTCCAGAGGAGCCGACCCTCAGTCAGAATGAGCTGGTCCTTACTGCGGAAGCCATCATGAAAAGAGTGGATTTCTTATGCTGCAGAGACAGCTTTTTAGAGGTAATTTAATTTCTTTACAGACATTTGCCAATTTGTTCAAATCTAATGTGATTTACATCAGAATCTGCTACTACTTTCTTTCTGGCCGCCTTCTACTTTTAAACATGTTCATAAATGATTCCTTACCCCTTTTGCACCGAAAGAATATCTGTAATATTACGTGAATATCTGTAAAAGTCACGTTTTTCTATTAGCTCTGTCTGCTAGCGTAGCATCTCTTCTTCACTGCACAGAATATCTGCATCCCAACCGACCACTGGGTTACCAGCGCCCTCTGCTGGTCCAAACAAATATCTGACAAATACAGTGCAGACTGTTTTTTTTAAAGTCCAATTGTTAAAGCACAAAATACATTTTCAGTTGCACTTTAAAAAAAAAAAAATGAATAGGCTTCTTCTTCATTTGTATCATTCCTTTATTTATTTAATTCAAGATTTATTTTTAGTTAAATTGGATTGTTTTGAATAGTTTATCAAGGGATTCTTTTGACAATGAAAAATAAAAGGAAAATAGTACAGTATTTTTCAGAGTACAGAAATATTTTTCAATCATCATTTGTCTACAGTTCCATTTTGTAAAATAAATCGTGAGAGAATCGTATCGTGAACCCAGTATCTTGAGTCGAATCGTATCAGGAGTTGAGTAAATCGTTACATCCCTAATGCATAATAATTCCGAAAAACACAAAATGACAGAAAAGCACGCAAAATTACTTAAAAAATACACAGAAATAATATAAACACATAAAATAACGCAAAAACATTAACGAAAATAAAAATAATTTACAAAATAATAACAAAAACATGTAAAATAACAAAGAAGAGATAAATCAAAATAAACAAAATAACAAAACACAATATGCGCCCAGAAACAAACAAAATTACAACAGACATAAAATTACAACAATGCAAATCATAACAAAAATGACAAAAAAAACACACACACTACTACAAAAATAGACAAAAGCCATTTTTCTTTCCTGGAATTTCTGCTCCGATTGGTCATTAATCTCAATGCTGACGAGAATGTTAACGCTATGATAAATATTTCCCATGTTTGGTTGGATGGCAGCGTGTAAACGCCGCACACAAAGATCCACGCTGGGGTTAGAAAAAAACACAATTTCCCTGAAGTCAACCACGTGGATCCTTTTGTCACTAAGCAACTCAAACTACGACTGTTGAAAAGAAAAGAAATCTATTGATCATGTTGTAAGGGTTCAACTCTGATTAGAATAAAAAAAACATATTCATGCTATTATTTGATTAAACAATCATGTATTCATAAAATAAAAATAACATCCTTCGACTTTTAAAATAATGTAATAATGCTTTTAATGATAAGTGCCTCCAACCGTGCACTTTATTACGATCTAAAGTTATTGAGGGAGGGGCTGTTGGTGCGTTAGTTTGAATGAACTTGAACCTGTTGTTGTTTTTGTGAAGGAATTGACTGAGACTGGCTCAGAGAAGTACCTGGAGGTACAGTGATCAAGCATGCACAAATCAAAAGGTTTTTTAATAAAACAACTGTGTTGTTGTTGCCTGGTGTGTGACGTGAAGTGCTACTCACCGCTTTTAAAAAGAACATTGAACGTGGAGCTTTGTTCTACAATGTCTAACTGCACGACACTGCAACACATGCTTAACGCTCGGTTGGACATTTTGGAGAAATTTTTTCTGTTGTTGGGAGTGAAATAGCTTCTCTTCCCCCCCCGCAGGAGATTAAAAAGTTCATCCGTAGCGTGTCCGACAGAATCAAGAAAACCAGAGATAAATACGGGATCAACGACAACGGCACGAGTGAGGTAGGCACGGAAAGATTAAAGTTATGAATCACTAATCAACGTAACTGTAACTGTATTTTATTGTTATTGCAGCCGAAAGTTCTGTATCAGCTGGATCGCATCACCCCCACTCAGCTGGAAAAGTTTCTTGAGATTTGCAGAGACAAATATATGAGGTACAAAGCTCCTATTATTCAGTTATTTATTTATGCTCTCACACTTCAAAGGTCTGTCACAGAATAAATGGTAGTTTGACCTTGAGACGTAGAATGGGAACTGTTCAGCAGCAGAAATAGTAAATAAAGTCATTAGAAACAATGACACCAAATGACTCAAAGCTGTCGCTGAATAATGGTTGAAAAAGTTTCTGATGTGATATGTAGCAGAGCTCACATTTTAAACGTAAATATTGCCGTCGATCTGGTTAATTTAATTGTGGCAATTAACGATTAAAATGTGATGAATTGTGCAGCCCTAGCTGATACTCACTCCTCTTGGTGCTGACTGATACTGACTGAGTTCATAGTTATTTACACCTGTGGACAGTTAGGTTGGTTCCCTTTCATTAAAGAAAGAAAAACACACAATGTTCACTGTAATAACTTGAAACTGACAAAAGTAAATAAAGATTTACTGAAAATTACCTAATGAAGACGAGCCATTGCTTTTGAAAATAAATAATAATAATGATGGAAACCCTTAACTTAATAGTTCGTTGCACAACCGTTTGAGGCAGTCGCTGCAGTTGATCGATTTCTCTAACTCTCAATGAGACGTTTGCACCTGTCGACAGGTATTTTGTTCCACATTTGGGAAGTAGCAACTCCTAAAACATGTAAAGAAAGACTATAAAATAAAAACATATCTTTATTTGGGTGATATTGTAATTTTCTATTCTACCAAAATAGAAATCTCATCGTATCTTGGATCTCGATATATTACCCAGGCCTGGTTTCAAGTTATTTCAGTGACCATTGTGTGTTTTTCTCTCTTTAACTGAAGAGTATAAACTATTTAGTCCTCGTGTGTATGATGTGTTTATTATTATTTATTATTCACAGAGCTCAGATGGAGCCCGGCTCAGCGGTGGGCGCTCTGTGCGCACAAAGCATCGGAGAGCCCGGTACGCAGATGACGCTGAAAACCTTTCATTTCGCTGGTGTCGCCTCCATGAACATCACTCTGGGAGTTCCTCGCATCAAAGAGATTATCAATGCCTCCAAGAACATCAGGTGAGGGGTCACTAGCTCTTTTCTTCTCTTTTATACACAAATCCCACAAAGATAACAGCTTCTCTATCATGGTGGAAGTGTTTGTGTGTATCTTATAGCAATCTTCCTGAGATAATGGCTTAGTGGTACTTGAAAACTCCCCAGTGAGCTGCATTCAGTCTCACAACAGTAATAATGTTGACAATATAACAATAGAATAAGTTGTGAATTCCACTTCTTGTTGCGCAGCACCCCTATCATCACGTCTCATTTGGATGTCGAGGATGACGCTGATTTTGCCAGGCTGGTGAAAGGAAGGATTGAAAAGACTCTTCTTGGAGAAGTAGCCTCGCTTTTCTCACCATGTTTTCACATGAAAGAATTTCTTTGATTAACATTTGTACTTATAGGCTGTGTTTGCTCCCTTTTCTTTCTAGATTTCTGAGTACATTGAGGAGGTTTTTCTTCCAGATGACTGTTTTATCCTCGTGAAATTGTCACTGGAGAGAATTAGACTGCTGCGTCTGGAGGCAAGTTTGCTTCCTCTGATTTACTATAATTCCTTTGTCACATGTCCCTGAATTTTAGCCTCATTTGTTCAGAGAAAATCCTGTGGAATACATTTGTTCTGTATCTTGTCACTTATACTCCAGGTAAACGCAGAAACCGTACGCTACTCAATCTGCATGTCCAAGCTTCGAGTTAAACCAGGTGACATCGCGGTGCACGGCGAGGCGGTCGTGTGTGTGTCCCCACGAGAAAACAACAAAAGCTCCATGTACTATGTGCTGCAGTCGTTAAAAGAGGACCTCCCTAAGGTAACGGAGGCATTTTAGCAAGATTATTTTTCTTTTCTTTTTGAATAGTTTAAGGTTTTATTTATTCAGACAACTGTTACTCATGATCTCCCATTATTTAGCTATCTGGTTCACTGTATTTTGTATCTGCTCCCCCCCCCCCGTCAATTACACAGATGTAACTTCCTCTTCCTCCTGACATGCAGAGATGACCCGTTTAGCCCTGTTAGTTGATAGTTTTATCTCACGATCGCAAAATTATCAATAATCTACTCAGGTCCACACGTGTTCTATGTTAGTATGTGGTGCTGTGAGCTGCTGGATTCTTCACAATATCACTTCATAGCGCCATAATCTCCCTCGTTCCTGCTTTTTCCTCCTTAGCTAATGGTAGCATCAGTGGATAATTTATCATCGAAAGGTGCACTGTTGCTACCTTCAGGGCACAGTTGGTCACTACATCAACAGAGAAGCCTTTTATTCACCGTAAAACTCCCTCACAGTGTATCCTAGCAACTTGTATGATAAAACACAATTGACGTAATATTACCTCAATGGCACGAGTGAGTTAACATACTATTCTTTAAAGTGATTTGTGTCTATGAGATGTTTTTAATTTTTGACTCACTGACTCATAAAGTCTCATTCATTATCACCTTCAGTTTGAGATGAAACAGTGCATTACCGTAGACGATGATACGTGCTAGTGTTTTGCAGCACGAATTAGTTAACGAATTGCAGTTAGAATTAGTTAAAAGCATTCATTCTAGGAACACTAAATGTAACAGAAAAATACTTATTCAATAAAATCAATTCAAAGGTTATTTATGTAGCACTGCTCATACAATAGAGAGTTAAATCATTTTAAAAATGGAATAAATCACTTCAACAACACAAAAACATTTAGCTTTAGGCACCAGATGTTGATGCAGCATCTGTTGCACAGATCATGACAACAAATTAGGAGCAACACATAACTTCCTGTGTCTTTCTCTCTGTCTCATCTCCAAACCTTTGTGACAGGTGGTGGTTCAAGGGATTCCAGAGGTGACTCGAGCTGTCATACACATTGATGAACAAAGTGGAAAGAACAAATACAAACTTCTAGTGGAGGGCGACAACCTGAGAGCTGTCATGGCAACGCATGGAGTGAATGGGAGCAGGACCACTTCCAACAATACGTATGAGGTATGTACGAGTCTATAGATAGACACACATTGTACCTGTATACAACATAAGTAACCATGGTCTTTGTCCTGTTTAATGACATGTTTACGTGATAGAATAAGAAACCCATCACTCAGTGACTCACGTTGAACAGTAAACATGAATGTTTTTTTTTTTTCCTTGATTCTGATTCTTTTTATCAGCTTGTTACAGTCGATGCTCAGCGAGTGATTTTCAATGATGACCTGAATGTTTTTTTTTTTCTTTTGATTTCCTGAGTTATAAGATAAAATACAGGAAAATAACATCCCTCATTCTCAATCTGTGTACCCTTCGTTCTTTGGTTATTCCGTTTTAAAACCAAATCAAAATAATAAACGATTTAAAACCAAACCAGAAATACAGAAAAATCAAAAACCAGATAAACAGCGTCTTTCTGTTTTTTTTTTTTTTTTTTTTCTTTTTTTAAAGAAGGTTGTTCTATTTTTGAGATATTTTTATATTTACGGGGAAATTAGAGTGATAACAGAAGTCCACTACACCTGGTTTCCCTCCCCAGGTCCTGGACTAGGTCTCCTCACACAATAGTTTTCTGGTCCTGCTCCTGTTTTCATTCAGTCTGTGGATGTTTTAGCTGTAGTTGTGTTATGGTCCAAACAGTATCTAGATAAACTGATGACTGACTGTCGACTGTGAGGTTGATGTGAAGAACAATAGATGTTTGAACTTCCACGATTTGACACTTTTGCAAAAACAATTACAGCTTTTTTATATTTTTTGCATGTTATAAAACCACTAGCCACTAACAGCAGCCGTCAACACACACGGAAGTTGATCACAAGACACAAGGAGCACCAGTTGATTGAATACACCACCTCTGGTTCCTTTAATCATATATCATGTGCATGTTTTACATAACTTTTTTTTTTTTTTTGATTTATTAATGTATTAATAATGTTTCAATTAACCAGTTCATCAGTAATGTGACTTATTGCTCCTTTTCTTGGTCCAGTAGTAAAAGTCCGTCTGTGTAGTGAGATTAAAACATCTCATCACAGTAAATATCCAAACATCACAAACAGAACAGGTTTTAATTTTAAAACAGAAAAACACTGCTTGTCTGGTTTTGATTTTTCTGTATTTGTGTTTGGATTTTTAAGTCAGTAAAACACAAATAACCAAACAGTTTATTAGTTATTTTGATTTGGTTTTAAAACGTAATAACTAAAGAACGAAGGGTACATGGATTATTGTCATCTTCTCCAGCTAATTATTTACACTGACCTCCTTAGCTGTTACAGAAATGAACTTGGTATTGTTTCTTAGTCCTTTCCTTTCAAACGAGCTGTTCCTCTCGCTGCTTCTCTCGCTGCTTCAGGTTGAGAAGACTTTAGGGATCGAAGCTGCTCGATCCACCATCATCAATGAGATTCAGTACACCATGGTGAACCACGGCATGAGCATCGACCGGCGACACGTCATGCTTCTAGCAGACCTCATGTCCTATAAGGTAAAACAGGGTTGGGGTTCAATTACATTTCTAATCACATAATTGATAATTAATTATAATAGTAATTTAAAAAATCTGTTGCTGTCATAATCGTAGTTAAATTGTAATTGACTTTGTAATTGCAATTTCCATAAAAATTCTCTAAAGATTGTCAATTATAATTTAACACAAAACTGGAAAACTGTTACACTTATGTAGTTAATAATTAAAATAAATACATATATATTTTCATTGATTAGGAAGCCTAACAAGGTAACCAGGATATGCATTAAATAATAGATTTTTTTTTTTAGTGTATTTTACAGCTGATATGTCATTAGAGATGCTTTTATTATGTTATTTATTTCAGACTCAGTAATTGTGATGAATTGTAATTGAACTTTAGTAATTTAGAACGTAAATGTAATTGACTTTGAGGATTAAAATGTAATTGTAATTGGGAAAAATGCAGGTCACTGTAATTGTAATTTAATTTGAACACGTAACTGTAACTGAAAAATGTAATTGACCCCAACCCTGAGGTAAAACTCAGCTTTTCACTCAAGTTTATCACTTTAACACATCTCGATAATGTTTGTACAAAAGAACAAAGTTGATGCTTTCATGAAAGTTTTATTGATTCTTGTTTTTATTTTTTTTCACGATTTAAAAACAATCATACAGTCATAATTTGGCTTTTTCTGTAACAGTTGTAACACAGAAATATAAATCACATAAGTGTGTAATCTGCTCTTAAAGGGGGAGATTCTGGGAATTACCAGGTTTGGTTTGGCCAAAATGAAGGAAAGTGTCCTGATGCTGGCGTCCTTTGAGAAAACAGCCGATCATCTCTTTGATGCTGCGTATTTTGGACAAAAAGATTCAGTCTGTGGTAAAATCCTGCTTTGTTTCTTCACTCTAATTTACTCCCTGCTTTCCTTTGATGTTCACACTTCTTTTGTTCCTGTCTCAGGTGTGTCTGAATGCATTATTATGGGCATTCCAATGAATATCGGAACCGGTCTGTTCAAACTCCTCCACAAGGCGGATAAGCACCCGTCCCCAACACTAAGGCCTGTCCTGTTCGACAGCGCAGAATTTCATCTACCGCTGGTCACATAGCAACGCTCGCCAAAGTCAAGGCTTATTTAATTGTTTGGAAAAGAAAACCTCAAAGAAAGATTGTCCTTTTTCTTGGCATGAAGACATTGTTGTTTCTTTACATGGGATGTGAGATAAAAGTGTTTTCAGTTTAAAGTTCATCTGTCATAATATCTTTGACCACATGAGTAAAGGATAATAAAAGAAAAGTCTGGATTTGTTGAACCTGGTTTTCCATCACAATATAAAGTGTAGCTCTCATTTATCTCATTTCTTTGTTATATTTAGTTTTTTTTTTTTTTTTTTTTAACGCTGGGATTTTTTCTATAGATTTTCATTACCTTGTTAAATCGTGTATAAACTTGAATAAAGGAAACTTTATTGTAAATAATATGGAATCCAACTATTTTTCCATCTGTCGAGCTGATCAGTTTTTTTTATTACAGTGTATTTCAGGGACAGGATACGTTGCATCTGGTTGCACTAGATTGAAAGGGAATACATGAAAATAATATTCTGTCTGAATTCAATACTGAGGATCAACTCAACACATTGTCAAAGAGCCAAATAAAAGCCTTATTCCTGCATTTAAGCTGTCAAATCTTTAGAATAGTTTCACTCAATGCAACGATCGTTTCTATAATCATTTTTTTTTTTACACAAAACAGACGTTGCAAAACATTACAAAACAAACATACACAACATAGCGCACATCAAAATAAGCTTCTTTGTGAGAGTTTTTCTTCTTCCATTGGCTTTTCTATGGATTCCAAGAAACTTTCAGAATAAACTATGAACTTTAAAAACTTTCACATGGAGGATGGCAACATCTGCTTTATACGATATGTGTGTATTTCAGCTAAAAGACACAAACGTCATAAGTTCTATCCTAAAGTGACTAGATATTCATGCTGATGTGCAGGAATGCATTAAAGGAGAACTATTAATAATCATAAATTATGTTCCACAATGTCAACTTTCTCACAGTGCCACAGTACCTTGTTAAAATTCAATCCTGGCTGCTCATTAAAATCATCTCAGAGCTGTAGGTTTGATCTCAGACAAGCTGAAAGACGCCATAACTGTGTCGTAGAACGTTACCGAGTCTTTAATAGAAAGTTACGACTTCCTGCCTGTGTTTCCCAGTCACATTGATGCACATCATCCAGTGAACACACTCGTGCTGCTCCTGGCCCTACAGGGACACATGGCCTTGCTCGGTTTGTTGAGGCTGTGAACCACAAATGTGAGTCCTGAAATCACATGTGACACACTTAGATCTAATGTCAAAGATTAGATAAGACTCCAGTTGAAGCTTCTCATTTGATTTGAGAGGAGCTGCTTGCAGGCAGCACCGTCTGGATCGTAACGATTTTCTCTTCCATGGCGTCCATGGTGCTGTCTCCCTGAGATGAGCTTGAAGGTCCTTGTTCTCTTGAAGGCTGTGCCGAGTCATTGCCCTGGCCCTGCTTCAACAGATCTTCTCTGCTCTGGGGTATAATGAACTGCACGGACAGTCTGGGTGCCACGAGGACACCCACTTGGTGGTTGGGTCTTTGGAGGCATTGGGAGAAGGTGGAAACGCAGCTCTTCTTGAAGTTCTCATTCATGAAGGCGTAGACGATGGGGTTGTTGAAGCTGTTGAAGAAGCCGATGGCTTGCACGATGGCCATGATCATGTTGAGTGTGACGCTGTCGTATTTCTTCTCCAGGTCATCTGAAAAATGACAGAATGCCCAAAAACTTGTGTTTAAGCTTCTTAAAAGGTTCATATTTCTGCGTTTTTCATGTTCTTATCCAAACTCACAGTATTCGAAGAGCATGTGGACTGTATGGAACGGTGCCCAGCAAATGGTGAACAGCAGGACGATGGTGATCATCATCTTTACTGCTCTTTTCTTTTTACTGCAGAGGAATAAAACAGACAGTTTTAGTCTTAATTTATTCATTAGAATAGTATTCTGATCCATAAAGTGAATTGAATTACATTCCATTAAAATTAACAGTAACAATTCACTGGATTCTTTTATACATAAGGCTGACATTACGCTTCATTAGCATAAATAAGGTATAATGAAGGCTGTCATTAAGATTTTGTTTGTTAAATTATGACACCTTTGGAGCTATGTTGGCATTTTTTGGGTTACCTGCAGATATTTAGTGGGGGTAGGTAGGGTTGGGTACCTTATTCATGCTAATGACAGCGTAATGTCAAACTTTATGTATAAAACCAAATAAACTGTTACCAAATGAACTTTCCCACATCTAAAATAAAATTAAGTTATTTTTAATTAGATGTAGTTTCTGAGAGAAATGTGTTAATTTAGTCAATAAATGTCAAACCATTAGGTCATTTTCAATTTAAAATAAACAATTAAGTAAGTTTTCTTCTTTACTGAACCATTTCATGTGTAATAAAATTCTACTATTTGTTTGCTCAATGCAAACACAAATACAAAACCTACCTGGAGATCTTATTGATCTCTCTGTGATTCATGGTGTTGAGAACCGAAGCTTCTCCCACTCGTTTGCGGACCCACAGCTCGATGGCGATGCGTGTGTAGAGGAACATCATGGCCGTCAAAGGCAACAGGAAGAGAGCCACCATGATGAAGGTGGTGTACACCTGCCTGTGAGTGTGGGACCTCCAGTTCTCTAAACACGACACGTGGGAACGGTCGTACAGGAAGTCGTACTTCACCTGAGGAACAAAAGAAGAAAGTTGATAAAAGACACACACAAGAAACCTCTGCATTTATAATGATATTCTTATCCTGGAATACATTTAAATTAAGATGAGGGTAAATAAGGAAAGACGAAACAAAAATCATACACAAGTCGCAAACCAAAGCAGATACAGTAGCATTAATGCTCAAGGTTAGAAGTCGTGTTGGATTGCGTTTGTCTTTACAACACAATGAAGGAGATGCTCTCACCTCTACCTGTTGAACAAACAGCATTGGTGAACCCACGATGACAGAGGTGATCCATACGAGACCTGTGAGATGTACAAACCAATGTGTTTCATGGTAATAATCACAGTCTGGATAATTTAAAGAAAAAGCTTCTCAAATGATTTCTATGGACAGAGGAAGGATTCCCAGAGGTGTAAAAAACTGATATATATATATATATATATATATATAAGTACAAGTAAAAAGTAGCTCAATTAAATAGTACTCAAAGTATAAGTTACTAGTTACATCCCCCCATGTTTATAGTTGGTAATAAATCTTGGTACGGGTCCCTTACATACAGTAAACATCTCATGTAGAAACTTAAAAAGGAAGAAATGAAATCTGATTGGTCGTCTATGATGTGATGCATTTGATTGTTGTCTGGTCATTTCATTTTTTATAGTTTCATGTGTTACTTTCACCTGTGGTGCTTCCTAAAGCATGTTTTTCATGTTTCTCACTACCTAGCATTCTGAACGCTCTTGTCGATGAGTACTGGCGCCTCATTTTGAGCGGAAAGACGATGCCCTGGTAGCGCTCGATAGCGATGCAGGTCATGGTGAGGATGCCTGTTACTATAGCTGTCGTCTGGACGAAGGGGACAGTCTTGCAAACCAGAACACCTACAAAGAGAAAATACATTAGCATAAAAAAAAAGAGTAAATTACACATATCCATAAAAATTATAACAGTATTACCGTCATAGTGTGGTCTCATTTTACATACTACATACGATGAGTAATAAGTTACATGTAATCTGAGACAGTGAAGTACACTGTGCTACTTAGTGGATTCATTCACGGCACAATTTAATTGGATAAAATGCTTTTCTCAAGATCTAATATTGCTATGATACACTGTCAATTATGATCTAGATCCATGTTGTTCAGAGTTGTGTAAACCCTAATTAGGCACAGGCAGGTGGTTGTGTCCTTTCATTACGTCTCCTGGAGGTTTGTTCTTGGTAAAAATGACTTTTCCTTTTCATTTGTTCTCACAATCCTGTAAAAAGGTTTTGTTTGGTTAACTTTTAGTTAATAAAACACAAAATAAGTATATTTCTGTTCTATAACTTTCTTCCATTGAGCTGTTTGAGTTTCTCAAAGTATTCACTCAGCAGTTCTTGTTTTTATGAAAAGTCAGATCTAATTAACCTCCTCTGCCTTTGTCTATATTCAGAACTGCTGCATAATCAGGTTAAGCTTAGCTTAAGCCTCTTCTTTTCATTTAATCTCAGAGTCCATCTTTAAACTCTGAAAATGCAATTTTAGTGGAAGGTGTTATAGTATTTAGATGTCTAAGTACTGACCTTTATTATCATTATTATTATTATTATTATTATTCATAAACTCAGTCCATATTTTTTTAAATTAAATACACAAAACTTGGGAAATGAAGGATATGGGGCGCCAACTGTAACGTTACACACACTGTAAACCTAAACATTCAAAGTAATTAAATAGATTAAGTAGTTTATACTCAAAGTTATAGAAAAAGTTCTACTAACCTAATTATGTCAAGTTGGTGGAACATTTTTTTTTTTTTTTTTGAGTAACTTTACCTAATTCTTTTTGAGTGAATGGAGCTATATTTGTTTATAAGGAAGCATAACTTAAAAACACAACTTATAAGAATGTAGTAATTACCTGCTAAGATTGATAGTCCTGTTATTTCTGTTGTTTCAAATGGGGATTATTTAAAAAATCATGTAGCACTTTAATTTAACTTTTATCAAAAAGTAGCCGGTCATCCAACATTTTAAGTTCTGGAAAATTTTGACTTTTAAGTTAATCAATTTGAAAAAAAATTGAGGCAATCAATTGCCTCAATTTTTTGGAGTTCCGGTAACTTTTTCAGGTTTACAGTGGCATGCTAAAATAAACAGCAGCTTTTTGCCACATTTAGCAAGAAACCACGTTTAAAAAACCTTTGACCAGATTTACAGCAAATAACATTTAGATTTAGATTTAATGTTTATTATTTAACATTCAAATTTAAGCTTTACATTTAACATTTATATTTAATATTTAAAATTTAAATTTAACATTTAGATTTAAGCTATACATTTAACTTTTGGATTTAATATTTAACATTTAGATTTAGATTTCATATTAACATTTAGATTTAGATTTAATGTTTAGATTTAGATTTAAAATGTTGATTTAGATTTAGATTTCATATTTAACATTTAGATTAAGATTTAATATTTAGATTTAACATTGACATTATATTTTAATGAGAAAAAAAATTCACATTTTTAAACATGGTTTGTTTCTAAATGTGGCAAAGTTGCTCTTTTTTTAGCATGCGCAACTTTACAATCAGCCTCCAGCCATGGAGGACTATATTTTGACTAAAACTAAGTTGGATTTTTGTCAAAAGATGGAAACTAAATCCAAATGAACACAGCACATGCAGAAGATTTAAGTCTAGTCAAAAAAAATAAATATCTTTATTAAAATTATCCAGTGAGACAGTAAAGCAGCTCCTGAGAAATACCATGCAAAGAAAAACACAAAATAAATGTAGTATTGTTGTGGAAAAAGTACATAAATAGTATAACCAGGGTTCCCACACTTTATTCACAATGATTTTTCAAAACCTTTCCAAAATATTTTACCAAATTTCCATGACTTAGTTCTGAACCGTTAAGATCTATTTAAGCGTGCCTTTGCAGTGTTAACGTGACACAGGGAATGTACATTGTGTCCATCACTTACAGTATCATCAATGTACAATGATGCATGACACCCTTTAACACCCACTTTGCAATATTTTTTTAAATAACGATGCATCAGCTATTGACTATAACATTAAACAACAACATCACTGATGACGTGTCCAAGTATCACCGTGAGGTGTACAGTATATGAGTTCCAGCGCTACAATGTTTAATTATAAGATTTGACACTTTTATCCAAAGCGGACAGAGGTCTGCAACCTGCGGCTCTGGAGCCTCATGTGGCTCTTTGACTCGTTTGCAATGGCTCCCTATAGCTTTAAAAAAATATTGAAATAAAGAGTTAATGATTAATGACATTGACCAACTTCACCTCCTGCAACATCTACAGACCATAAAACCTTCAGTTTTAAATCCCTGGTAAGATATTAAATAAACTAAAAAACTATTCTGTAAGAAAATAAAGATTTGAATAGTGTGGGGGACAGATTAATTAAATATGATGTGTGGCAAGAAATTAACAATTTGCATGTGTTGACTGATATGATCATGTGTTGTCAAATTGAAGTTA